>NC_092503.1:139067817-139381317 GCF_047511675.1 Marmota flaviventris
GTAGGACGAAGAGGTCCTTAGGCGCCATGTTGGGGTTTTTTCTCTGGGGTATGGCTGCCGTTTATACTTTTCCCAACACATCTTACATTGTGTATAAAGATGTCCGTGTTAAAGTGAATGAGTCCCATCAGATTCAGTCCCTGTAAGCATCAATGGCTTGGTCCTACTCCTGTTATGAGGCTGGGTCTTTTTTCTTTAGCCTCCTTGGATATCTGTACAAGCCAGGAGTTCTCAAACATAAACATCCTGGAGCAACTTTCCCAGCCTCTCTCTCTGCAGAGAAAATACCTAGTTTCATGCAATCAGCCTGACCAGGTCTCTCACCCCATGTGGAATATGTTCAGGACCCATAACTTGGCAGGATACAAAGTCCCGTCCACTGTACCTGCTTCAGGACCTAAACCCAGAAGACCCGTGATGTGACCGTGTCCCTCTGAGCTGTGTTTCAGTGACACTTACGGTCCACAGAAATATCTTATTTTCAAATGTGCCTATGTGTTGTTTTTGAATTATTGTGAGAATGTTTAGTACTACAGTACTATGTAGACTTCAGCAAAACACAAAACTAAAAGTCAACTGGGAGGGACAGAAAAGGTACAGAAATTAACTGAAATGGAAAAGCAGTGCAAGGGAGCCCAGTGGCTCTCCCCACAGGTCACCTATTGTCATTCAGTGTTCCACATCCATACAGAAGTAAGAGGCACAGGTAACATGGTGCCTTTGCCCTTAAATCCAGAGATTCTTCCTTAATACACAGACACTGCAGCTTTACCTGTAAGGGCAGATTGTAGAGTCTTCATAGAAACATCCCTGGGCTCCCAGGACAAAATAAGTGTCAGTTATTCTCCCTCTTCTAAACTTCCTGGCCACCAGGGCCCTGTATAAAGGAACAGCACAGTGTTGTGAATGACAGCCAGCCAGGCTGGGCTCAAGCCCTGTCTCTGCCACAGTGACCCTTGAGACCTAGCACAGGATGTTGAACCAAGCCTCAATTCTATCATCTAAAAAATTGGAATAATTGTACCTACCTCTGAGTCGTATTTGTATTAAATGAACAAATATAGGTAAAGTTCTTGGTCCATAGAAAGTGCTACATACAAATTTGTCACAATAAAATACAGATACATAAGGTGTAAGACTTTGTATTATTACTTGGTCATGCCCTCTGTATTGTCAGACTTTCTTCACTATGACAAAATGCCTGACAATCAGCTTGTAAAAACAGAAGGTTTATTTTGGCTCATGGTTTCAGAAGTCTAGTTCATGATCAATCCGTCCTGTTGCTCTGTGCCTGTGGTATGGCAGCCCATTAAGGCGGAAGCACATGGCAGAGCAAAATCACTTATCCCATATCCAGGGAAAAAGGAGCCAGGGTCCCACAATCCCCTTCAGGAACACACTGCCGGTGACCCAAGACCTCCCACTAGGCCCTTCTCCCTAAGATTTCCATCGCCTCCCATGGTGCCACCCTGGTTTCTCAGCCTTTAAACACATGGGCCTTTGCGGGGGCATTCAAGATCCAAATTAAAGCACCCTTCACTGAAGGGGTTTCGACCACGACCAGTGACTGATGTCCCCTGTACAGAATCTCCCCAGAACCCTGACTGTTTATTCCCACCTGCCTGTGGCCCATCTCCTCTTGGACCTCCCACCATGCCTCAACCACAGTAAGTTCAAAACATAAGGACCCAGCCGCACAGAGATGCCTCTCCCTGCAGTGCCTCCCCAGGGGTCAACAGCATCATCCACACCAAAGGAGACTCAGAGTCCTCGTAGATATGCCCTCCAGGTCAGACCCCACTCCCCAGCTTCCCTGTCCCCTACCACCCACACCACCTCCTTCTGACAAGACCCAACCTTGGCTCGTCTTCCCTCGCCATGCCCACCCTCCACTCTCGATCTCCTCCACTACTTTCCACCTCGGTTCCGGCCCTTTCCAACCATGAACTGCGGTTTCCTATCTGGTCTCCAGGTATCTGACTGCAATTTCTCACCCCGCTATCAAGGGAAAGAGCATTACTACGGTAATTACCTCTCCCATGCTAAAGCCCTTTGGTAGCCCTACAGGGCAAAGCCCAAACTCAGCCTCCTATGATCTGAAACCCCCTTACCTCACAGTCATACCTTGTGGGCAGCCACAGTACCTCCGCCTAGAACATCCTTCTCCACCCCACTGTTGATTTACCTGGTGAGAACCTGCTCTACCTTCAAGACTCCAATCAAAGGTGATCACCATTATAGAACCTACTAGACTGGTTACTTGGGAAGGGGGTCGGCCCCACTCTGCCCTGCAGAGACTTCCGTCATATATTATTTAACTCATTCTTTCACACAACCACACTCTGTGCTGCTGGTGGGTTAGCTCTTATTCACCTCTGAATCTTTGTGTCCCCAGTGCCTAGGACAGTACCTGGCACATGATGAACTCTCAGTTTATGACAAAGGAAACTCTTAAGTCCTCAACTGAATGTCAACCCTGACAGAGGAAGTGTCAAGATCTGGGGGTAGACACCAGGCTGCTCAGGCAGGTTATGAAAGGGGAGGGACAAGGGTCACCAGAAATGGTTTTTATTTTGGTACTAAGGATTGAACCCAGAGAAGCTTAACCACTGAGCCACATCCTCAACCCTTTTTAAAATATTTTATTTAGAGACATGTTCTTGCTGAGTTGCTCAGGGCCTCACTAAGTTGCTGAGGCTGGCTTTGAACTCCCGATTTTCCTGCCTCAGCCTCCTGAGCTGCTGGGGTTACAGTGTGCACCATCGTACCTAGCCTAAATGATTTTTTATACCAGCTTTTATTCTTCAGATCATGAAGCCCTAAACAAGAAGATACAAAATCAATGCATCCAAAAGGAAAAAAATGAATACATTTTATAATATAGAAACAAAGTATATTATTTGGAGGAAAAAAAACAACAATACACACACAAAAAAAAGTGGGAAAATATTTGCAATTCATGTCAAAAAATCCTATTCTGATTTTCTCAATATATAAAGAGCTCTTACAAATAAGTAAGAAAAAGACCATCAATCCCGTGAGAAAAAGTCAACAGAAGATATAAATAGGCTTGCACAGAAAAAATGAAAATGCCCTTAACCATCATGAAAAAATGTTTGATTTTAGTCATGAATAAAGAAATGCAAATCCCAACAACAACAACTCCATTTTCAGAATGGCAAAAAAAAATTCCTAAGTGTTGGGTATTTTCCACACCAGGTGGCTCAGGTGTGGAGGAATTGCACTCATTAACACTTGAGTGAGCGTGAGCATTTGTGCAACATTTCCATAGAGAGATTATTTCAGTATCTTTAACATGTTGCACTCACATGTTGCCTTTAACAAAAATAATTGTATAGAGAAGGGAAGAGGGAGGGGGATTTGGTGAGGGAAGAGCGAGGTTGTGATTTCAGAATATATTTATTCTGCCATGACTTAAGCCCTGGGCTGCACTCCAAAATCCTCGTCTGAATGGCTTGCTGTTCAGAGTGGCTGTTTACATTCTCGGCTGTTTTCTCGGCAGTCAGACAACATCGTCCCTTGGCTTCGGTGCCAAGGAGTTGTGCTTCCCATCATTAGAAAGATGATGCAAAGAGCCACCTTTCACGTGGTCTTCGGGGCAGAGCTCTTGATGGTTCTTTCCACTTACAGGAATGTGTTGGTCCAGCCCTGTCGTTGCTGACTTGGCGTTTAGGCTCCTGTCCTTCCGAAGAGAACCTTAACTTATTTTTTTTAGGTGTGCACCTCTCCTATACACAGGCCACGGGACCCAGTGACAGACGACCCCACCCGGCTACGGAGGCTGCCTGGATGGGTCGCTATTAATAAAGGTTCTTGCATTCACCTTTCTGGTAACTGGTTCCGACGCGATTGTGTAAATGGATGAGCTGGAAGAGGAAGGTGACCGTGAAGGTACAGGGGGTTGGAGCCCAGCTGAAATGAGGAAGGTGTTCATGGGGGCTCAGCAGTGGGAAACTGATTACATAGGGGAGATCAGATGGGAGCAATGGGAGCCAAGTTTCTCACTCCTGGATGAAGAGATTACAAAAGTGGGAAGGAGGAACTCATTTAAACCCTAAGGTGTCCTATTGAGGATATTGGTGTGAACTCAAGAGATTTCAATACACAAATAGATGAATATGGAAATAAATGTAAATGCAGGTCTGTATGGCAGGATGTATTCCCAAGACCTGTCCCCTGAGACAATCTAGCAGCAAGGACACCCCAGTAGCCCTGAGAATACTTAGAATCTAAAGTTTTGGCTCCTAAATACCAAAATAATTATATAGAGAAGGGAAGAGGGAAGGGGATTTTCTAAGTGGAGCTAGGACTTCTTAGAAGAATGGCTGGTCCCATAATCTGAGTAGACAAAGGACTAAATGAATGTGGAAAAATCTTCAGCAAGGTCATGCCCAAATAATTAGGGGACATTTCAAAAGGACACAGAAACTGACTTGAAGGAGTTCCCATTAGCAGAATCAGGAATAATTTGAGCATCAAAATAAATGACAGATAATAACTCATTGAATGCAACAGGAGTTCACATTTCCCTGCTGAAATCAACAGAGAGATGAATAAATATATTAAAAGTTTAATGAGGAAGTATATACTTATAGCATCTCAGAGTACCTCCCTACCCAACCCAGTCAGCATCCCCAGAGTCAACCAAAGCCAGGCAGGGGGGCACAGGCCTGTAGTCCAGGCTACTCAGGAGCCTGAGGAGGAGGATCACTTGGGCCTGGAGTTTGAGGTCAGCCTGGACAACATAGCAAGATCCCTGTCTCAAAAAACAAAAATTCATAAAAAGAATTGTGTCTGTACCTGACATGTACAGTTTTCTTTTCATCATTATTCCCTAAACAATAGACTATGACAACTGTTTACATTGCACTTCCATTGTATTAGGGATGATAAGTCATCAAAGATAACTTAAAGTGTGGAGGAGGATGTGCGTAGGATCGATGCAAATACTTCCCCACCTCATAGAAGGGACTTGAGCATCTGCAGAATTTGGTATCTGTGTGGGGCCCTGGAACCAATCCCCCATGGATTCGGAGGAACCTCTGTACTCATTAATTACAAAAGAAGAAGTGAAGTAACTTTATAGTGGAGACATCTGGCAGATACCGCTTCAGTCAAGTAATCAAAATCAACATCTCCAGTGATGAAAGAAAGTGAAATCTTGTGCCAGATGATGACACATACACAGTATCACTTTGTGATATTCTGGCTTAATGATACAAAACCTGAATCCGATGATGAGGAAACACCAGGTAAAGCCAGACTGTGGGACATTTGACAAAACAACTAGGCTATAATCTTTTAAAATGTCAAGGACATGAAAGTCAGGGATCCTGTAAGGGACATTATTGGGCAAGCAACGAAACTTAAGCGGAATCTCTGGATTCGAATTTTGGCTTTGTGGGAGAATGTCTTTGTTCATACGAAATATACACTAAATTATTCTCATGGGTGGGATTTCATGTTGACAAATCACTCTCAAGTAATCCATATAATTTTTTGTACAGTTCTTAAAGCTTTTCTCTAAAATTGTTGTTGTTGTTGTTTTATAGTTTGTTTTGATACTGAGGATTGAGCCTAGGGGAACTTTACCACTGAGTTACATCCCCAGCCCTTTTTATTTTTGAGACAGGGTCTTGCTGCGTTGCTAAGGTTGGTCTCAAACTTGCAATCCTCCTGCCTCAGTCTCCCAAGCTGTTGGGATTATAGGCATGCGCCGTTGCACCTGTCCAAAATTGTTTTTAAAAATAGAAAGAATTTTTTTAATATTTATTTTTTAGCTTTTAGGTGGACACAATATCTTTATTTTATCTTTATGTGGTGCTGAGGATCGAACCTAGTGCCTCACACATGCTAGGCAAGCAAGCTACTACTTGAGCCATATCCCCAGCCCCTAGAAAGAAATTTTTTTTCTTAAAATACAAGGAGACAATTCCTGGAAACTTCTAGAAAAGTTTTTCTTCTTCCTCCTGAAGAGATCCTGTAAGTGACTTTTCTTTCTCTTCTACGTAAGGCTAGGCATTGAGATGAGATCCAGAACTGTATGATCCTCTCACTGTAAACCTGACTAAAGCTGAGCTGAGTCGATCACAGGAGGACAGATCCTGAACCACTGGATCAAGCCACTCCTGGCTAGATTTCCTCCAGACCTCTATTTGCACTCGTCTTTAAAATCCCTTATTCAAGCTAACCGTGTTGGGTTTTCAATTATGTGCCCAAAAAAAAGCATCCTGACTTATGCATAATTATTGAAATAGGATTCCAGGGTTCTCTTGTTATCTACTTAGAAATGCTTAAGTAGAAATCTTGCTCCTGGGTAAATAAAATGGGTCCTTGGCTACGGACAGGGACACAGCCTACCATGTAGAGCATATTCACCGACTTTCAGATTCCAAGTAGAAGACAGACCAGAGAGTGAGGGGACACGCTGAGCTCATCACAGTGGGGTGTCTCAGCAGGATGGAAGCCAACGCTCAGTGAAGCCATCTTGCAAGTTGAACGTAATCCAAGAGAAATTTTTCAAGTCTGCAAAAATGTCCCCAGTACTTCCCTTTCTACTTAAAAACCTTATTTAGGGTTATTTAAATATCCATTAACTTTACTCTTCTGGGTGACTTTTATTACTCTTTCCACAAAAACCTTGAATAATTCACCAATGCCTAAAAAAATAGTCTTTTATCTTTCCGTGACACGTGATGCCCTCCAGAGCAGATGTCAAACCACCGTGCACATCTGTCTCCCCTCTCTCCATATACCTAATTCTCTAGGAATACTGGTCACGTGGGGCTACATGCCCCTGCTAGAGAGGGGAGCTACAAGTATGGGAAGAGTAAAAACCAGATTGAACCCTGAGGGATTGTCTGGAACGAAAGATATTGATAGGAAATCATAGGTTTGATAGATAAAGAGATAGAGAGGTGGTATAGAAACCAATGCAGATGTAAGTGCAGATACAGGTATCCCTCAGTGTCTGCAGGGGATTGATTCCAGGACCTCCCATCCCCAGCCCAATTTCAAAGTCCTCCGATGCTCAGTCCCTCATACAAAAACCTAGAGGTCTCCCCTTGTGCTTTGTCATATCTAGATTACTTCTAATGCCTCACAGTGTGAATGCTGCGTAAACCGTTGTTATACTGTATTGTTTAGGGTATAATGAGAAGAAAAGGCTCTGTACACGTTCTTTCCAAATGCAACTTTTTTCCTGAATATTTGTAGATTCCATGGTTGGCTGAATCTGCCAATGTGAAGCCCACAGATAGGGAGGACCAACTGTATACACCAGGATATTTTCCCTGTCCACTGAGAGGGACTATCAGTGAGAATACCCGGCTGCAGAAAATACCATGAACTCTCCCATCATCAGGCCTCTTACATCTCACTCTACGGTTTCCTGTCCTGAGACACCTTTGTCATGCTCTGCCCACCAAAATTCCACTGAGGTGAGATTACAAAGTGTGGAGCATGTATGCTGTCAGCTATCATGCATCCTGTCTCTCCATCAGGGTCTGGCTCAACAGTCATCTCTCTTGTGACAGGACACTCTTGGGACATTCGCAGGCAGAATTAACATTGGCCTCTTTCTTCACACCTTCATGTACCATCAGTGTATCCCTCTTTGTTTTGATGATAGCTGTCTGCAGGTCCATCGCCTCTCCACATGTGAGCTTTTGAGAGAGGGATCTGCCTCCTTCTTTCCCTCTGTCCCTCTATCTCCTGGCACAAATCCTGAAAAAATATAAGTTGCTCAATAAAAGGACTTTTAATTAGAGAAAGTCTATCTCCGTGACACAGGCTGGAGTTAATGGATCTGCCTATGGAGACAATCCCTGGCCGCAGCCTCTTTAGCACTGGATTCTACCCAAGAAAGCTAATCATTCATAAGGAATCCAGGAAAACACCAGAATCCTTTGTTCCAGCCCAGTTGCTGTGGATTTCCCTTTGCTTGAACAGGAGGCAAACTTCAGAGAGGGGCCTCCCCTGCCTGCTCTCCTGCTTGCCAGGTCTTTTCTTTTGGAGGGTTGGGAGGGTGGCAGTGCTGGGGATTGAACCCAGGACCTTGTGCATGCAAGGCAAGCACTCTACCAACTGAGCTAGATCCCCAGCCCCATGGCTGGGTCTTTCTCAGCACTGCTTGAGTCAGTGCTTTGCAATTGCCATTGAATAAGCCCCTCTCCACTTTGCAACTGGAGGTGGTAGAAGTAGGAAATAAATGTTTGTATTTTGATGATGCCTCCCTTGGAGTCTGGCTGGGCTGGCCACGCTCCCTGGCATGTGATAAAATGACCATTTTCTGGCTCCCAAGGAAAGCTGTGGCACTCCAAATATGTAGTTCTAAAAGGAAGCTCCTACCCAGCAAGAAAGCTGTTGGGAGACAGAGACAAAAGTCGAGGGAATGGTAGATCTTCCCACTGAAGACCCAGGTGACCTCCAGGAGGGTTCATATTCATTTTGCATTGCTGCCAGAACACATCCTCACAAATCCAGTGACTTAAAACAACACCCCTGTGTTATCTCTCAGCTCTGGAGCACAGCATGGCTCTCCTGTGTCCTCTTTTTTAGGGTGAAATGGAGAAATCAACAAGGCCGTGTTCCTTACTGGAGACTCTAGAGGAGGATCTGCTTCCAAGCTCACTCAGAGTGTTGGACAAATTCAGCTCCTTATAGGTGTAGCTCTGAAGTCCCTGTTACATAGCTGGCGGTCAGCTGGCCATCCTTAGCTCCTGAGGTCCTCCTGAGTACTTGCACATGGCCCCTTCATCTCAGAACCACAAGGGCACATCCAATCCCTCTCCCAACTGGAATCTCCCTAGCTTACCTTCTGCAGCATCTCTCTGAGTTCCCCCAAAATATAGTCAAAAAAAAGTCCTTTGCTCCTAAGGGTTCAGATGATTGCATTGGATGTGGATGGTCTTCCAATCTGAAGGTCAGCAGCCTACTTACATCGGAAAACTCCCTTTTGCTGTGAAAAGTTCCAGGCTCCAGGTCTTAGGCACGGCTATCTCTGGGGGACCATATTGTTCCTGTGTCAAGATTTCACATTGACATCACAGGAATATGACCTCCACCTGGTATGAATATAATCGGGATTTTTCTTGGATATTACAGCTGGTCTTTGATTTGCAACTTGCAGAAAAAAATCTTAAGTCCCCAAATATAGAAAATGTAGGCCTCTGAGCATGTTTCTGAGAAATGTTACTATTCATCCCTAGACTTATGAAACTCTACCCACAGCCAATCCCCAGCATCTGGAAACTTTCAAGAAGCACAAACAGATGCAGAAAGCCCAAGTATGGAGTCCAGGAGGTCTCTCAGGGCCAGAGGAGGGCCCAGTATTAAAACATATAGCAAGACCAAGCATCAGTGATTAAAGGATATGCACTTAAAACAGGCAAAAAAAAGAGGCCCAAAAGGGGAAAAATTCCCATTTTGTGACGCACAGCCAAAGCCTAGGATCTAGGGTCATATTTAAGCCAACTGCTACAAACCAGTGATGGATGAAGTTCTGAAGAGGCAACCACGCTCCATTTCCATCAGAACTGGAGAGACTTCATTGCAGGTATTTGATATAGACAAGGGAACCTGAGATTAAAGAAAGGAAATCCTTTCTTTGGAAGAAGGAGCGTAGAATATATAATAAGGAATAAATGCAGTCAGTGGGCCTCTACATCAAAGCAGGTTCAATAATGGAATAAGCTGGATAAGAATAGTTAAACCCAGTAGCACCCCTGCTTTGGGATTGAATTGGATTCATGGGGGTTTGGAGCAAGGTCAAACCTTTACAGAGAAGAAAAGGGAACAACTTCCCCCATTCCAGGCACTAGACATGGAACCAGGGATAGACACATGCCTG
This sequence comes from Marmota flaviventris, assembly GCF_047511675.1. Lineage (NCBI taxonomy): Eukaryota > Metazoa > Chordata > Mammalia > Rodentia > Sciuridae > Marmota > Marmota flaviventris. The sequence goes on from NC_092503.1 coordinate 139,077,689, forward strand.
CCCCATATGTGCCGTCTAGAAGGCATGGACAGAGAGAGATGTTCCTCTTCTTACCGTGGGTTACGTCCCGATAGACCCTTAGGAAGTCAAAAATTCCATTTGTCAAAATATATTTGGAGCACTTACCCTCCAGGACACCCTCACCTACAGAACAGCCTACAGAACACACCTCTAGCCCAGCAACACCACACACTATAGAATGTCAAGTTTCCCCTGATCTCATGGCTGGGAACTGTGGCTCACTGCTCCTGCCCAGCACCCTGAGAGAAGGTTGCATGGCATAGCACTAACCTGGGAAAAGATACAAATTCAAAACTCAAAGTGTGATTTCTACTGAGTGTGTATTGCTTTCACACCATTGTAAAGTCAAATAAGAAAAATCGTAAGTCAGACCATCGTGAGTCAGGGACCGCCTGTATTTTGACATATGAGAAGAGCTGAGATAGGTGAAGAGCAGGACTGTGGACAGAAAAAGCCAGAAAGGCTCCTAGAAGAAGTGATGCCTCAGAGAGGACACTGTCGGTGTCCCCAGAGGAGTTATATTTTAATGACAATGAAAATGTCTGAAAGCATCTTCTATGTTTTGGCTAGAAATTTCTCTCTTCCCCCACTCTCATGAGATAATGTCAGGAGATATAAAACTAACCAATTAGTCCAACATTTTCTTCCAACACTACAAGAGTGGTGGCCAAGACTGGTCCTTTATGTCCTCTTCTGTTTGCTGAGGTTCAGCTCACCTCTTGGCCTCTTGGGGGCCACAGGTGCCATCATAACTGCCACCACTGTAAAGTTCACAGTCACCTATTTGGAAATGATTCTTGGACTGTCAGGTCACATCCCTCTGCTTCTCACAAATGATTCTTATCACGTGTACCTAATTTCCCCCACTGAATCCTTATCCTTTAACCATCTCTTCCCTGCTTGATTTGTCTCGCCAGGATCCCTGCCCAACCTGGACTCTCAGGAAAAGCACTCTATTCAACATGCATGGTCCAAACCATAAAGCTCTGCATTGCATTGCACCAAATCAGGAATGTCAATTGGCTGAAAAGTTGTTGGACTGGAATACTATGATAAACTAGAGTATTGGCGGGGCTGGCTTTGCACTTCAGAGTAAAATTCATTATCGAAGAAAAATGTTGTTCTAATACGGTGCCCTCTGTCTATTCACTAATGTGGAGTCCAGGGAATCCTTTTTGGCAAATAATTTTCATGCTCCGCTTTCTTTAAATAACATTCCGACGTCCCTTAACAAATGTAGCAAATGCCTTTTCTCTGAATTTTCAGCATGCTTGGAATCGTCTATGGCTTAAGTCCACCCAAATTTTGCTAACAACATAGATAACCAAAGACAAACAAGAGAGATGGGGTAACTCCACCAAGGGGTACAAACACTGAAGGGTCTACCTGCTGCAGTCAGTTTCTCCTGCCTGGATGCATCCCCAAGGATGAAGGTGCTAGAAATAAGTGGAGCTGCCATAACTAAGCCTTTGAATTAGTCAGAGTTCTCCAGAGAAACAAAGAATCAATAGGACATGTATATGCAGAGAAGTACAAGGAATTGGCTCAGTTATGAAGCTTGCCAACTCCAAAATCTGCAGGGCTTGCAGACTGGAGACCCAAGAGAGTTCATGCTATAGCTCAAGTCTGAAGGTTATCAAGCTAGGGGCCCAGGGAGGAGCTGATGGTGCAGTTCAAGTTCAAAGTCTGTTTGCTGGCAGAATTCCTTATTTCTTGGGGGAGGTCATTTTTTTGTTCTATTCAGGCCTTCAACTGACTGGATAAGGCCCATCTACATTATGGAGAGCAATCTGCTTTACTCAAAGTCCACTAGGAACCAGTCACAGCCCCTACCCACCAGGCACCTCTGGTGTTTAAATGTTAATCTCATCCAGAAGATATTCACAGAAACATCCATGATAATATTTGACCACATACCTTAGCACCATGGTCCAGACAAGTTGATACATAAAATTAACCAGGAAAAGGAAAATGGTCCCAAATTTCCTTTCCCCCTGTGGCTGTCCGACCTCTTGGTCCTTCCAAGTCTAGTTGAAGAGAGGGCTCAGCCTCCTCATCTGTCACACTGAAGACAGGTGGGTAGACAGGCCAATTTTTTTCTACAAGGTTTTGCTACTAATCGTGGCCAGAAACAAACAAAATATAACAAAAATACCGACCTGGAGGTTCTGGGGTTAGACATGCATGCTGTGTTCTCCCCATCCTTTCTGAGCCAGCTTGCTATGAGGACAACTGGAAGTTTCAGGCTTTGGTTGGTCTCTGTCCATCTTTGGAGGCAGATCCTTATCCACCACTGGTGTCTGAACACCTCCAGTTCCAACAGGGCAAAACAGAAGCCATGGCCACAGCCTTTTATTTGCAGAGGATTCCGTGCTTTTCTGAGGAGCCTTTCAACTGCCCCCTCTGACCTTATTCTTGCAAGAATATCCCTCAGGACAAATTCTCCCTGGAGACTTGTCCCTGGAGAGGCATTTATCAAATCTTTAGAACACTGTGTTTAACCATTTCAAAGAGCCTGAGCAGTCGAGATTTTTAACTGGGCAGAAAATAAAAGTTATTAATCCTTCCTCCTCCTTTATTCCTCCCATCATAGCAGCAAAGCCAGGAAATCCACCTTTTCTGAAAAAGAGAAGATGTGGTCACTGTGCCCAGACCATCAATATTGCCCACCGACCAGGTCTTCCTTCCTCCCAGACCCAGGGCCCACCTCGTCCCCTGACCCCACTCCTCCTTGAACCAACCTTCCAGCACCTTTCCCCGACCAAGCCAGGTGGTGGGCAAAAATATGGGACATTTACTATAGTATTTTACAGAAAGGGTAAAAGCACATTAAATCTGAAGAATTGCAGAAGCTATCAGAAGAGGCGCAGGGTGAATTTTTTCTGGAGGGCTGGTTTAGTTCATCTCCCAACTGTGCCTTCTTTTCCTCCATCTCTTAGATGACCCCAGGGACCTCCTGTGGGCATCCGCCCTGCCTGCTCTCTCTGCAGGTCCTCTACACTGCAACCCAGCCTGCCTATGGCCCTCGAGTCGCTCTTCCCTAAAGCCTCCCCTACAGAGACATATTCCAATGTAAATGATTCAATGGGTCCCCAGTTTCTACTCAAGACCTACAATCTAACTATAACCTGCCTTCCCCCAGTAAACCTGCTTTACTTCTCAATTCCTCATTCATACAATACATATATACAGTTGGCCCTTTCTCTCCTCGGGTTCCACTCCACAGATTCAACCAACCACGAATCAAAAATATTCTTAAAAAAAATTGTAGGGCTGGGGATATAGCCCTATGATTCAATAGTAAAATGCCTTTTTAGTATGCACAGGGCCTTGGATTCAAGCCACAACACTCACACACACACGCAAAGAACAACATCTGTACTGAGCACATACACGGTTTTTTCTGATCATTATTCCCTAGGTGACTATAATCACTACAAAATAGTACTGCAACTGCTTGCATAATATCTATGCTGTGTTAGGCATTAGAAGTAATCTAGAAATGACTTAAAGTATGCAGAGTGTATGTTGGTTCTATGCAAATAATATATCCATTTATACAAGTGATTTGAGCATTCCATGGATTTTGGTGTCCTGGAACCAATCCCCAGCAGATCCTGATTGACAGGTGCATCAAGTACCAATGCTGTGCTGGGCCCTGGAGATACAGGTGAGGGCTGAGCTAGGTTAGAGCGTCTCCGCTATCAAGGGCTTACAGTCTAGGAATATGGAGATGTCGGCAGATCACCTGGGCAAAGCTGAAGAGGAGTGACAAGAAGGAAAGACAGGGTGCTGGCATCCTTTCCCTCATTGGTGGGGCAAACCCTCTGACCCCACATGGCTAGTTTCCCTACTGACCATTGAAATGCCATACGTTCCTTCCTCTGAGCATTTTCTCAACATAACCTCTCTCAGATGATTCCTTCCCCTCCTCTCCCAATATACCTGTCCTCCCAAGCCCAAGTCAAGTCCTACCTTCTCTGTTGACTTTTTTTTTTTAGATCTGTGAAACCTAGAGGGAACCCCCATTCCCACATACCTACAAACGCCCTTAACGAACACAAAGCAGGATTCCGTGCAGAATGTCTCCCAAACTCTGCATCCTGCGTTCCACTGTGTCATGAGAGGAATGTGTGCGCCAGTGCTCACAGCGCACGGTGGAGGTGGCAAGATAACCCCATCCCTACGTGCCCCTTGTCCAGCTCTCGGTGCTGCAGGCACTGCCGGACACCATGCCTCCTTGCTTCGGGCAAATATTCTTCATTCCTTAGCTGGACATGGTGGTGCACGCCTGTAATCTCAGTGGCTCCAGAGGCTGAGGCAGGAGGATGGGGAGTTCAAAGCCGGCCTCAGGAGCTGCTTCCTGTCCCGGTCCCCTCCGCAGCCTGCTGACTTCTAGAGGAGCAACCCTTGGAGCCAACTCCCCCCACCTGGGCTGTAGTAACAAGCAGCGTTGCTAAGCCTGAGCCCACGAAGCCTGGGGACCCGACTTGGGCTAGCAAGCCCATGGGTCACAGCCTGTGGTCATGCTTGTTATTTGTCTTCCCTCCATGGTGCACAGGTGACTGACCTGTGGTAAAAGCTGGCTCAGAGGATGCAGGGCACCCGAGATGACAGCCGAGGCACAGTAGAGGTGCCTGGTGGGGAGGGGCTGTGACTGGTTCCAGCCCTGTCTCAGCCCAGCATTCAGAGCTGTCCTTGGCTGTGGCTGACATGTTGGACGCTGAGCTAAACCGTTCACACACTCTGTCTCCTTGAACCCTGCGGTGGCTGGACTCAGCATGTGATCAAGGAGCCTCTTGTCCTGGGACACACCATTCCACTGTGAGCCAGGTGCAAGCGTTTCTCCACCTCTCTGCAGAGCCCTTGGGCTGGGCTGTCAGGTGCCCAACCACTCCACATAAATGGTGAAGACACGGCTCAGCTCTGAAGGTGAAGACCTGTCCAGGTGAGAAGGGATTTCCAGCCACAACCTAAAAGTTCTGTCTCTTTCTTCTTCCTGAAAATGTACACACAAAGGACGGCCGTCATTGCTGTCTTCTACGCAGGGGGTACTGATTTCACCCAGTGTCTGCACAGGCACACACATGTACATACATGTGCACACAAACACATATGCACACCCACATGTGTGCATACACACATGCCCATGTGCGTGCATGCACGTGTGCACACACACACGCACACACACACAGGCATACACTCTTCTCTCTTAGAACTAGAACATGGAAGTGAAGAAATAATTACAGGTTCTCCTTCCATATTAATAAGAGTTTCTTCCACAACATTAATCCATTTATAAAAACAGCACTGAGAGGGAGCTGGCTGCTATTGGTAAGGCTGAGTCTCCCCCTGCCCTCCCATTCCTAAGGGCTGACACTTCCTGGTGATTTTGGAATGGACCTTTCCCACTCATCCATCAAAAGCCACTAGCCCAGGCTTGGAGGCCAACTTACTCACGGAGGTGGAGCATGTGCCACCGCCAGCTCTCAGCCTGTCCCCACCCCACCCCACCCCACCCCACCCGCTACCTGTGGATTCAGGATTTATTTTGGATGGCCAACTCTCAAGTACCTTGTACTTCTTCTTCTTGGAAGAGACTGCTGTGTATCTTTAGGTGGGGAACTTGGCGAACGCATCAGCCTAGGAGACCCTAAACTCTTTCACCCCCAGGAGGCAAAGACCTTCTCTTGGCTTTATGGACGGGGGGCCTCTGACACTGTTAGTTCAAGTCATCTTTGGTAAATTAACATTTCCAACTAGTCTTCTTGAACGTTCTCTCGCTCTGGTCTTTCTGATTTCATCCTCTCACTCCCACGTCTTTTCTGTCCCTCTGAGCGGTTAATGCAACAGTTAAAAGCTATGGCTTTGGAGTTGACCTGCCTGGGCTCCAACCTTCGATACCCAGCAACTTTGAGGCTCTGCTCACCCCAGGTATCAGTTTCCTCTCTGTTAAATGTGGAAACAATAGTATTTGGTCAAGTGGATGGAAGATCAAATGCAATAACGCCTGCGAAATGCTCAGCAGAGCGAGGGGGCATACCAAGAGCTGTGTGTCGCTTGTCAATGATTGTTTCTCATGAAGCATTCTAGAGATGGGTGTCCACAATGCCCCTGACCCCCACCTGCTGTGGGTTTTAGCTACAACCTGCAACAAAGACAAAAGGTGTGGCAGAGCCTTCTGAACAAGCAAGTTAACCTCCTGAAGTCACTTGAAACCAGAAATGATGGGTCCCTACAAAATACAGGAGTCCTGAAGGAGAGGCAAAGAAGGCTCTGGCTGTGGGAACCGCAGGGCTGAGTGGACAGGGCCCAAAGCCAAGTGATTTCTTCACCTACGAAGTGACGACATTTTATGTGATCCTTTGAGTCTGGTCGTGACAGATGTCTTCTTCACCTTCCTCCTAAACACACACCTTTGCCAACGCTTGTCTTCTCTGTCCCTTGCTCCACACTCTCCCTCTGGGGCCAAGCTGGATCCAGGGCTCCCTTCCAGACCCTTGTCTCCCCAAATCATTGTTCCAGTGCCAACCTCTCTCCTGGCTTCCAGTCCCAAGTTCCCAGCGAGCAGCAGGATGTCTCCACCTGGATGTCCACCCGCACCTCAGACCCAGCAAGTGGGATACAGCTCATCACCCACCGGCACACACCGACCACAACCTCCTTCTCCTTGGCTTGAAAACCTAGGTTATCTCTGTCTCCATCTGCAACCCTCATCTGCTCGGGAGCCAATCCCTGTTGTGTTTTTTCCTTTTTGAGCATCGTTTTTCTCATGCTTTTCTTACCAGCTGTGTGCGCCTCACCCTGCTCACCGCTGCCTAGACCTCCTGCACCAGCCCCTAACTCCTTCCTCCATCTCCAGCCAATCCTTATCCCATCCAGCCCATATCTGCCATAAGACTGACCTTTGTTTGACCCATGCACACCTCTATTTCAACATCGTTCATCTTCCTCATTGCCTAAGAAGCAAAAGTCCCACATCAGGTGGGGGGGGGACCTCCTCAATTCCACCTCATCTTAACTCTCTGCCTCTTATCTTCCATAGCCAAAACAGCATTACCCCATTCTCCAAACATGCTTCATCTCTGTTGCTTCATGCCCTTACAATCCCCTCTCTTAAATTCAGCCTCACCTGTTTATTCTTCAAGTCTATTCAGATTCTTTCCCTGTCAGGAAGTCTTCCCCTGTCCTAAATCATCATTTCTCTGTCTGAAAGAATCCTGTTAGTCAGCTTTCCATCACTGTAACAGATGGCCTGATATAAATCAACTTACAAGGTGGAAAGGTTTATTTTGGCTCATAGTTTCAAAGGTTTCAGTCCAGGGTCAGCCCCATTGTTCTGGGCCTGTGGCAGCACAGTACATCATGCCAAAAGCCGAAGGTGGAGGAGACCTGTTCATCTCACAGCAACCAGGGGGGAAAAAAGAGAGGAAGAAAAGGGGACAGATTTCCAACGTCTCCTTCATGGATATGCTCCCAATGACCCAACTTCCTTTCATCAGACCCCATTTTCTAAAGTTTCCACTACTTCCCAATAGCCCCACAATCACTTGGACCTTTGGGGTCATTCCAGATCAAACTAAAGCAAATCCCTTAGAAAGTGACACTCCCCTGAATCCCCAAAGCTCTTTGGGTTCCATTGAGTTTCAGGAATTTAATTCAACTTATAGTGGCACACATGAAATGAAATAGCTGTCCCTGGATGCTGGGGGAAGGACATGGTTGCTCTCCTCTCCGTCAGCCCCGTGAGGCAACAGCTCTGAGATGCAGCCAAGCCAGGCTGGAGTGATGAGAATCTGTCATCAGGGTAAGGCAGAGGCAAAGACTGGACTCCTGATGGGGTCAGCAATTCAGAGCAGAAATCCTGCTTTTGAGTCCTGACTTTGCCATCTGCTGTCTTCAAGAACACGGGACAGTCACTTCACCTTTCTTAGCCTGTTGTGAGGATTACGTGAAACACGCATATCAAATGCTTAGCTCAGCACCTGATTCACACATATTCCTCAGCCACCTGATCCTAGGTGCATAGGACACTTCACCTCTGTGTCCCAATTTCGTCATCTGGGAAAAAGAGATAATAGTTCCTCCCAAGTAGGGTTTCCATGAAGACTAAATGAGTTAGTACATGTGAAGCTCTTAGAATAGTGCCTGGCCCAGATAGAGGATTCAAGATGCCGGCTCTTCTAAGGTATCGATGATGAAGATGCTCATTATTTGTGAGCGATGACGCTGATGGTGCCACTTGGAGTGGGGAAGCTGGCAGCCTCAAGTTGAAATTTTCAAATGCATGAGCTTTGCCTAGCTAGATTGTCAATTGACAGCAGATATCCAATTATAAATACATTAATATGTCTCTATGTGGAACTAACATAATACCTGGTGCTCCTGACCAGAGGTCAGGAAACTTTCTCTGTAAAGGTCCCAAGGACAAATATCGTAGGTTTTCACACCATAGCCTCTGTCACAACTACTCAACTCTGCCACTGCGGTTTAAAAGCAGTGACAGACAATATGTAAATGAGCAGGCAAGTCCGGGTGCCAATGACACTTTATTTATGAAAACAGGTGGCCGACCAGATCTGGCCCCCGGGCTCTGTGTTGACCCTGGCTCTGAATCCACTCGTTAAATGAGCAAGTGGGTGATTGAATAAACAAATGGATAAGTGGGTTCTGAAGAGGAAACCATCCACCTCTGTTCCTGGGGAGCTTTACTAAGGATCCCTGGGACTCAGTCTAAGAAGTGGGGTTAGTCCCCTCCATCTCCTCCATGCTGAGAAGCCCTGGGATGGAAGACAGAGGGAACATGGATTCTACATGAATCACCCCAACAGCATCAGGACTAGTTGCCTCTCCCTGAGACTAAAGGAAGCCAGCCAGTTCCTGGCTGCTCAGTGTGGTCCCCAAACCTGTAACACCAGTGACACCTGGGGGCTCATGGGAGATGCAGATGCCCAGCCCCCCACCCCAGGTCGCAGCCTTAGGGCCCCCATTCTACTGTTCCAGGGCTGGCTCCTTTCCTTCAGTCACACTGACTTCACCTGGAAATGGCACCCAGGGTCCTCCACAAATCCTTAGGCTGACAGATGGGAGGGGCCCAGGGGGCATGTCTTCATCTTGTTATTGAATACGCTGGCCAACAGCCCTGCTACAGCGCAGGGTGCTAGCAAGACCCTCCTGCTCCCTTCCAGCCATCTCTCAGGTCTGCCGTTGAGCTAACTCGGATCTCTCTGTCTCCAACATTCTGCATTTGGGCTGCCGAGGCTAGACGGTGTGAAGAAGCCACCAGCCCGCCCCACCACCCAGCTAAATGGCCACCTGGCTTCCCTACAAAGAGATCAGTGTCCCTTCTCCCTCTCACACCCCAGTGCTGGTGGCTTTGGTCTTAGAGCAGGTGTTTTTAGGCTCCATGGCTAGAAGCTCGGGTTTCTGGTGGGAGCTTGCCCATGTTCAACGAGACCGTTTTGGAAACAGAGGCAGGCTACTTGGGTATTCTGCGAGATTACTTTTCTTTATTGTGCTTTATATATTGTGATAAGATTATTTCCAAACACAATTCCTTTCTCTGCCTTTATTCAAATTAGATCTAAAAATAAATAAATAAATAAACAGAAAATGCTCTTTCCTCCCAAATACGAAGACTAGACCAGAGAAATAACTCGGCTGAACTGTCACCCTGAAGAAGAAAATGCATTAGATTTGTCACATTGTGGTTTAGGAAATCAACAATGGAAAATGGAAAAAGAGAATTGTTATTATAACTCCTCAGATCCTCCATTCTTAACCTTAATATATCGATATTTCATTTTTATCATGTTTTCTCAGACACCCCCACCCAGCGCGTCCACCCAGCCCCACCTGACTGTGCTGCCAGATTAACCCGTTCTTACCATTCCTTCTGGAACACAAACCATGATGCCCGTGGACCCGGCCAGCAGAGAGGCTACTCATTGGCACACCTGCATGCTTCCTTGTGCATCTGGAGTGGGAATTAGTGCATTGGAATTGACACACGTTTACATGAACAAAGAGTTCAAGGAATAATCAGATGGTGAATTCTGTACCCTCCCATGAGGGATCATCGCTGGTACCCAGAGGCCCCTCTCAAACCCCTCCCAACTGAAAACTCACCCTTTCCCCCACAGGTGAGCGCCCAGGCAGGTATCATCAAGTGATGTACCAATATCGTCTCACCTGCTTTTCCACTATGCATTGAAACCATGCTGAACTCAGCCAACAGAGACAGAAAGAAAAAGACTCAAAGACTGAGGATGTGTACATCTAGATGTTTTGATCATTTTTGATGATTCTTCCATCTGGCTCATTTCACTTAGCATAATGTCCTCAAGGTTCATCCATGATGCATGATGTTACGGGCGTCAGAATCGCCTTCCTTCTGAAGGCCACGTACTCTCCTGTTGGACACATATACCGCATTTTGTGTATCCATGGAAACCCGGGTCGCTTCCACCTTATGACCACTGGGAGTAACGTGACTATGAACGTGGGTGTGCAAGGATCCGTTGGAGTCCTGGCTTTCAATTTTTTGGTGTATATACCCAAAAGTGGAATTGCTGGATTACGTAGTAATTCTGTTTTTGCTTTTTTTAAGGAATGCCACACTCCAGGATTTGTTTCCATGGGAAGATACTAGAGCTTCAGGATGTTTATAAAACCCACTCCCCAGACTCCAGGATGCCTTATTGTCTCTCAGTATTGTCTTAGAAGCTGGTCTTGGGTCATACATCAGTCTGAGACCAAGCTGGAAGGGAATCTGGGTCAAACTCATCATCTTATCAAAGAGAATGTGGTGGGCCAAGAAAACGATGTGGCCTTGCTCTGGCCACACGGTCTGTGGGGATCAGAATCGGAACACAGCCTGGGCCATGGCCAGCGGACCACATCCCCCACCCATAGAAGATGCATCTGGGGAAGCAGGTGTCCAGTTCCTGCAATCACAAGGAACATGTGATCCCCAAGGAAGGAAGCGCTTTGGGCAGAGCTTGCCTCACGCAGCCTGCTTGCAAAGCAGAGGCCTTGCCCCTTGCACAAGGCCTGAGAACCCAGCCTGAGGGTTGCCCTCAATGACCTTGTTGTCTAGCAGACTCCAGGCCCACCCTACCTTGCCTGGTGCCAGCCAGTCAGTAGCTTCAAGGAGGCCAATCCCAGCTGCTTTTATTCCTTCGGAGCATCTCCTGTGACACCTGCCCTACCTGCTGGTCTGTACCACTCTTCATCAGGGACCCATCCTCCTGTAGATTATAGGAGGTTTGCTGTTTCTTCATCACCTGTCCCAGAGGTGAGCAGAACTGGCCTCTAACAAAATGCAAAAAAATGATGTCTTTCATTTCCCATGTAATTTTCTCTCCTTCCTACTTCAGCTATCTTTTCCAGACTCTGAAGACACCAAGAGCTTCCCTCCACAGCATCCAAGCTCAGTATGACATCCACGGGCAGCATCTTTTTCTCAAAACTCCTTCAGAACTGACACACGCCCTCCATCCCTCGCTCTTAGTGAGCCGCCATACTGGAAAGCAGACCAATACGTTATTTCCCTAGTAACAGTAATAAGATTATCGTACACATTATTAAATGGGCTTTTCTGAACAAAAAGAAAGTTCTTGTCCATTAACTTAAATGATCCCAGGCACAGTCCTGTAGAAATATGTGAGCAAAAGATGACAATCTTCACTTCATTGATGAGAACATTGATACTCAAGACAGCCAGCAGCTTACTCAAGGCCTACAACTAAGACTGTAGACCTCAGAATCAGGCTCTAGCCACTGGCTCTAAGGGAATAACCTCAGACAATAGACAAATGAAAGAATCCTTCAGAATTCAAGAGGATGGCCTTCCAAGGCTGGGAGCTCCATGGATTTGGGAAGACTGGTGAAGCCCAGTAGGAGAGTCCTTTCTGTAAGACCTCTCCAATCCCACCAAAGTACTGATTGTCTAAGACTCCGAAAGTCAGAGTCTAACCCCAGGACAGTACCCTCTGGGGCCCTGAGCAGGGGGTATTCCAGTCCCCCTATGACAACCGAGGTGAAGGGCCCAGGCGGAGGAAAACACAAGGGGATATGCATGCTCCTGGAGAGTGCAGGGCTGTGTGTCACCCGCGTCAGCACAGGCCAGGTTCCTCCTGTGAGTGTGCAAAGCCAAGTAGGCTACAGTGATGTGAAGATGTTCAGGGAGCGGAAGGAGTCACACCTCCTGGCCCAACTCAGGCAACCCCTTTCCTATGCTGCAGAAAGCAGAGGTGGAGGTATCTGTCACCAAGGCACTGCCATGCTCTGGGGAAGGAAGTGTGTGTGGCTTCCATTTAAACCTAGAGTTTAAACTCAGTGCAGAACTCACGGAGCCTCAGCTTTCTCACCTGAGGATGAGGATAGCATCACCCGGGAGGAATGTTGTCAGGGGGGAAGCAGGTAGGGTAGCCTGGACGGAGGTGCACCAGGGCTTTCAAGGGACACTTGTTGGAGATGGTGAAGAAGGGCCTGGATTGAGGCAAAGGGCTCTCTGGATAGGACAACAACATCACTGGCTGACAAATGAAGAGTCATTTTTCTGATTATCTCCAGGCAACAGCCAAATGATGTTTTTAACCTGAGCTGCATATCCAAAGTCTGATGTCACCATCAGTTGCAGTCCCTACATGGAGACAGACAAAGCTTTCCCAGGTGGTTCTTCTGCACACCCAAGGTAAGGGCCCTGCCCTAGGGAGCTGCCTGCGGAGGGCACGCTGTTAAGGACAGAAATGGTAGAAGCACAGCCATGCCCAGAAAGGAAAGAGGATCATACAAAAGCCTAGGGACAGCCCAGGCCTGCTTCTCACAGCCTTGTAGGCACTTGATAAGTGGTGTCCACGAGGATAAAGGACGAAAGAGACAGGCCGTCTTCTGATAATACAAGAAAATGGCTGGGCACCGTGGCACACGTCTGTGATCCCAGCAGCTCAGGAGGCTGAGGCAGGAGGATCACGAGTTCAGAGCCAGACTCAGCAAAATCGAGGCGCTAAGCAACTCAGTGAGACCCTGTCTCTTAATAAAATACAAAATAGGGCTGGGGATGTGGCTCCGTGGTTGAGTGCCCGTGAGTTCAATCCCCGGTACTCAAAAATAAATAAATAAATAAATAAATAAAACAAGAAAGTGTTAACCAACGTGTACCCATTTTGATCCTGCCACATGAAATCCAAGACTTATTCCATGTTCTATTCACCCAGCCCTGTCAAGTTGATGAAGTGCTTTGACATCACTATCTCACTCGAATCTCCTGGGAGCCCCAGTGAGAGAGGCTAGCTGTGGCACTCACCAGTCTTTATACAGACATTCAGAAGATTGGGGCAGGTGCCTAGTTCCATGATGGCTCAGAGGCGGAGCTGAGCTGGGATTCAGCCTCTCGAGGTCAAACGGCACCTGGGGGTCACACTTTCAAGAAGACCTCCCCCATGATTTCTACCAGGACTCTGGGCCACAGCAGAACTGCACTCATTCGTGAAGCTGAGAGATTCAGCACAGGTGACCACACCTTGTTTTTCCCAGGACTTTCTGGCTTTCACAGAGTATGTTCCACATCCTGATATCCCCCTCAGCTCCAGGTAAACCCCAACTTACCCTGTGAACAGAATATATTCAACTACTTGATACGTGTGAACATACACAATGAGTAATATATTTCCTAGTCAATTGTCCAGATACTCAGAGACATATAAAGTTTCCAAGTTATACCTTCATATTTAGATAAATATTTGCTTAATAATGTGGCTTATTTATAAAGAATACAGAGGGACAATAATTGAAGACTCTTACACAAGATACCTCCTTGTGCCTATCTATATTTTATTTTTACATCTTGCTCTAATTGGGTATTTTATTTACAAATGATGTGTTTTATGCTGAGGTCATGCACCACATAATGGCATTTTCATTACCAGTAGACCTCACATACAACGGTAGCCCCATAAGATAATACCACCTAGTGATATCACAGCTGTCTGGGTACATATAAGTACCCTCTATGCTGTTCACACAAGTATGAAGTTATCTAAGGTTCATTTCTCAGAATATATCCCTGTCATTAAGGGACACATGACTTTATCCATTTGGCTGGTTTGCTAATAATATTTTAATTGCAAAATGGAAAGCTACTCATAGTAAATGTCTCCTGAATAAAGCCTTCCATGGAAAAGCCGGGTTGTTTGGGCTACAGGTTGCCACCACTAGGGACAGAGATTCTTACCTTTTGGGGGGCCCTGGGCCACTGTGGCTGTCTGGTGGAGCCTGCAACCTCTTTAGGATACTATCTTCAAACATATACAAGAAAACACAAAGGATGGCAAAGGAAGCCAATGATATTGAAATATAGCTATCAAAATATTAAAATGGGTTATTATGAGTGTTTCCTTATTAATGCATTAAATAAAACTTCATGCCAGATCTAAATGGTGAGATATGAATGATATTCTAAGACACAGTTCAAGTTAAAAATATCTGCAATATCTACTGGTGACAAAGTCACAGGTATCTCTGATATTGCTATGGTTTGTCCCTTATGGTCACAGGTATATAAGTAAAAGAAATGATGGATTTAAGTTAAAGATTAGTGCAAACAAACACATAGCTTTTCTTCTCATCCAAGGCCATGAGCCCTTTGATATCAGGTCAAGATCTGCTGATCTAAGGGCTTTACTATGTACAGGAAAGAATCCCTAATCCAAATATCCAAAACCCAAAATGCTCCAAACTCTGAAACTTTTGAATAACAGCCTGATGTCACCATTGGAAAATTCCACACCTGACTTCCTATGACTGGTCACCATCAAAATGAAGGTGCACTAAGAATATTGTGTAAAATTGCCTTCAGGCTATGTGTTTAAGGAATATATGAAATAGAAATGAATTTTGCATTTATACTTGGTTCTCCAAGTTCAATATATCTTATCATGTACATGCAAATCTTTCGTAATTTTTTTAAAAGTCCAATATCTTAAATACTTCTAGTTTCAAGCATATCCGATAAGGGAAACTCAGCCTGCTTCTGATTAGTGAATCCTGATTATATTTCAAGTTTCTAAGGCAGCATCAAAATGTGTTTGTATTAGTCAGGGTTCACTAGAGGAACAGAATCAATAGGAAGTATGATTATAAAAGGGGGATTTATTAGATTGGCTTATACAACCAGAAGCTGGATAGTCCACAATGGCCATCTGCAGGCTGCAGAGCTGGAGAACCAGTAGCTGCCCAATCCAAGAAGCTGAAGCCTCAGAACAAGAGGAATCAATAGTTCTACCCCAGTCTGAGATTGAAGGCTTCTGGAAACTTCCTGGAAAATCACTGGCACTGTTCGCTTTGGAGGAGTGAAGAATCGAGGGCCTGGTGTCCTCCGGCAATCACAGCAGCAATCAAGAACCCCACTCAAGGAAAGTCAAGCTTGCATCTGCTGCTGCTTTCTTCTTCTTCCAACTTTATCCTATCCAAGCCACCATCCCATTGGACGGTGCTGCCCACGCCTAGGGAGGGTCTCCACTTCAGTTCAATATCCCACGTGTCAATCATTCAAGCCCCTTAAACTTCACCATCTCTTAATCCAGTCAGGTTGACAATTCAAATTAACCATTACAGTGGTCATTGAAGTACTACTTTAAGGAAATGTTGATAGCTTGAGGTTGTGGGTTGGATAGCATCCTCCTAAAACTATGTTGAAGTGCTAATTCCTGCTACCTGTGATGTGGCCATATTTAGAAATAGGATATTTTGCAGATATCCTCAAGTTCAGATAAGGTCATGCTCAGTTAGGGTGGGCTCTAACCCAGTATGATTAGAGTCTGTATAAGAGACCCAGAAACACAGGAAGGAGCACATGTGACAACAGGCAGAGACTGGAACAGTCCTTCTCTGTTCCAAGTATTGTTGGCAATACAAGAAGCGAAGGAAAAAGCATGGAACAGATTAGCCACTAGAAACTTACAAGAAAGCAGGGCCCTTTCAACACCTTAATTTGGACTTCTAGCCTCTGAAACCATAAAAAAAAAAAAAATAAGTATCTATTGTTTTAAGTCATCCAATCTGTGGCACTTGTTACAGCAGCTCTTGGAGACTAATACTGTGTCCTTGGGAGAAAAATGATTTGATTTATATAATCTTGGGACCCAACCCCAGGAGCATTAAGTTGAAAATATACAATGCACCCTAGAATATCAGGGATCCTGAAGAAGATTTGCAGTTTAATCTATGCTCTCCCCAAGTTTTTTTAGTCAAAAAACACCTTATTTGTGACACAGCTAAATAATGATGTTCTGTGGACCATAAGATTCCTCAGGAGTATGAAAACCAACAATCAAATACATAAGGGGACTGAAAATCTTACAGAAAAGTGTGGGGAAATGGCAAGTTGAGAATCAGGAGCACACCAGAAGTGCAGCACAATAGAACAGACAGATGTCTTAGAGAGCAGTTCATTTCTCCCACTCATTTTTAGCAAGGATGGTGGAATGTGATGGACATCATTATCCAAAGTACATGTATGAAGACACGAATTGGTGTCAACATACTGTATACACAACCACAGATATGAAAAGTTGTGCTGTATATGTGTAATAAGAACTGTAATGCATTCTGCTGTCATTTATTTTTTTAAAAAAATCAATAAAATTTTTTTTAAAAAAAGGAATCCATGGCTTAGCTTTAAAAAGTATATTGGCCAAACTGCAGGCACAGCCATACTCCTGCATAACTGGAAGAACCTTTTATTATTGGACACTGAATTCTTTCAGTTGCAGTCCTATGAACAAATCCTTACAACCTACAAGCAGGGTTCCACCTTCCTAACAACTGAACTGAATTTCTACCCTGGCAGACAGCTATTTTAAATTTTACATAGGGCAGGACTGGGAGAGAAATCCATGCTCTAGCACAGTGACAGCCCCTCAACTGCTTCCCTCTGAGAGACCAGAGGAATGATCCTCTCAGTGGCTCTGTTTGCCTGGCCCAAGAAGGTAGCTGCCCACCTGCAAGTGCAGGGAGTACCTGTGATGCTGGTCACTCATGCAGCAACATCAGGGGTGCAGGGGTGGGGGTCTCTGGGAAGACACTGGGCTCTGGATGCTTCAGGGGCCATGACTGAGTGTGCATAGTGTTCTGGGTCAGGGTATCTGGGCCAGGAGCCTGGGACTGGGAGGCTCCTGCAGTGATGCATTGAGAAGCTGTAGTTCTTCCCAGAATTTTAGAGGAAGGAAGAGAAGCAGGAGAGGGCAGGAGACAAGTCCACCCTGAGACACTCACTCCTGATCCTAAGATGCTTACACTTTAACATGTACTTAAATGTTTGCCTCTTTCCATTTTTAAGTCACTGAGCTGGTGCACTTTGGAATGGGCTCATGTAGGCTCTGGAGAGATTCTCAAACATCCAGAACTTTAACAAGGCAGTGGTTAAACTGGGTAGTTCAAAACTGGGAGTACTTTTGCACCGTGGACATCAGCAAAGGCCATAACTCAGGGTTGGTTTTTATTTCTTTCCAGAGCGTTCGTTTCCCACTATCCATGGCGTCATTGACTCCTGAAAACTTTGCTTACCTCCCACACACTCGGCAAAATTCTCCCAGGGATCGTGGACAGCTGCCCCTTAATGTCTTTGTAACTTTAGCCCGTGGGTCTGTAGTCCTTCTAGGGCACACAGGGTTTCTTCTGTCCTGCCCTTTTGTGAGCTCTGTCCAGTTGGGAGTGCAAAATAAAGATGAAGCCCTCCCTCCCAGAAACAGCAACGCCGAGAAACACCTTAGGAGTGTGAGTCCTCCAGATCTCAAGGCCAGAAGGTTTCCAGCTTAATATAATTTCATGCCATGTATCAAGTGCTTCTGAAAAGTATCTGGTAACCAGAAAACACAGAAAGGTCTGTCCTCATTTCTCTGCCATCTGCAGAAAGCAGGAGGCTCCATCATCTTGCAGTGGTGGGTATGGCCCCCCTGCCAGGCAGCCCCCACTTGGAGCCGGGCTGTCCCCCGTGACAGTACCCTGACTTCAGTCCAGATGGTGGAAGCTGAGTTACCAGATTTCGCAGAATGCTGAGACTGATTCTAGCAAACGGCTGGATAGCCACGTGACTCCTGCTCCTTTCTTCATCTTTGACCTTCCGCCAAAACCTCCTGGTTTTCTAAGGATCCCCCAACCGGTGACAACCTTACACATTCCCCACTCACCAAAAACACATATCAACTCAGGCCAGATGAGAAGAAGAGAACTAATGACCCAACTGCTTTTTCAGGCAAAATACGTAGTCCCTGGGAACAGATCAGTCCTGTTGAGAACTCCTGTGACCTGGTCATTGGTGAGTCATATTTACACAACCCCGAGTGACTAAGTTTGGGGTTAATTGCACAGTTTGGCCAGATGCCTCTACAACTGGCCATAAAGGCCGCTTAAACAATGATCTGAGGTCATTGGCGGATTCAGACCAAGGGACATCGAAACTGAAAACAAAGCCACTGGCCAAATTAACCAAGGACGAGACCAGTTCAAGGCGACCTGGGAAGCGTCAGCCACATAAATGGGAGGCAAGCAATTAGTTTGAAACATGCAATTGCTGATGTTTGATTTTTTTTAAAAATTTAAATGCCATTTTATATAACATGATCCCCTGATTTTCAGGTAATCCCTAATCTAATATTCCAGGATCATTTAGGCTGGGCTTGGGGAAACACTGCCCGTCCGTAGCAGAAAGAAATAAGTGATCTTTGCATCCTTTCCTATGGTTCTGGTTTGTTCTTCTGAAGCGTAGTTTCGTGGAAAGAGCTCTGGTTGAAGACTCCGGAGACCTATATTTTAGCCCCAATTGACTTGCTACACGGCCTTCGACAAGCTGTTGCTCCTCTAAGTCTCGTTCTTTCTAGCTGAAGCAATATCATAAACATTCTTGTGCCGCCAAAACAAGTTGATGGATGGGGACGTGTTTTTTTTTTTTTTAAGTGAAAATTACTACATAGATAATTTATAAAGGCTACCCCTATTACAATTATCAGCCCCTATTGATATGTGAGTGTGTACCCTCCCTCGGGAGAGAATAAATTTTGAATGCAATCGTAAATGATCACCCCTTTGTTCCAGTGTCATTTCTGATAACAAACAATGCCAAAACTGTAACAAATTGCCTTTGCATTTTCCATTAGTCATCCGAGTATAAAAGATTTGATAAATAGCAAGAAAAAATGCAATAGCTCTTTGGGGGTGGGAAATCCGTGTTATGGACAGTAGCAAATTACATTTCTTTTGAACAAGATGGTGTCACGGTTCTTAGAGATTATTTGCATTGCTGCCGAGACATAAGAAAACCCCCAGGAGCTCTGAAAGACGCCATCTGTGAGATAAACAGCCTGGTGTCCCGGCTCGGCGCCCCCTTCCTTCCATCATTGTGTGTGACATGGCTGGGCAGCTGCCTAGGTGTGGGCCCTCTCTGTCCAAGAGCGGACTGCCAAATGGAAGCAGAGAGGAAAAATAGCTTCCAGAGTGATCCCTGGCTTGGGGGGAGATGGGATGACCGGTGGGCGGGGGTGGGAGGTCCCTGGGCTTGGAGGAGGGCGGGCATGGAGGTCAAGGGTGTCCTTTCGTGCCCTGTTCTCCTGTCCTCATCTTTGCCTCCGTGGCAGCTGCCTCCTGTTCTGCTCCAGCGACAACCCTGACAGATGCCTCCCTCCAGAGCCGCTGCCAGCCCCACTCCACCGGCAGCTGTTGCCACAGCCCTGGGGGAGCGGCGTGACCGCTGGCACCAGTGTGAGCAGGGCACATCTGCAGAGCGTCCCCTGGCCCTGGCTTCAGGCCTGCAGGCTCCGTGCCCTGCCATCCGGGAGGTTCCCAGCTGGTGCCACTTAACACGACCCTCTCCTTCGCCAGGGGAGGCGGCGGCGGTGGTCTGTTTGATTTGTCACCCCTGAGATGTCCCGCTCTGCTAGGAGCCATTGGGAGTTTTCCAGATGCACGCTTTGCCTAAAATTTCCAGGCTTAGGGGATAATTTTAAAATTCCATGGATGACCTTTCCAAAGTTAAGTGGGTGAGCCCTCAGACACTAAGAGGAAATATTATTTTAAAGACCAAGAATACCAGATCCACGAGGACAGTATGCTAAGTGAAATAGCCAGTCACACACAAAAACAATGTCACGGTTCCGCTTCTGGGAGGTCCCTAGAGTAGGGGAACTCGTTGAGACAGAAGGTAGAATGTGGGTCACCAGGGGCTGGGCAGAAGGGGGACGGGTGAGTAGCTTTTAATGGGTACAGAGTTTCAATTTTGCAAGATGAAAACATTCTGGAAGTGGATGATGGTGAGGTTTTGTGCAAAACAGTGAATATACCAAACACTACTGAACTGCACACTTAGAAGAGGTAATGATGGTGAGTTTTACCTTATGTATAAATCACCACGATTCAAACTCAAACTTTCAAAAGAATACCAAATCTGAAAGTAATAAATCCATGGAGTCCCACCTATCGGGAGGCTGAGAAGTAAGAGGTCGGGCCCCGCTGGCCAGGCGGGGTCCCGGGGCCGGAGGGGCGCTTCAGCAACTTTTTGGTTGGCTGCTGCACGGATGCGAACGGCCCAGGGCCCTTTTAAAGTTGATCTCCCAGGCGCCCTCTCTTTTCGGTCGCAGCATGCTGCTCTGTGTTAACCAAACTAGGTTAACATTCAGTTTGATGCAGGCTGAGACCTGGCATGTCAAGGAAGCAGCCCTGAGCCAGTGTCTATTTAAGGATTATGGAAACTGAGCAAGTGCCCAGGACTAGAAACTTCTCGACCCTGGGCTCTCAGCCTCACGGCTCAGTGGTGCTAAGATCCTGAAGAACATAAGGTCTGATGCATGAAAGAATCAGTAAAGCTGTTCAAGTAATAAGGTTAAAAAAAAGAAGAGGTCATAACATTGCACTCAATTTGGGGTTAAAAGTATCAGTCTGTTATGTAAATGAATCTAAATTATAGTTCTTTTTTAAAAAAAAAAAACAAATCCTTTGAATAGAAACTTCCATAATCATCCAAAACTAGTCGTCCTATTTTTACCAATTGGAAAACTTCTCTCATAAAGTTGCATTTATATAATAATTACAAAAATGCAAAGCCCAAAGGAAGGGAGACATATAATAATATTATCTAACAATATTTAGGTCAAAAAGACGTCAATCAGTCTTTTGTGATAGCTGCCTCTCACCTGCAAGGATTTGATGCTAGAGGTGGGTCCTGAAGCAAAAATCCAACTCACAACTGTGGTTCGGCTTGTAAGAGGATGTTCCTCTCCATTCACAGGACAGATTAAAGGTTAGCCTGGGTTTTCATCTTGCTGTGCCTCCCTCAGAATTAAAATTATAGTCCTCCTCAGTGCTGAATCCCGTCCTTTCATCTCCATCCCGACCAAAATGGAAACCAGGATCATGAGAATTCCTCAGGGCTGGAATTCCTCTGCCCGTGCCAGCGTCTCGAGGAGCAGCCCCCTCCATGAGTGACTCATCCCAATTCCATGTGACCAAACAACAGCGTCTCCTTTATTTTGTTTTTCCACACAGAAGGAAATTCGCTGAAGAAAACTGGGATGAAATCCAGGCCACAACTCAGTGTCCCAAGGACACTGTGCCTTGACGCTCAGAGCTCTCGGAAGTGAGTAGGACTTCCTCATTTAGACCCACGCTCCAGAAAAGAAACCAAAACGTGGCTCATCTTGGAGCCCATGCGGGTGTTAGATCCATTCTTGCTCCTGCCCTGTCCTCACAGAGCTCATCCCTCCCCGATGCCCGCCTGCAGGTCTCAGAGGATCTCAGTTCCCAGACTTTTCCTGCCAAGCAACAGGCATGTATGTAAGAGGCTGCCTGACCTGGCCAGGATGCTGCCCACTGCCCAGAGGTGTTGCTGGGGTGTGCATTTCCCTACCTTGTTTCGGCTCTTCTCCTCTTTGCTGGCCTCCTGCCCAACCTCTGCTCCACACCCATCTTAGTGCCCTGTGTCCACCATGCCCAGCCTTGGAATCCCTGTCTCTACATGGACCATCAGACTTGGGGGCTTCTCCAGACTCCACCTTCTCCAGGTCTCTTTCAAGCTTAGGCTGTGTTCCTGGCTTGGTCCCTAATTCTATGGATTAATTTGAAAAGATGACCCCTGTTCGTAGACTCCTGTTGCAGAAAGATAGACAAAACGAAGACAGAGGAGGCAAGAAGGAGAAAATGATGAGAAAAAGAAGGAGACTCTATGATGATATTTTCCCCAAAACTCATAGTTAAGTTAGAACTTACTACATGCAAATACAGAAGCAACGTCAGCAGAGTTCCAAAGAATGAGAACTAACAGCCCACCGCAGCCTACTGTCCCCTCCCCTGGTAAGTATCCATCCTCGTGCCCTCAAAGAATGCTGTGAACCCTCGTCCTGCCACTCATTCCATAGTCATAGGCTTATTGTAGGATTATAGTTCTGGAGAACAAGGACCTTCTCCTAGTGTGTCCCCAGGGCCTGACAGACAGGAGGACTCATCTGTCAAACCCTTGTTGAATGGGTGAACATGTTCAGAGACCCACAGAGTCCTCCAGCACTGTGGGTGAGCCTGTTGGTCATCCACGTGGCTGCAGTGAGTGGACTTGGGTCTTCCATGGAGGAACCCACAGGTCCAGGACTCGAGTGCCCCCTGCCTTCTGTTAGGGCAAGGCCACAGGGTCCCATCTTCCTCACTGTTGATGTACAGGGCACTGGCAGATCTGTGTGTTCATGCACTCTCTGTGCTAAATAAAGTGTATTGTTCATTAAGGGAGATTATGCTCCAAGTACAGAAGCAAATTCCCAGGTAACTAGTGAAGTGCTTTGTGGGCCAGACTGTCCAATGGGATGAGATCAAATGCCACACAGGGCCATGCAGATCCAAAATGGGATGGTCTTTATCCAGTGCCAGAAGAAATCATGTCGCTCAAGGCCATGAGCATCAGGAAACTACCAGAATACAGATTGGGATAGGAAGAAGTATAGAGACGGGGTATCATTTCTGATTTTTTCCTTTTCTTCCCATCATTGAACACTTATTTTTAAAAAAGGTTTTCTATGCATCTGGTGAACATCTCTGAAACATCATTTCTTATCAACCACTTTGGCAATCATTTCAACAGGACTGAGTATGTTCAAAGTCCTTACTGGTGGAGAGGAAGATAGTGAACATGAGGCACTGTGGCTTAGATACTGCCACACGGACGGAAGGGACAAACAGAAAATGAGAGAGGAATGAGAAAGACTAGGAAAAATAGCTTTGCCCATTTAGTGACAATAATTCAGAGTCATCACTCAACCCACAACTTGAGAAACTCAAATCCTGCCATAGATTACCACCCATGCAATGAGAACCCAGATCAACCTGTACGTGACCTCTAGAGATATTTTCAATGACCTTGAGACCATCCTGTCATGCTGTGTATTTTATTCTACATTGTGTGGCCCCATCATCTGAGTTCAAATCGTCCCAGAACATTCGCAGACTCGTCACTTAAGTTAGACAACCAGCTAGAAAATGCTGTGGTGACACAAAAATCCATTCCAAACCACCAGTGAGGGTTGCTCATGGGGGAGATCCAACTGTGAGTCAAGAAGGATGACTGCACAGAATTTGGGCATTGACCTTGGCCTTGTCTTCTCAGAATGCAGTCGGCTGCCTGGGAAATAGCACCGGGACAAGTTCACGCGGCCTGAAGTTGGGCCAAAGACCTGTTGCTTCTGCTTCGGAATCTTAGCAAGACCTGAAAGTTCCCCTCACTTTCTTCCCCCATCTCCCAAACCATGGCCAAAAACAGCCTTTTCACTTTTCATGTGATTTCTTCTGAAATTCTGCTTCTGGGAGTCCAAGCTGGGCACAGAGCCTGCCAGAGATATCATGGCCTCCAGGATTCCACAGTTCTCCCAGCTCCAGCCTATCCATGGGGCTTCCTCCCACAAGGAGGTACCATTTTATTTTTGATCCAGAACCAAAAGGGTCCTGTGGTTACCAAGAAATGGGAAAGGCGCCATGAGGGACAGGGTCTCCTTCCACCGCAGGATGCTGGACACCTGAGCGCACCTCAGCAGGGCTGGAGAGTTTATGAAGCTCGGGCTGGAATACTAAGCCAGCTTCTCGCCCCGTCACCTGCACATCTTCTCAACTCTATCCCCGTTCTACTCAAGTATCCCCAGAAAGCCACGTCCTACTCCTCACTGTGGTATTGGAGGACCCAGAGACAGAGAGCCCACTTTCAGAAGCTGGCTCTGGTTGGGTGTGACTCTGGACAACTAAATGCACATCTTTGGTCCCCCAGTGACACCAGGCAGCACTAAGTGCCTCCTAAAAGCTCCGAGCATAGCCTCATCTATCACACCTGCCGGTCAGCTGCCCACCTGTTTCCTAGGCCCTCCCAGATCCCACTTGGCGGGTTTGGCCAGATTCTCCAGTGCCCAGGTTTCTGGGCTCTGGCTAATCCCACCTCTGACACTACAGTTGGTGGAGCCTTCGTGCTTTCTTAGTCTCTAATCTCCTCACCAGCCCCCGTGTGCCTGCTCAGCATTTCCCAGGTAGCCAAGCTCCTGTATTAAATTCTCTCTGTTGAAAACATCTGGAAGGATTTCTGTTTCCTGGTAGAACTAGGCTTCTTCCTTCCTCCCTCACCTACGAATTCCATTCATTCTCCAGCTCCTGAGAGCACTTTGCACCTCAAATCTCACATGCATATCTAATTCCCCTCTCCTGATGTTAGGAGAAACCCACTCCACAGCTGACTGGATCCCCTCCAGGGCCTTCCTGACTCTCCTAGCTAGAGAAGCCTTAATTATTTCCCCACCAGGAGAAAACTTTCTACGCTGGCTGGATGAATTAGTCCACTAACCCCAGGGATGTAGCAAATGAGCCACTGAGGCAGCACTAAACTTCAAACAGCAAATCACCGTGTGCACTCCCTGTTGGCAAGGGCCCACGGGGCTGTGTATCATGGCAACTAGGGATCCTGGCTGCACCCAGCAGGTATTATCCCCTCCCAGAGCCTTGGGGTTTGCAGAGAAATTCTCTCATATCCAAGATTTTGATGCATCTGACTATTATAGTTTTCACTGAGACAAGGGCAAGTGTCAGAGGCTACCTGGGTGATGTCATAGGGTTTCCCCGCATTGTACAATAAGGATACTCACCTGCCTGATAGGATTCAGCAGCCTGTCCAGAGGAGCTGGGGGTGACTTCATGCCCACATTTCCCTTATCAAGGATCCTGATACCAACCTCATAGTTGTTTGGAGCTACATTCAACATCTGCAAGGATCTTTAATATTTGCAAGGATCTCGGATGACTCCACAACTGGTCTGGGCACATTGTTACTCCACAGGCCTCACCCTTAGAAATATCCCTTTTGATCAAAGAAGGGAACAATGACTTATCCTCAGCGGTAAACATGATAAAATTCTGGGAAGTAGCAGCCCATGACAAGGGAAGTTTGTCCCATCATCAGCGTAAGGAGTCTCCAACTCCAGCCCAGCTGTCTTCAAAGAGGCAGATGGCAGGCAGACACTGGGGACCAGGAAATGAGGACCTTGACTTGGACTTCTGGCTTGACCAAGATGGACAGGAAGCCAAAAATATCTTGGCACAGTTAACAAGAGAGCGTCATTAAGGGGAGCTCAGAGGAGAACCCTCAGAAATTTCACTACATTCAAGTACTTTTTTTTTATGTTTTTAACATAATATCTCCTACAGGCCACAGTGAGGCTCAATAATGCTGAGCTCTAAGGCTTCTGGTGTTTGTCGGGCGATCTTTGACATCGCTAGCTTGTAGACACGTCACCCCAATCTCTGTCTTCATCTTCACATGGTGTTCTTCCTGTGTGTGTGTCTGTGCCCAAATTTCCTCCTTTTATAAGACACCAATCATATTGGACAAGGGCCCACCTCGTTCCCCTATGACCTCATCTTAACTAACTCCATTTACAACCATCCTATTTCCAAATAAGGTCATATTCTGAGGCACTAGGCGTTAGGACATCAGCATCTAAACTTGAGGGACACGACTAACCATTTGACTTCCCCAAAATACATATACATCTCATGGGCAAATGCATTCACGCCCATCCCAAAAAGTCTTAACCCATTCCAACATCAATTTGAAGTTTATAAGCTCATTCAAATATTCTTTGAATTAGATCTGGGTGAGACTTGGGGGATGATTCATCCTTAGACAAAATTTCCCTCCATCTGGGAACCTGTGAAACCAGGCAATCCTCTTCTTCCAGAATGGGTATGTCTGCCCCAGCATGGGAGAGATTTTCCCATTCCAAAAGAGAGAGCTAGAAGCAAAAAAAGGGGTCCCAGGTCTCAAGGAAGTGTGAAACCTAGCAGTGTAAACTCCATTCAATTTCAAGACTTGAGAATTAATCATTGGTTCCTTGCTCTGTGGTTGAACTCAATATAGACACAGCCCTTTTTCTCAGTTAATGCCTGAAACAGGCACTAAAGGGCACCTTACCAGACTGTCCTTGCGTAGTTTGGCAAATACAGATCCATAGCCCCTTGATTCTGCTCTCAACAGCCATAGCTTGGTCTGTGAATCTAACATTCAGCAGAAGCAACTCTTGGGCTTTACATGCTACTAGTCCACCCCTGACTGCTATCACACTCTGGTAAACCTGCCAAGGGGAATCGGCAACAAACCGAGGTTTCTTCAGAGCATTTATAGATCTAGACCTGGCCAGGCTGTAGGATCTCCACAGACAATGCTTTCAATGCTCTTTCAGAAAACAGTTTCAATTTCAGCTCCAGAATCCAGAGTGGGAGGCAGTGTCCTTCTGAAAGAGCAGATGGCCATTTCAAGTGGTATGAAGCGGGTCTATGCTCTCCTTCTCAACTTGCATATTCAAAGACGTAGGGGCCTCTCTAGAATGAAATGATTGTATTTGTTCTTGCTGCAACAAATAAAAAAAGATCTTGTTTTTGAGATGTGACTGATCCTGGAGGACCGTGTGCTTCGTGAAATAAGCCAGGCACAAAAACACAAACACTACATGATCTCGCTTACGTGTGGAATCTGAAAACTCAGATACGTGGAGATGGAGAGTAGAGAAATAGGGAGAGGTTGGTCAAAGGGTACAAATTTTTTAGTTAAATAAGAGTAATAAGTTCTGGAGATCTATAGTACAGCACGGTGGCTATCATTAATACTTATTATATATTTATATTCTAAAATGTCTAAGAAAATAGACTTTAAACATTCTGACCACAAAAACGGTAAGTATGTGAAGTAATAGAAACTCCGTTAGCTTGATTTAATCACTTCACAATGCACTACAGGCATACCACAGAGATACTGTGGGTACAATTCAAATTGCTCCAATAAAGTAAGTATCGCTATAAAGTGAGTCACACAAAAATAATAAATAAATAAAATGAGTCACATACATTTCATTGTTTCTCAATACATATGAAAGTTATGTTTGTACCATACTATAGTCTACTAAGTGTGCAATATCATTATGTCTAAAAAGTGTACCTGCCTTAGGGCTGGGGTTGTGACTCAGTGGTAGAGCACTCACCTAGCATATGTGAGGCCCTGGGTTCGATCCTCAGCACCACATAAAAATAAATAAATAAAATAAAGATATTGTGTCCAACTACAACTAAAAAAAATTTTTTTTAAATGTATCTGCCTTAATTTAAAAATACCTTATTGCTAGAAAATGCCAACAATCATCTGAACCTTCAACAAATCATAATTCTATTGCGAGTGCAAAGTCTGACTTCCGTGTGAATGTCTCCTGAGAGATCAGGGTGGAGGTTATTGAAAGTGGGGGTGGCTGCGGCAATCGCTTAAAATAACACTGCAGTTTCCCACATCAATGAATCTTTCCCCAAAGATTTCTCTATAGCATGTGGTGCCGTTGGATGGCAGTTTATCCACAGAGCAAGTTCTTCCAAAATTGAAGCCGATTCTCTCAAACCCTACTGTTGCTTTAGCCACCACGTTTATGCAACATCCTAAATTTTTTGCTGTCATTTCAACTGTGTTTGCCGCACCTCGGCCAGAAGTAGATTCCATCTCAAGAAGCCATTTTTCTCTGCTTATCCATAAGAAGCAACTCCTCATATGTTCACAGTTCATCTTGAGATTGCACCAACTCAGTAAATGGACTCCATTTCTAATCCTCATTGTCTTCTCTCTGCATCCCGTCTGCAGTTACTCTCACCATGAAAGTCTCTAACCACTCAAAGTCATCATGAGGGTTAAAATCAACTTCTTCCACACTCCCGTCAGGGTTGATGTTTTGATCTCCTCCCCTGAATCATGCCTGTTCTTAATGGCATCTGTCCAGAAGGTTTTCAATATCCTTTACCAGATCCACCAGAGGAACCCCTATGTATAGCAGCTATAGTCTTACGAAATGTGTTTCTTAAACAATAAGCCTTGAAAATCCAAATCACTCCTCCATCCGCAGGCTGCACAATGGATGTCGTGTCAGTAACAGGCAAACAACATTAATCTCCTTGTCCATCTCCACCAGAGCTCATGGGCAACGAGGTACATTGTGAATGCGTAATAACATTTTGCAAAAAAATATCCTTTTTCTGAGCACTAGGTCTCAACAGTGAGCATAAAATATTCAGAAACCCATGCTGTAAACAGATGTGCTATTATTCAGCCTTTGGTTTTCCAGGTAGAAGTAGCTTTAGGATAATTCTTAAGGGTCTTAGGATTTGGGGAACAGAAAAATCAGCATTGGTTTCAACTCTAGTCACCAGCTGCATTAGCCCCTAACAAGAGTCAGCCTGTCCTCTGAAGCTCTGAAGCCAGGCACGGACTTCCCCTTTCTTGCTACAGAAATCTGCTCAGTGTAGCCACCACCGGCAATGATGTCAGCTAGATCCTCAGGACAGCCCACTGCAGCCTCTCCACGCACACCTGCTGCTTGGCCTTGTACTTGGATGGTTCAGAGATGGCTTCTTCCTTTAAACCTCACGCACAGGCCTCTGCCTGCTTCACACGGCTCTTCTGCGGCTTCCTCGCCTCTCTCAGACTTCATGGAATTGAAGAGACTTAGGCCCTTGCTCTGGACTTGGGTCTGGCTTAAGGGAACCTTGTGGCTGGTGAGATCTTCCACCCAGGCCAGACTTTCTCCACACCAGCATTGAAGCTGCTGCCCTTTCTTATCATCCATATGCTCCCAGGAATATCACTTTCAGTTTCCTTCTGGAACTTTCCTTTTGTTCACAACTGAGTGGTGCAAGAAGCCTTACTTTCAGCTGGTTTCAGTTTTCGACGTGGCTTCCTCACTAAACCAAATCGCTTCTACCTTTTGATTTAAGGGAAGAAATAAGAGACTCTTCCCTTCTTTTGAATATTCAAAAGCCATTGTTATTAATGGGCCTAATTTCAATAGAGTTGACTCAGGGATAGAGAGGCCTGGTGAGAGGGAGAGAAACAGAATGGGTATTCAGTGGAGCCATTTATAGATCAATCTCTCCATCTCATGTGGATGTGGTCCATGGCTCCCCAAACAAGCACAGTGATAACATGTCCTCTGAAGGACATGGATCAAAGATCCCTGATCCACCAGGCATGGTGGTGCATGCCTATAATCCCAGTGGCTTGGGGAGGCTGAGGCAAGAGGATTACAAGTTCAAAGCCAACCTCAGCAACTTAGGGATGAGGCTGTAGCTCAGTGGTCAAGCACCCTGGGGGTTGGTCTTTGGTACAAAAGAAAAACAAAATCCATGATCACAACGTCACTATACCAGAAAGAACAATTATGGAAAAGTTTGAAGCATTGTGAGAATTACCAGAGTATAACAACGAACGATACGTGAGTTGAGCCCATGCTTTTGAGAAAATTGCCACCAAGAGACTTGCCCAAAGCAGGGTTGCCACAAACCTTCAATTTGTGAAAGCTACGTTATTAGTGAGACATAATAAAGTACAACAAAACGAGGAATGTCTGTATGCAGACGTCAAAACATTGCACCCCTTAAACCTACAGAAAACTTAAATATATAATGAACACATCTTTAAATAAGGCAAGAAAATAAATAAAAAGAATTACGACTTATGAAGAAGCAGAAAGAAAGCAACAGCATGCGCTGCCGCCAAGCTGGTCAAATACTCATGATCCAGAAGCAGCCAAATGTGCCAACCGTGTACAACACAAGGAAGAGGCAAAGACCCATCAGCAGAGCAGCCGTCTCAGACAGGTTTCCACAAAACACCCACAGCACAGCCAGAAGCCCTGAGCTGGAAAATCTTCATCTGCGGGCACTGCCCCTACCCCTAAAAAGACTCTCTAGTGTTAGTACCTATTTTAAAGTGGGACCCAGGGGTCAGTGACTCTTAAGGGTGACTTTGTTTAAGAACCTCTGGTCTTTGCAGAGCACAGCCTTTGGTGTCAAGCCAGGGGAAGCCTGAGAACATTAACTGACTGTGTAATCTCGGGAACACAGTCAACATCTCTGAGCCTCGATGTTTTCATCCAAAAGATGGGAACTCAGGGGCTGGGGATGTGGCTCAAGCGGTAGCACGCTCACCTGGCATGCATGCGGCCCGGGTTTGATCCTCAGCACCACATACAAACAAAGATGTTGTGTCTGCTGAAAACTGAAAAATAAATGTTTAAAAAATTCTCTCTCTCTCTCTCTCTCTCTCTCTCTCTCTCTCTCTCTCTCTCTCTCTCTCTCTTTCTCTCTCCCTCTCTCTTAAAAAAAAAAAAAGATGGGAACTCAGATGGAGCATCCCTAATTGGAAAACCCAACATTTGAAATGCTCCAAAATCTGAAACTACTTGATGCCTCAAGTGGAAAATTCCACCCTTGGCTTCCTGTGACAGGTCACAGTCAAAACACAGGTGCAAGGAAAATATTGCACAAAATTACCTTCAGGCTACGTGCATGTCTATGAAACATAAATAAATTTCTTGTTTAGACTTGGGTGCCATCCGCAAGATATCTCATTAGGTATATGCAAATATTCCAAAATCTGAAAAACATCAGAAATCGAGTTCCAAACATTTCAGATAAGGGATACTCCACCCGGCATGTCTACCACACCGAGTCCTTGAGACACCTAAATGAAAGAATGCATGTGCAAGGTTTTTAAAAATGGATAGGAAGAGCATTCAGGATGCATCGGATGTGGTTTTGTGGAATCTCCTCTGTAGGGTTGTTCTCAGCAAAGGAGACACGGCACCCAAATCACCTAACCCTGGGAAGCTGGGCTCTCAAGAACTGTCTCAGCGAGCTGTTCTGAGAAGTCGGGCACAATGCCCCGCACACATTTCAGAGCCAATAAATGCTCTCTGTTACCACCTGCCCATGAGGCCCTTAGTCCTGGGAGAGTCCTCCCCAGGTGCAGTGTATGAGGAAATAGAAAGTCCAGTGGTCCCTTTTCAGAATATAGAATTTAGCCTTAATTGGGATATAAGATCCAATCGTATCCATTTTAACTAGAGCCCTTCCAACCATGGAATATAATGTGTTCTAAGTCAGTCAAATATAATTTGTTCTGATTCAGTCCCCAGTACTTCCCCTTCCCCTCCCTTCCTCCCACCCCCTATTCCCTTCCCTCTACTCTACTGATCTTTCTGCTATTTACTTATATTATTTTTAATTAGTGTCTTATAGATGTACACATTGGTGAGATTCACTGGGTTTTATTCATATATGTACATAAGAAAGTTAGGTCAGATTCACTGATGTCTTTTTTTTTTTTTCTTCTATATCAAGCATTGAACTCAGGGGCCCTCGACCACTGAGCCACATCCCCGGCCCTATTTAGAGACAGGGTCTCACTGAGTTGCTTAGCCCCTCACCATTGCTGAGGCTGGCTTTGAACTCGTGATCTTCCTGCCTCAACCTCCTGAGCTGCTGGGATAACAGACATGTGCTACCACACCTAGCTCCACTGATCTTTCTTCTATTTTTATATTACCCCCCTCCTAATTTGGGAATAGATTCTGCATGAGAGAAAACATTCTACCTTTGACTTTTGGGGACTGGCTTATTTCACTTAGCACGATCATCTCCAGCTCCATCCACTTACAGCAAAAGTCATAAAGCCATTCTTCTTAATTGGTGAGTAATAGTCCATTGTGTATATATTCCTCATTTTCTTTGTCCATTCATCTATTGAAGGGCACCTGGATTGGTTCCATAGCTTAGTTATTATAAATTGAGTGCTATAAACATTGATGTGACAGTGTCACTGTAGTATGCTGATTTTAAATCCTTTGGCTATATACTGAGGAGTGAGATAGCTGGGTCATGTGGTGGTACCATTCCAAATTTTCTGAGGAATCTTCACACTGCTTTCCAAGTGGTCGAACCAATTTGCAGTCCCACCAGCAATGTATGAATGAACCCTTTTCCCCATGTCCTTGCCAACATTTATTGTCACTTATATTCTTGATAATTGCCATTCTGAGTGGAGTGAGATGAAATCTCAGTGTGGTTTTAATTTGTATTTCTCTAATTGCTAGAGATGCTGAACATTTTTTTTCATGTGTTTGTTGACCATTTATTTGTATTTCTTTTTTTAAGAGATGTCTGTTTAGTCCCTTTGCTCGTTTATTGATTGGGTCATTTGGTGTGAAGTTTTCTGAGTCCTTTGTAGATCCTGGATATTAATGCCCTATCTGCCCCCCCAATTTTGAAATTAGTCAGTTGCACAGATTGTAACCCCGAGTTCCTCCTATCAGAGCCTGGGAGAGTGCAGCATTAGGGGTAAACACGAGGGGCAGTGGGAGGGCACCCTTGCTTGCCAGACTTGGTTCAGTAATACATTCTCCTGCAGAAGTTAAGTTTGCCTCGCCAACCTACTTCCAATCACGGGTCTGATTCCTTGCAGCTCCGCCAGTATTTCTAACAAGTGAGAATAGAGTGTGGTGGGGGGGTCAGGCCAGGCAAGGCCAGGCCTGGAGGAGGCTTGAATCCAAGCTAGGACGTCTGTCATTCCTTGCACATGAGCATACGAGGAAGCCACTGGCATTTTCTGAGCAGGGCAATGATGAGATCACTGTGACAGTGGTTAAAGAA
This sequence comes from Marmota flaviventris, assembly GCF_047511675.1. Taxonomy (NCBI): domain Eukaryota; kingdom Metazoa; phylum Chordata; class Mammalia; order Rodentia; family Sciuridae; genus Marmota; species Marmota flaviventris. Next base: position 139,110,731 of record NC_092503.1, read on the forward strand.
AAGATGATATGTGAGAAAACTCAGGTGTAGAAAGATAAGGTAGGAGACAAGCCAGATGAAAGTTGAACAAGCTGGGCACAGTGGCAGGGGTCTATGGTCCCAGTTGCTCAGGAGGCTGAGGCAGGAGGATCACTGGAGCCCAGGAGTTTGGGACCAACTTAGGCAACATGGTGTGACCCTGTCTCAAAAAAAAAAAAAAAATTGTTGCGTGACAGAGGAGTCAGTCGGTCCAGGCCCAGCAAGTGCACAGGACAGCTGCATATGAATCAGAAAGAGGTGCTGCCCCCCAATGCTGCAGACCACCCTGGGGCTATGTCCTGGAGAGCAGAGGGAAGACCAGAGGTGAGCCCACTCACCCACTGGCCAGAGCCTGCGGTGAGGATCCATAGGCGCAATCACAGGCTCTGATGTTGGCAGCAACAGAAAGAAGAAGATCAAATATTTCTTTCATGTTAATCCATAAGCCACCAACTCATATTCCCCTGAGAACACTCCTGCCCTGTCCCTTCATGGTGCCATCAAACAGTCTTTAATTCTTATCTTTGGTTCCAAAGCACACTGACATCCAAACCTCTGCTCCTCTGTTAGAAGGCTCTGGGTTGATAATGTCTTGTGGTAGACGATGCCACCGATTAAAATTACATAGCAATATTTCATACCGCTGGACATTTTCCTCTAAGCAAATATGTGTGACCTAACTCTTTCCCACGATGCCTAACATGACAGGGACACTCCCTCAATTATGATGAGGTTCGCCAGTCAGTCCACCGACAGACATCACATTCCCTTCATCATAAGTGATCATCAGCGACATGATGACAAGGAAATAGGCCACATGCAAAGTCCTTGCTATGCATTTGGTGACATGCCAGGTGCTGAGAATTCATTGAACGTGGGAGGGGGACCGCTCCTGCCATCAAATCTTACAGCCCGGCAAAGAAGACAGACAGTGAAAAAATGTGTAATCAAAGACAAAAAATGCAAGAGTCAGATAAACCCACTGCAGAGGGAGTCGTTGAACCATCGTGAAAGAGACTGTATGGCCCCCAAAGTCAAGGGTATTTGTTATCTAGCCCTCTGCAGGAAAAGATTACCAGCGCCCATTTAGCGGGTCGATTTTCTCTGGGGAAGTTGGTAGCTGATTTGCCATCTCTCTTTCACATGTTTTCTAGGTGACCAAGACTGGAAGAAACTTTGTCTCGAAGGAGAATTTGCAAGGTCAATTCTTTCAAGATGAATGTGTAGGGGGGAAAAAATGTGGACCATACATACCATGGAATATTATTCAACCTTAAGGGAGCAAATTCTGGCACAGGCTCCAACGTGTATGAAACTGGAGGACATCATGCCAAATGAAATAAGCCAGTCACAGAAGGACAAGAAGCAAGTAGCTAGGGTAGTCAGATTCCAAGTCAGAAAAACAAAACAGTGTTTGCCGGAGCTGGGGGCAGAGAAAGGGAGGGAGGCAGTCGTGGAATGGCAATAGTTCCAAATTTGCAAGATGAAAATATTCTGGACACCTGTTTCGCAATAATGTGAGTGTACTTAACACTCCTGAACTGTACACTTAAAAATGTGAAAATGGTAAGTTTCGTATTATGTGGAGTTTTTAAATCACAATTTAAAATATATATTTTTTTAGCTGGGCACAGCTGCACATGCTTGTAATCTCAGCAGCTCTGGAGATGGGGGCAGGAAGATCACAAGTTCAAAGCCAGCCTCGGCAACTTAGAAAGGCCCTAAGCAACTTAGCGAGACCCTGTTTCTAAATAAAATATAAAAAAGGACTGGGGATGTTGCTCAGTAGTTAAGCGTCCCTGGGTTAAATTCCTGGTACCAAAAAAATTTTTTTAGCTAAGCACAGTACTGGGCATCTGTGGTTTCAACTACTCAGGAGGCTAAGGCAGGAGGATGGCTTGGGCTCTGGAGTTTGAGGCCAGTCCTGGCAACACCACAAGACCTCATGCTTATAAAAAAAAAAAAAAAATGTATTTTGAAGTGAATTTTCAGAATCTGAAATATGGTTAAAAAAATAAATTTATGGTTTCATGTGAAACATCAGACTGAGTTTGAAAAAAATTATTGTTTCAGGATCATGAAAACTGAATTCAAAAATAGTAATTAAATCTCTCTGTGTTCCTGCCAGAGCTGTGCACAGGTTTTATGAAGCTGTATTAGCAATAACAATGCTCATTAGCAAAAGATCCCTCGGTTTGACAAGTGCACACCAGTTGTCATTGGCTGAGCTGGCCTCCAAAGACTGCTCACCACTCCCTCTGTCCTAGGGCGCTCTCTGCTTGGGGACTTCACAAGCCAGTTCCATCCTGAGCTTCCTCTATTGATTTAGCTGAGTTCTCTCCATCTTCTTTGATGGCTCGCCCTTCCCCAACTCAGCCACCAAATGGACAAATTCTTTAAGGCTGTCTCCCAGAGCACTCCTCTCATTCTCTGATCTCTCTCTCTAGACAATCTCATCCACACACATGGTTTTCCTTTTTTTTAACCCATTTCGAGAATTCTCCAATTCACATCTCCTTACCAGACTTTTCTTCTGAGACGTTCATGTATACCCAAATACCTACTTGACATCTTGGATATTGTATGAGTCGAAGTACCCAGAGACCCCCAAATGCAGTGTCTTGAAGGAGGAAGAAGTTTATTTCCTATTCAAATCACAGTCCCCCAAAAGGTGAGCTCAGTCTGATAAGGAAGGAGGTCCTGTCGCTCTCAAGACAAGGATCCAGGATGCTCACTCCAATCCCTGTCTCCACTCCTGCATCCCAGCTAGCAGGAAGGGGAAGAGGGTCATGAAGACATAAGTTGCTTCCCCTTAAAACCATGACCCAGAGGTTGCACTGGGTTCACCCCTGGCCATAAATTAATCTCGTGGGCACATTTAAATGCAAGGAAGGTTGGGAAATGTCTCTGGCAGCTCTAGGCCTAGTTAAATTCAGGAGGACTTCCTATTTAAGGAATAAGGAGAGAATGGCTGTGGGTAGCTGCTTCAGATATTGGAAATCAACCAAATTATGTCAGGTGCATGCAGGAACCTATCACAGTGAATGCTACATTTATGTAGAAGGCATCAATTTTAAAAATATATATATCAAAAAAATTCCAAAAATTTTTCTGAAAAGTTCCTGAAGCCTGACGTATCCAAAATCAAAGTCATGATCACCTCCTTCCCAAGGCCAATCTTTTGTGAGGGTTTCTCCTGGTGAATGGCACCAACATCCACGCTTCCACAGCTCTTCAGACATCTCAGTGCCCGTAAAGGCTCCTCTTTCTCTCACCCTCCCTCCGACTCATCACTGAGCCCTGCTAATTCTTAATAATTTCTCATGATTAATGATTGTTCATTATTAAATTTCTTAGTTATTGCTTCTTTCCATCTCTCTACAATCTTAGCACAAGTATCCAACATCTCTCGCCTGGACCACACAGGAGCCCCCTACCCGGGCTCCTCACCTGCGATCTGTGTCCCTCACTGTTGACACTAGAGCCAGGGTGGTCTTCCTCAGTGTCCATCAGGTGATCCAGTCTCCTCCATTATCCCATCCATTGGCATCCAGTGCTCTTTACCTGACCCTCAAGACCCTGCCTGTGTGGCCTCCCTGCCGTGCAGCCCGGGCCTCTCCAGCCTCCCTCTGCACTCGGGTCTCAAGGAGCCTCTTCCCATTCTCTCACGATGGCCTCTTTTTTCCAGCCCCTTCCCCTCTGACTGGAATCCCCCCCCCCCGCTTCCCCGCCATCTCTAGTTAACTCTCCAGTTAACTCCCAGCTTCCTTTAGTGCCCAGTGCCAGGATCCGCTCTGTGGGGAGGACTGCATCACCTTCTGATCTGGGACAGCTTCCTCCTCTGGCCCTCACAAAGCCACCTAGCTGCTGACCGTGGCATCTGCCCCTGCGGCAGGTCTGCACTTTTTGTGTGGGTAGATGCCTGTCCTGTGAGACTTTTAGCCACACGAGAACAACAGCCACGGTTTGTTTCGTTGGGGTGGTTTTGATGGCCATTTCTGATGGGCTGAAGGTTCGTGTCCCCCCAAGTTCATATACTGAAGCTGACTCCCCAAGTGATGGTACTGGGAGGTCAAGGCCTTGGGGGTGATTAGGTCATCTCTGCCCTTATAAAAGGGACCCCTCGGACTCTTTCACTCCCTTCCACCATGTGAGGACACAGTGAGAAGGCACCGGTGTAAACCAGGAAGAAGATCCTCACCGGATACTGAACCTACCAGGGCTTCAATCTTAAATCCCCCAGAACTGGGAGAAATCAGTTTCTGCTATTTTAAAGCCTCCCAGTCAGTGGTGTTCTGTTACTGCATGCTGAGTGATCCAAGACACCATTATATCGCCCTGTCCATAGAGCACAAGGACTTAAAAATAGCAAATTAAAAAAAAAGAGTAGATGAATGAATGCAAGAACTCAAAACTGAAAGCAAAAGAGTTTGACTTGGTTAATCTGAATGAGAACATGTTGTGCAGAAATTCAGTGTCGTTGCTAACACTCATGTAATTTGATGAAGCAGGTCTTTGGGGGAGCTCCTTTTGTGTGTTCAACATCACCACAGCACTAAGGACTAGGAGGCAGGTAGAATGGACACCAGATGTGGTCTCTGCCTCCAGATGGTATTCAGTGCAATTCATCATGCACCAAGTGCTAAAGCGGATAATGCCCCAAAGATGACTCATGGTGTAAAACCTAGATAAATGCTCGTGCAGATGCTAGTGAAATTCAGGGAAGCCTTCATGAACCAGCTCACACCTGAACCAGACCCCGAGGACAGGGAGAGGAAGGCGAGGTCTGCAGGAGGAGAAGGACCCTCCTGCCAGGAGGCAGGGCCAGCAAACCTTCCAGAGAGAGGAGGGGAGGGGAGGGGCCTTGTCTGCAGCCACAGAGCAGCAGTGAGGTTGGCAGTCAGGTGACCAATTTCCCAGAAGCTCATTGGTTCTTTATCCAGAAGACAGCAGGGAAACTGCCAATAGTTTGGGGTGAGAAGTGGCTGAAGAGGAAGAGTTTCAGAAAGATTGTTCTGGAATGGTGTGCGACATGACTGGAGGTGATCCCCTGGGGTTTCTTGCTATGAACTGTCACCCCATGGAACACTGAGGTGTCTACCCCCCTGGGAGCTGTGCCCCTGGCTGGGGAAGGGTGGGGTGTGCCTTCCTCAGGGGCTTGGAGGTGGGTGAGGGGGTCATTTGTGCAGCCCTGGGGGCTCCCGAGCACCCAGGCCAATGGGCAGGGGAAGCCCCGCCCCCCCTGCTGGGTGAGGGGATCACATTTCATGATCCTGAGCTAATTCAGTGCAGAAAACATTCTCAACGCTTTCTCCTTCTAGTCTAGGAATGCATCTGGGTCCCGTTGGGATTTTTATGGGTGAGCAATTCTAGAAGCTGCCAGATTCTCTAATGGGTTGAATCATGTTTTGTGAAGAAAAAAAAAAGTGTCCCCATGAATGAAGTTTCAGGGGGGCCTGCCAAATCTCCCGCTGAAATATGCAAAGAGATTAACTGGAGTCTGGAGTTGTAGAGGCAAGAGAAATACCCAGTGTAAATAATGGAAACTTCACTCCATCATTAATGAATAGGATTTTTCGTAGACACATCAGAGTGACATTGATCAGCACTTGTGCCATATGGTTTTTTGTTGTTTTTTTTTTTTTTTTTTTTTAACAAAACATTACGTTACATTTAAGCAATGATTATACTATTTGGGTCTAGTGTTTGACTTTTTCTAATCTTGTTGGTATGTTTTTATTTTTAGGGGCTAGTGTATCTAAATTATCAGAAATATATAAAGTGAAAAATGAGGCTTTATCTTCCTGATAACCTTAAGGTGATGAATTTTCTGTGGAGATGTGTTTTTAAAGAGTTCTAGGCCTTAGGGTTTGTTGTTTTTTTTCCAGAGAGATTCATCCAGTAACAACAGCGTGCTCCTTGAATATCATAAGCGAGAAAAGCAACAAAAATGATTTTCTAACAATAAAATAGTCAACACACAAAGCAGTCTGCTGTGCGTTGTGGGTGAGAAAACTGAATTTTTTAAAAGGAACGTCCCACAGAAAATTTGGCAAAGGATATGAAAAGGCAATTGAATAAAAAATTAAATCCAAGTAATTATCTTCAAAGAAAAAAAATGAAAGAGAGAAAGGATGGTCAGCGTTTCTGATAGCAAGAGGAATGCAAATTAAAATGATGGAATCCATGGGAAAAAATCATCATGTATGGTACTGTTGACGGGGAGGAGAATATTCCCGTATATTACTGATGAGAGCATCTTTCCTTTTTAGAAGAGGTTTAACAGTATCTATTAAAGTTTAAAATGCCCATTCCTCCTAGAACCAGGAATCCAATGTTTGAAAATCTCCCCTTTCAAGGAAAAAAAAAAGCCCTGACCTCTAGAAACATGACACAGCTATGGTTTGGGTATGGTTTGTCCCCAAAGGTCTCTGTGTTGAAAGCTTGGTCACAGGGATATTGAGTGGTGGTCGAACTTTTAAGAGCTGGGGGTTAGGAGAAAGTAATTGGGTCATCAGGGGCACTGGCGCTTTCGTGGAGTGAGTTCTTTTGATAGTGAAATGTTATAAAAGAGCAAGATTGGCCCCTCTGCATGCTCTTGGGCTTCCTGACTTGCGGGGTAATCTCCCTCCCACATACACTCCTTCAATGGTGTGATATATCCACCATGAGGTGATGGCAGCCAAGCAGGCCTTCACCAGAGATTGAATCAATGGTGCCACTCAGTCTTGGGCTTCAATCGTCACAACTTTGAGCTAAATAAACCTCTTTCCTTTATAACGTACCTGGCCTCGGGTATTTTGCTATAGCAGCAGAAAAGAACTAAGACACAAAGATACTTGTATTTGCTACATTTGTCAAAAAAGTAAAGGAAACATTCTAAAGTATATCAAGAAAAACCTATCCACATGAAATTAAAAAGAACAGGCTACCTCTCTGTGGGCTGATTCAGAGTAATGTGTATGATACATTAAGCAATAAATGCAGAAAATATGCATGTCATGCTCTGGTTTTACACACACTGACTTTATGGAAATAAAATTGATATATAACAAAATATACCTATTACAGTGTATCTTTTAATGAGTTTAACATATATAAACACCTGTTTGCTACCACCACGATCATAATATCAAACATTTCCATTATCCAAAAATGTCCATGTGTGTCTCTTCTTAGCTAAACCCTCTACCCATCCCAGGCAGCCATTGAATCATTCTCTGTCCCTATATATTAATTTTGCCTGATTTAGAATCCAGTATATAGAATCATAGAATGTGCCCTCTTTTCTCTCTAGCTTCTTTAGCTCGGCATGTTCTGAGGGCCATTTTTATGGTTGCCTGTATCAGCAATTCACTTCTTATTTCTGCGTACTATTCTACTCTGAATATATCACACCTGTCAATGCGTACTTGGGTTGTTTCGGGGTTTTACCTATTATACAAAGTAATAGGTAAAAATAATAATGATAATGAAATTTGTGTATGAGTCTTTGTTCGAACATGTCTTTTCATTTGGGGGTGGGGACTAACTACAAGAGAAATTTCTGGGCCATGAGGTTGAATGCATGTTGAATTTTATGAAGAAATACCAAACAATTCTCCCAATAGCAATATGTGAGATTTCCAGTTGCTCTTAGAACCTTGCCAACACTTGGTATTGTCTGTCTTTTTTATTTTAACCATTAAATTAGATGTAGAGTGGAATCTCACTGTGGTTTTAACTTGCATTTCCACAAAAAAAAAGATAAGCATCTATCTATTCATATGTTTATTGGTGATTTGTTTATTTTTGTTAAATTTGAGGTAGTGTCAACAACGTTTGCCTGTCTTTTAATCAAGTTGTTTCCTTACTGTTGAATCATAAGAGCTCTTTATATGTTCTGGACACAAGTTCTTTTATGCATGCCATGTATGACGAAATTGACAGAGCTAGCAGGGTGCGTTTTCATCTCCTGAATGGTGTTTGATCACGGGGCAGTTTTTAACTTTGGGGATAAAGACCAAATTTTCAGTTATTTTTGACTGATGCTTTTTGCATCCTAAGAAACCATTGCCAAAGTTTTGCATCCAGGTCTATAATCCATTTCATTTTAATTTTTGATGTCTAGTGGGAGATCTCCTTGAATTACATTTATTATTATCATTATTGTCATTATTATGAATAGAGTTCATTTTTCCCATGGGATCTCCAGTCGTCCCAACCCCATTTCTGGGAAGAGCCATCCTTTCTCCTTTGGATCCCATGTACTCTGTGACCTGTTTTAAATATCCATGTCCTTCTCCTTGAACATGGAGGAGAATCTGAAAAGATGCAGATCCAACGATTGACCCTGATCACCTTGAAGGACGTGGAATTGGAGAGTAAACGAACGGAAATTAATATTTCTTCTTACACATCTTTTTCGGGACTGCTCAACTTGTAAATTTCAAAAGAAAGGGGAGGTAATACCTTATCAACTGAAATAAAAATGATATAGCATTGGATGGCGTCTCCAAGGACTCCATGATAAGGAGGTGGGTGTCAGGTGACAATGTCCACCAAGGAGCCAGAGGTGAGAGAAGGAAGAGATGGCGCCATAGGCAGAAGAGTGGGCGGGCCACCTACTGAATCTGGAGGAGCAGGGGGAGAAAGAGAAAAGCAGTCAGGACTCCAAGTTTGAACCTAGAAAAAATGATGGTCCCTGGGGGGGAAAGGATCTAAGGGTGAGGAAGTAAGTTTAGGGACTGAGCGGGTGCAGGTAGCTGAGGTTGAGGGAACCTTAGGATATTGGACTGGAAATGGCCAACCAGCTGTCAAAGATAAATCAATCACTTGATCTGGAAACATCAAGTACCTCTGAGCAAGAGTTTCTCCCCATACGTCTTTGAACACCACTCCTGGGCAGCCGGGGTGTGGAGGAGATGCTCGGTGGCTGCCCTCATGCCCACGTGGAGCGGGGAGAGAGGTGGGTGCATCTTTAGCTGCAATTGCTGGTTCCCGAGTGGCGCTGAGCAGGGCAGAGATGAGAGATGGATTTCAACTGTGCTGCTCAAGTATTCACGCCTGCTGGAAAACGGTTCCCCTAATTGTTTTCAACACTCTTCCCAAGTCTTGTTTACACTCTTAATTTATTCCACAAAACCATTCTTAGCAAATAATATCAACAGATCCTGTGGGACTTGGCAATAATAAGGGGGATCTAAATTAAAGTCAGCGGCCTGCATTGATTTTTATTTCTGCTTTTCAGATAAGGCAGCAGAGGGTCATCAGGTATGTGAGAATGTATTGGTGAATACAGGATACCTGCAGAGCTAACTGGGCCTGATTTTCTTGGGGGGAAAAAAGGAGTCATGGAACAGTCTCCTACTTGTAGGGAAATAAGTGTAAGAATCTCAGAAGAAAAACATCAAAAATAATTAATATTTATCAAGAGTTTAATCTGCACCACACACATCTTATATCATCTCATCTAACCATCACAAACTACCCCCCACCACGGATTTTATTACAACTCCCACTTTACATATGAGGGAATCAACACTCAGAGAGGTTAAGGAACTTGCCACCGTCACCCAGCTAATAAATGAAGAATGGAAAGTGGAACTCAAGTCTGTCTGCCTTCAAAAGCTAATGCTCTTAATGAAGTAAGAGCTGGGTGTGGTTGCATACACCTATAATCCCAGTGGCTCAAGAGGCTGAGGCAGGAGGATCTCGAGTTCAAAGCCAGCCTCAGCAACTTATCAAGGCCCTAAACAATTTAGGGAGACTTTGTCTCAAAATAAAAACTGAAAACAGACTCAGGATGTGGCTCAGTGGTTAAGCACCCCTGGATTCCATCCCTGGTACCAAAAAAAAAAGAAGTCTATGACTCAAAAACTATCACTTTTGATATATAATAAGTATTATATATCAAAAACTGTGCTGAGAAAATATGACCTCTTTAAAACTTCCTTGACATTAATGCTCATGAGATTCTTGGTAAGAGAAAAAACCACAAGAGCAAGGAAAAGCTGTGGAAATGAATCACTGATTTGCTGAGGTTGCAGAACTTGGGGACATTTCTGTCTTAGTTGTTAGGCGTTTTTCCATAAATCAACATTTAGTTTCATGAAAAAATAAGAATTTGTTTAGCGCCCTTTCTACAGTTGATAGTGAATGATCATGGCTGGGCAAAAGCCCCCACCTCACCCATCCTCAGCTTCCACATCTGTAAAATGGGGCGGACGGCGGCTCCCTGCCAGAGGGACTGTCAACATGGAGTGGCATGGATGTCTGCAAAAGCACTTTAGCTGTTTCTTAAAAACCGTACGCGTAGGCCTAAAGCCAAAGGTGGCTTAACCACGCTGTGATGTTTGCGTGAACCTGATCACCCAGATGCTTTAAACACCGTGTAAAAGCGTGAGCATTAATAATTAACACGGCGTGGGGCTGGCCCACAGGGACACAGACAGAGCCGGGGAGAGGCCAGAAACAGGCCACCCACGTATGGGAACTTGGTATACGATAACGTGGAATGTTGGATCACGGGGAATGAGATATTTTAGTGCATATGTCAGAACAACTGGGCAACCAAATGGAAAATAAGAAGTCGGAGGCCGACCTTATCACTTATCTGACATAATAATAATTTCCAGATGTTTCAAAGATTTAAACATGAAAAATAATCAAGCTATAAATTCCTAGGAGATAACACAGGAGAATTGTTTATCTTAGAAATAAATATCTTGTTTAAGTAAGACACAAAGATACAAAAGCCATAAGGGAAAAGATTTCTAAATTTGACCATATAAAAATTTTAATTTTCTGCAAGTAGTGCTGTGTGACATTTACACACACACAGTGTGTATAAATAACCAAGTTGAAGTGACAAATATCTCCATCACCGCAAATATTTATCATGTCCTTGTCAGGTAGCCCACAAGTATCTATAATTATTACATGACAATTAAAAATAAAGAAATAAATCTACTCACTGTAATGCGTTAGGTTCACTTTGCTATACAAAAGAGTGAGTATTCTTCCTGTTGTTACAATTCTTTTAACAGATTGCCTGTGAAATGTATCGCATTCTAGTTTAATGCTCACTCAATAATAAAATTGTTTCCTTTTGACTCGAGGAAAAAAAATCCTGCAAGGAATAAAAATCCCAAAGTAAAAGGTAAGTGACAAACTGTGAGAGAATATGTCAAGCTATGTGACAGACATGGGGCTGAATCTCTTAATAAATGCTTAATTGACAAATATTTAATGAGCAGCTATTATGTGCCAGGTGCCAGCCTAAGCATTTGAGGATTCAAAACAATTAGAACTCCCCACCTCGTGGAAATTACATTCTTCTGGGGGACAGAAAGGGATCTTCCATCCTAGCAGGAAAATAACAATTAAAAATAAGCAAACAACCAAGCACGGTGGCACATGCCTGTAATCCCAGCAGTTTGGGAGGCTGAGGCAAGAGGATCATGAGTTCAAAGTCAGCCTCAGCAAAAGCAAGGCACTAAGCAATTCAATGAGACCTTGTCTCTAACTAAAATACAAAACAGGGCTGGGGATATGGCTCTGTGGTTGAGTGCTCCTGAGTTCAATTTCTAGAACCCCTCCCCTCAAAAAATGAGCAAAGAATATAAACAGTTCACAAAACTGACGATACAAACAGCATTTAAGCATATGAAAAACTGCTCTGCCTCAAAACAAATAAAGTGCAAGTTAAATTTCAGAAAGATACAATTTCATCCATCAGATTTTCCAAAATCAAAAAATGTGATCATATACCAGGTTGGCCAAGGTACCTAGGAACAAATACTCTCTTGTGTTGGGGACCAGAGTGTAGATTGGTTCAGTGTCCTTGAAAAACAATTTGTCCGTACTTATCACAATTACAAAGACCTCTGCCCTTTAGCCCATCAAGTCTACTTCTGAGCATGGACATGACAGATGTGTTTGTGTATGTATACAGTAGGCGGTACATAAGAACTCTATGGGAGCAGAGACTGATAACGGCGTAAATAACCATGAGTGAGAGACCAATTATGCAAATACAGAATGTATCTTAAAATGGTACAAGACGTTAAAAAGTCTATAGTCCCAAGTCACCCTGGTGCTCGCCTGTAATCCCAGTGGCTCAGGAGGCTGAGGCAGGAGGATCACAAATTCAACACCAGCCTCAGAAATTTAACTGAACAACTTAGTAAAACCCTGTCTCAAAATAAAATATAAAAAAAAAAAAGGACTGGGGATGAGCTCAGTAGTTAAGATCCTCTGGGTTCAATCCCTGGTACCAAATATATATATATTGAAAATAATAAGGTGGATCCCATATGACGAAAGATTCTTCAAAATATATTAAGTAAACAAGAGCAAATGTCAACAGTTATGCAATGCTGTGCTGGTAGATGTTTAATAATGCAAAAATATTGTAAGGATGTGCATAGGCACAAAAGATAATTATGAATTTTAGTAATATAGAGGATGTATAGCGCACAATTGGCAAATAATAGAACACACACCACTCTTCGTTGTAAATTTCATCCTGTAACACCAGTGTGATGTGTTATTTTTTTAAAAACCCATTGTCAACTTTTTAATAAGTCCATCGAGCACAATTGTGTGAAAATCAAACTATGAATAAGCTCGGTTACCATTCAATCAGCAAGGAAGTTGCTTGTTTTGTTGACAAATGAGCACGGTTCAGACGTCAATGTTGGTGAATGTTTCATTTTTGTACGTGGGTAAGATGAATCGACAAATGTGTGTGTCGGAACTTCACTTGTTTATCAATGACATGAGCGGCTTTTTGCTAAATCAAGTAATAGTTTTAAAATACAGGGAACTCGTTTCCTCACATTTTGAGCTCTCCACACAAAAGCTAGAGTGATTCTCTTTGGAAGTTGGAGTGATTCTCATTTTCTTTTTTTTAATAATTTTTTATTTATATATGACAGCGGAATGCATTACAATTCTTATTACATATAGGGAGCACAATTTTCCATCTCTCTGGTTGTATACAAAGTATATTCACACCAATTTGTGTCTTCAAACATGTACTTTGGATAATAATGATCATCACCTTCAACCATCATTAATTACCCCCTGCCCCCTCCCTTCCCCTCCCACCCCTCTGCCCCATCCAGAGTTCGTCTATTCCTCCCATGCTCCCCCCTCCCTACCCCACTATGAATCAGCCTCCTTCTATCAAAGAAAACATTCAGCACTTGGTTATTTGGGATTGGCTAACTTTACTTAGCATTATCTTCTCTAACTCCATCCATTTACCTGCAAATGCCATGATTTTACTCTTTTATTGCTGAGTAATATTCCATTCTTTTATTGCTGAGTAATATTCCATTGTGTATATATGCCACATTTTTTTTTTAGATTTTATCTCACTCCAGTCAGAATGGCAGCTATTATGAAGACAAACAACACCAAGTGTTGGCAAGAATGTGGGGAAAAATGTACACTCATACACTGCTGGTGGGAATGCAAACTGGTGCAGCCAATATGGAAAGCAGTATGGAGATGTCTTGTAAAACAGGGAATGGAATGAATCACCATTTGACCCAGCTATCCCTCTCTTCGGACTATACCGAAAGGTCTTAAAAACAGCATACTACAGGGACACCGCCACATCAGTGTTTATAGCAGCATAAAATTCACAATAGCTAAATTGTGATTCTCATTTTCTCCACTGCTTTCTTAAGTCTAGACCAAGGGTCAGCCAACTAAGGCCCTCGAGCCCAATCTAGTTTGGCCTCTGGTTTTTGTAAGTACAATCTGGAAGCCTGCCACTTGCTTTCAGCTATATATGATACATTTGTGCCACTTCAACAGCGGACATGTGGCCCACCAAGCCTGGGATGTTTACCATCTAGCCCTTTCCAGAAAGAGTTTGCAGACCCTTGCTCTAGACAATCAACAAAACACCAGACCAGGCTCTGACTGGTAGTCCTGGCCGATTTCCAAAGTGTAAATACTCCTGCCCTGACCCACCTTAAGCCACAAATATGTCCTCACTGTATATGGATCTTGAAGTTCAAAGGGCACACCACTATGTGGTATTTCCAAGCTACAGATGTTGTAAAGCTGTAATAGACAGAAATTTTAATAAACCCAAGAACATACATAATGGTAAGGTGTGGGAAAGCAATAAAGAAGCCACAAGTTTTGACCAAAACTTGCTTTTAATAAAACTGAATTAACTGAAAGGTCATAGAACTTCATTTTTAATAATGGCACTAACGACCAGCTCATAAAACTCCTGAAAATCTAACAGTGGCTCCTTTCAGCTGATACAGCGCCACAGCACATCAGTAGGGAAGGCACACTGACAAATACAGGAGACACATGGCAGAGAAGGTATGTCACCTCCCCACGTACGAGTCCACGCCCACAGCGGATCTCAGGAAGACGTTGCTTCCATAATTGCAGATCTGGGAGTTGAAGCGGAATAAAGATTTATTTTTGACCATTGATTCTTTTGTGTAGAATATGAATTTTTCTTTACATCTGCCTGCATCACCCTTGGAACTCCCATCGATCTTTTGCAAGCATGCTATTAAATCCATTTTTCCTGCGTCTCCCTCTGGCCCTGTGTATCTGAGCAATGCTGGTGGAGTGGCCTGGCACAGTCCCCTGCTGGCCGGATCCATCTCCAGCAGAGCAGGTCCCCTGGGGCTGCAGTTCACCAGGGCCAGGAGTCCCCGAGGCTGAGCAACAATCCCATGAACCAGCAATCCCCGGATGAGATGGCTGGCCCCAGAGCAACCTCAAGAGCTCTGGCCCCACGCCTGGCCTGGTCTCCTCTTTCTTCCTCTGTCTCTGCTGCATCTTTCCTGGAAAAAAAAAAAAATTGAGTAAGCTTTTCCCTTTAACCAATTTTTCTGGCGTTTTCAAGGGCAAACCACAGCAGCGCCTGCCAGCAACTTCCTGCCCGCCAAGCCTTCCTGACTATATTTACCCCAGGGCTCCTGTGACCCGGGGCTGTGTCTGTGCTCGCAGGATCAGCTAGCAAAGCAGCTGCCAGCCCAGGTCCACACGCCTGGCTCCCAGCCAGGGACCCAAGCATCTGCCCCGTAGACCGGCCTGGCTACCACGGGAACCATCTAGAAGACTTGACCTGAGGCAAGGAAATGCCACCTCCTCCAACCAGGCCTCCAAGAATCCTGGAGGCCGAATGTGTCTCTGCTGCTTTGTCTACTCCAAGCTGCTACGTCCAATTTCTGTCTGCTTGGGACCATCCAGGGCCTTGACACTGGTCCCTGGTTCTCTTCTGTTCTTGAGGCTCTGCCTTCACTTGATCCTGACATTGGATCCGCCTCACGCCTCCCAGCACCGTGCTGACCTGGACACTGGCTTCCGGAAGCACCTCCCCCCACACCCAGCCTAGACTGACCATCCTTGTCCATGTGCCCAGCTCTAACGGGGCACCACTTCTGCTAGCTCCCTGCCCTATCCTCTGGCCTCTCATCCCCTTGAATCCACAGCCTCCTGTGCCCCCAGCCCCACCTGAGACTCCAAACAACTGATGCGCTTCCAGTTTCCTAAAGCCAAGGACGTACCCTGTGATTGAGGTTTCTTTAATGATGGCAGAAGTGTCTCTGCTCTTCCATCCGGTTCTTAATAGCTCCTTTCTCCAGCCCCCACTCCAGGCCACAGGAGGTCAGAAGCTGCCTCAAATGAGAATCTGTGAAACAGACACAAGTTAACATGAAAGGGATTCACCAGGATGCATTCCCATGAAATACCAGAAAGAGGATGGGAAGGGAGGGCAGGAAGGAGGAGGAAGCCAGGAAGATGTCCTCCAGGTTTCCTCTCCTGCTTGTCAAGCCGTCCCAACGTGGAGGCCCAAGTCCATCGCCATTTCTACGATGCCTACAGATTCTGTGGCTCAGACGTAGGACTGGGCCGTAGAGACAGCTTATTTGTGTGCCACTGTGTCTGCAGCCTCACCTGGAAGACTCAACACAGGGTGGCCCTGCGAGTAGGATCTAGAACCATCTGGAAGCTTCTTTACATATAGGGCCCTTTAGCTGGGATGAACTGAAACTCCAGTCGTTGGCCAGTAGACCTACATGTGGCCTTTCACACGTGGCTGTTGAGTTCTAGGAACAAGCATTCCAAAGTGCAGAGTCTGGGGGCCTGGGTTCCATGAAGCCAAAGAAAAAAGGATTTTTTCTAGCCTGTTTCAGAAGTCAGCAGTGAAGCCGCCTTGATTCACCTCCCTTCCATTCACACAAACGGTTGGTCAGTCCAGATTCAAGGCGGGGGAGGAGGTGAGCGCCAAATCATTTTTTTCCCTTTATTTTTTTTTTAAATCTGTTTTGATTAGCTCCAAATCTTGATGGGCACATAGCAGGATTGCATGGTGAAGAGTGTGGAGGTTGGGAGGTACTTTGGGGCCCTCTTTTCAAGTACCACCTGTGTTATAGTCAGCTTTTTCGTCACTGGGACCAAAAGACCTGACAA
This sequence comes from Marmota flaviventris, assembly GCF_047511675.1. Classification (NCBI taxonomy): domain Eukaryota; kingdom Metazoa; phylum Chordata; class Mammalia; order Rodentia; family Sciuridae; genus Marmota; species Marmota flaviventris. Next base: position 139,127,192 of record NC_092503.1, read on the forward strand.
GAACAACAGAGAGGGGGAATGGTATAGCTTGGTTCCTGGTTTCAGAGGTTCAGTCCACAGTCAGCCAACTCCATGGCTCTGAGCCCAAGGTCGAGGCAGAACATCATGGTGGAGGGGCATCGAAGAGGGAAGCAGCTGGGGACCTGGCCACCAGGAAGCAGAGAGAGAGCTCCACTCACCAGGGACAAAATATAAACCCCAGAGGTATGTGACCTCCCTCCTCCAGCCACCCACTACTGCCTACAATGACTGCCCGGTCAATCCATAGCAGTGGATTGATCCACTGACCCCGTTATCTCTCTCATGGTCTAACCATGTCACCTCTGAACATTCTTTCATTATCTCTCACACATGCACTTTGGGAGGGGTGCCACCTCATCATCTGAACCATGACATCCTACCACATAAACATGTTCCATTGGCAGATGCCACATGGGACACTCTGGAGAGTGTATTTGTACCTTGGAGTTGATCCAACCAGAGGCCAAGGAGCTGGACCATCCGTCTATCTTTGGCCACAGCCTGCCCCAGGGAGCACACCAATTTGCAGACCCTCTGACTCTCTGACACTGCAGGCAAAAGAAGCCCTGGAAGCCTGGGGCAACCCTGTAAGAAAGACATCCATGCTGGCCCTTGGAATTAAAGCAATGTGGGTACAGGTGTCTGTGAAACTGGAAAGGGACCCAAGGTGGTAGGGGATGCAGAATTGTGACCAACAGAAAATCCCACAGCGTCACCCAACACTCATTCAATCAGGCATTATATTGAGCTGGTGCCAAGACACAGTTAAGACAGATCCAAAGCTTCTGACAGCTCACAGTCTGGCAGGCCACAAGCATGCAAAGTCATCATCACCACCTAATGCAAAGGAGGCCAGGTCCTCATCACGTAGGAGGCCACGTGGAGTGATGGTTGTTCCCAGATGCCACAGAGCGGAACAGAACTTGGTCCCCACTATGACCACAGGGTAGCCTCTTTCACAAAATAGGGATAACAGGAGCACTTGCTCTGCAGGCCGGCGGTGAAGAATGAATGAAGTTATACATAAAGTTATACAGAGGACCACTACGACAGTGCCCCTGAAACAGGCGAAGCATCACAGGTGTTAGCAATTGTCATTGTGCATATTTTGGTAAAAGCTCAAGAGAAGGAAATATCCACCCAACTGGAGGTAGACAGGGGGGCGCACCTTGGGAACTTCACGCAAGACCTGACACTTGAGCAGGATTTGATCCTTTGGGTTCTATGTGTGCCAACCTGGGCATAAGGCGTGGCAGAAGGGAAGTCATCTAGCTTGACAGGCAGCTGCCAGTCCACCGCCGTGGTCTGCGCACCCAACGGGACACTCGGTGCAGCTCAGCAATACTCCTGCCGGCCTGGTTCTCAAAATTGCTACCTGATCTCCACAGTCTGACTCAGTTCTTACCTGGCATGAAGTTGACCTCTTGAGTCTGAACATTTATTACTCCTTGGGTTCTGGGGTGAGGAAAGTGTGAGCGGCCCCTCTGGGTAACTCTGTATCCAAATCTCTCATGAGGTTATGTTTGAGGCTCTGGCAGAGGCTAAGTCACCTGAAGGCAGGACAGGGTGGTGACAGAGTTCCAAAATGGGGCACTTTGTTGGCAGGAGGCCTCAATTCCTTGCTGGCTACTGGCAAAAGAGGCACTGGGTTGTTGCAATAGATTTCTGTCTTGGGCTACTTAAATGTCGTCAGATCACCTGGCACCTGGCTTTTCCAGAGCAAATGATCCAAGAGAGAGCAAGGAGGAAGCCACACCGTCCTTCATGACCCAGACTTGGAGGTCACACTATCAGGTACACTCTATTTAATTGCTTATGAATCAGTCATTAAGTCCACCTACATTCGAGGGGAGGGGAAATGACCTCCATCTTCTGAAAGGAGAGTAATAATGTGAGAATGGGCTGAATATGTGTGTGTGTGTGTGTGTGTAGACCTAAACCATATGTTTTTTTCTCATCTTTACCTAAACAGAATCACACCATAAATGTCAGGTGACCTGCAATTTCATCTGACATTATACTTTTGACATTCATTCACTGGGCACATTGTTTAAGTGTTCTCTGGCTGCCATAGCAGAGCACCACAGACAGAATGGCTTAAACAACAGAAATTGATTTTCTCCCAACCCTGGAAATTGGAGGTCCAAGGCGAAGGCGGCAGCAGGGCCTCTGTCATCGGCATGTGGGTGGCCATTTCCCCGTGTGTCCTCATGTGGTCTTCCCTCCTGATCTCCTCTTCTTCTAAGGACACCCGTCAGAGTGGACTAGGGCCCACTCAGATAACCTCACCAGAATTAATCACCTCTTTACTAAAACTCTCTCCATGTACAGTCACAATCCAAGGTACTGCAACGACGACTTCAAGACATGACGTTCCGTGTTCACATGTGAATACGCCACCGTGAAACTCCACATCATCTGCAACCATGAGGTTGCAATGCTAATTAGAATAAATTACACTCCACGTATAATATGTATACATAATCTGTATGTATAAGTTATACTCCATGTATCTGTAATATGTCAAAATACACTCTACTGTCATGTATATCTAAAAAGAATTTTAAAAAAAATTTTAAAGACTTCAAGATATGAACTTTTTTTTTAACCACAAGTATTTATTGATGGATCAAAGAATACAACCGTAATAGTCAATAAGGCACAACTGTGGATTAAAAGTTTGCTATACAGCCAAAGGAGTGGGGAAGCCATAATCTTAGGAACTTTAAGAATGCAAATCAAGGAGACTCTGACGTACCTCTCTAGCGATCAGTAACAGACAATTCTTTCCTTTTATACAATTCCTATATTACATCACTTGATCACAAAACTGATACTTCTTAAAGAATTTCTCATTCATTTATACTTGAGCCATCAAGCCTGGCCTCTCCCCTGTTCCCCACCATTATCCATCCCTTTGTAGTAATATTTGTGAGCAATTCCCTTCCTAAAGATTGGTTAACACATCTTGAATAGCCTTCTGAAGCAAGGAAACAAGCAAGCAACTTTTAAGGGATACAATTCAATCAATAACACACATATAATTTGTTAATTTTCACTGCTCTTTAGTATCTCAATTATGAATGGACAAAGTACATTTTCTTCTACTAATGATTGAATAGTTTTGTTATTTCCAATTCTTTGTTATAAACAACACTGTCACATGCCCCCTGACACTCTGAACATGTAGGATTAATGCACCTTCATATTTACTCTTTGCCAATTTTCTTAAAAAGCAGTTGTACTAATGTACTCTCCCCTGGTAGCACATCAGAGGTCCTCCTGCCCCCCTTCTTACCAATATTCGGTATTGGCAGACATTCTAATGTTGCTAATCTCGTGGGTGCAAAACCACCTCTCTCTTGTGGTTTAATTAGCATTTTCCAGATTACCAAGAGAAAAGAGAATCTTTTCCTTTGTTTATGACTCACTTTTTCATTTCCTCTTGACCATTTTTTCCACTGGGCCCATCTCTTTTTCCTTATTGATTTGTCAAAATTCTTCCCCTCTTGGTATTTCCCACCAGTTATGACTCAATATTTTTACTTTGTGTGTGTGTGTGTGTCTCTGTGTGTGTGTCTGCATGTGTGTGTGTCTGTGTGCGTGTGTCTGTGTGATGTGTATGTGTGCATGTGTGTGTCTGTGTGTGTATGTGTGTTGTGGTGCTGGGGATTGAACCCTGGGCCTTAGGCCTGCTAAATCAATGCTCTACTACTGAGCTATACCCCCTGCCCTATCTTGCCAGTTTTTATTTGGGGGCTTCTTGGTTTGTTTTAGTTTTGGTCTAGGGTTTGGGTTCTCAACCACTGAGCCACATCCCTGGCCCTTTTTATCTTTTATTTTGAGCAGGGTCTCCCTAAGTTGCTTAGGGCCTTGCTGAGTTGCTGAGGCTGGCTTTGAACTTCCAATCCTCCTGCCTCAGCCTCCCAAGCTGCTGGGATTACAGACATGTGCCACCAGGCCCCGCTAGTCCCTTATTTTTGTCAGGCGCCCATTCCTCTGGTTTGTGTTCTTCTTGATCCTTTTCTCTCAGGTTCTACCCACCATCCCTGGTCAATCAACCCAAAGAATGAACTTTTCACTGGGCTTGCTCCTGGATCCTAAGTCCGTATCTTCAATACAGCTGAGCTGAATATTCTTCAAATTCACTGAACTCCCGCCCCGCCCCGCTCTTTCTGTCTAGCCTTTGAATTTTGGCACACATTCCCCACTCTTGGGGAGATATTGCCTCCCACCTCTGCCCCACTTCCCCACTCAGCTACCCTTTGAGTCTCAGGTGTCAGCCTAAGGGACCTCTTCACTGTGTTCCCAAGGCACCCTACAAAGTACTCATAGCGCTTAGCACGGTAATCATCTTTTTCTTGGCCATCTCCGCCAACAGACCATGAATCCTCAGGACATTACCCCTAACTCCACATCTGTATAGTTGACATGCAACAAATCCCTGAGAATGAATGAATTAATAGGATTCCATGGGTAAAAAATATATATATATATATTTTACCCATGGAATCCTATTAATATATATATATATATATGTATGTGCAAATGATTTATGTTATTATAACATGACATAAATTCCACGCATTAATCTTCAACGTAAACTTAAAACAACCTCTGAACCCTAATTCCCACCATAAATGTATTATGAACATGCAAAACAATAGTTAAGATCCATCAAGGGTCTCCATTCAGCCAAGAGTGAAATGCTGTAAAGAGAAAATCCAGACAGAAGCTCTCAGGGTCCCCTGAGGATTCCAGCATAGACCACTTTCCCTTCCTGACCTTGACCTCACACACTACACCCCCTCCAGAGAGAAACAGGCGCTAGGGAGAATTGCCTAACCTGGCCATACCTAGAAGGTGGGTGCTCTTGGCACACCAGGGAGAGACTGAGCAAACGGGAGCATGACACACTACTTGGTGGTGGCTCCGCTCTTCCTGAAGTCATTCATTTGGCATCGCTACCTCCTTGTCAAAGTCAGAAATGCCAGCTTCACGCTGAACCAACAGCTACAGAGGCAAATAAAAGGGTTGGCAGTGGGCAGTTTAAAACCGACCTGCAGTCTTCTCATGATGTCTTTTTCTGGTTGAAATGTTGTAAAACAGATTTACTATTTTGTTTTCCTCTGAGACGAATTCTCTCAAGCAACTTTTCCTTACGGAGATGTCCATCAATAATTTCTAAGTTACTAGGGCACACTTTCTCAGCCTTGGCACTATGAACGTTTTGGCTTGATCATTCTTTGTTGAGGGAGGGACTCTCCTGTGCGTTGTAGGGGGCTTAGCAGCATCTCTGATATCTACCCAGTAGATGCCAGTGGCAACCCCTAAGGTACAACAACCAAAAGCATCTGCAGATGTTATCTCTGGGTTTTAGAATCTCCAGAGATCGTTTAGTTTCCTGCCCCTGGCTACGATCTTTCACTCTCTTCTCCAATAGGAGGCTAATAAACACATAGAAATAAATAAATAAATAGGAGACACAAGTCCGAATGAGCTGAATGTTTGGCAATGATTCTCTTCCCATAAGCCCAGCCAGGGTGTAGACTTACCATTTCACAACCCCACTCCAAAGTAGTGATTTCCAACAACAGAAATTCTCTTTCTTAAGCCACATGTTCAAAGACCTCCATGACCTGAGTTTGAAAAACTTTGGAGAGCACCACACTAAGCAGGCAGAGAGGCTAGACCTTCTTTGGCAATGACATTGGCAAAGATGTGGTTATGAGAGAAAAAGGGAGATTCACAGTGAGCGACTACCACGTTGGAGAAGTAGCCTCCTATGGTACTCAAAGTCATGACTGCACCAGAGACTGGCTCACAGCTCCTGGGGGAAGTATTCGCTCATCTCACCAACCCATGCCTCCCCCAGAGTCCTGGCAACTTGTATTTGTATCAACTGCTGTCACTGTTACTTACACTGCTCTGTACCGTGAATGATTTTTTTCCTATGAGTATTTGTCCCCACTCGAGGGTACATTCCTAAAGGACAGTGACAGCATCTAGTGCAAAAGTTTACACAGAGCAGGCGCCTGAAAAGGATAACTGGCACAGCTGATTCCCTGGGAAAGAGAGAAAGGAGAGCCTGAGTTAATGAGTGGGGTTGTGATCAGTCTCCGGATTGAAAAAAGTCGAGTTGATCTCAGTTGTAAGTCATTTACACTGATTAACAGCCAAGGAAACACTATAGAAGTTTATGAGTATTACTCAAAATTTAGTTTAAAAGCCATTCCATCCATCAAACAATTTGAACATGATCTAATGCTATCGGAGGATTTTTTTTTTCACAGTCAATGATTTTTCGAAAGTTCCTTTTACTAGGGAAAGACAGGACCAAGCGAAGGCCTGCCCCTGGTCACACACACACATCACCAAGTTCCTCTAGACCCCGGTGCCAGGTTGAGGCCAATGTCACTTCCCCCAGGCCCCAATCAGTCATCTTCCCACGTTCCACGGCAGAAACAGCGCTTTGGTCTGGACCTGTTATGTTGCAATCTTGCCACGACCTTTGGAACTGCCTCCTTTTATTCTGCGGAGGCAGCTGTAAAGCAAAGGAAACCTGATCGTAGATACAGCCTTCAGGGACGGAGGCCAAGTTCATCTTCACCGACGTCCCATCATATTTGTTAACAAAAAACAAAGAGTCCTTGCCTGCTGACGTACAGCAAGAAAGGAACAGACTGAGCTTCAGAGGAAGGAGCGCGTGGGAGGCCCCAAGAGACAGACTCCACGTACCTGGACAAGCTCCTCCCTGCGCTGATTCCAGCACCTGCCCTTGAACTCTGACCTCGCCAGCCGGCTCACTATCTCTGGGCTGAACCCCCTCCCCTGGGTCAGCCTCTTCACAACTGCGCTGCCTCCAGACACTGGAAAATGAGCCCCGTCTTTCCTTCAGAGTGCTTTGGTGCTCTTTTAAATTAAATAAATACAGTTGTGCACACTGTCAAACAATTATCTGGGGAAAAATAAAAAAACAAAGTAGGTGAAAGAGTTATAGAAGGTGGTTTAAGGAAAACTCTTTTGGAAACTAGGCAGGAAATTCCACTTTTTTTTCTTTTTTCTTTTTTTTTTTTTTTTTTTTTTTTTTTGGTACTGAGGATTGAACTCAGGGGCACACGACCACTAAGCCACATCCCCAGCCCTGTTTTGTATTGTATTTAGAGACAGGGTCCCACTGAGTTGCTTAGTGCCTGGCTTTTGCTGAGGCTGGCTTTGAACCCAGGATCCATCCTCCTGCCTCAGCCTCCCCAGCGGCTGGGCTTACCGCCCCCCCCCCCAACACACACACACACACACACACACACACACACACACCCTCACCCGGCCTCACGTGTTCTTTCATTCATTTGTCTTGATGCTGAGAGCAGACTTAGGACACTTTATAATAAAAAAAAAAAATAAGTGGACTGTCAAAATATTAAAAGAAGGAAAATAGAAGAGCAAGAGATAAGGCATCATGGGGAACAGAAATTCTACCGGTGAACCCAGGACAAGGTGGCCATATGTGAAGATACAGCGGAGCTCTGCCCGCCCAGGCAGGGTAAACGGGAAAAGCTGACAAGGGGCCACATTAGGGGTCCCCAACCCTGGCTGTGCCTCAGACTCACAGAGAGAGGAAGCACTTAGAAAATACAGTTTTCCAAGCCTATCAGAACACCTGGATCAGAATCCCTAGGCGTGAGGCCCAGACATCTGTCTAATAAAAGGAAACAAGAAATCAGCACCAGAGACCACCTTTCTCACAGCTCTGAGAGGCGTCTATGACATAGGGTTTCTATAAAGGCCACTAGACAATGGAGAGCATCACATTCAATAACAGCTAAAGCACGCCTTTTGGAGATGTCTGTCCTATGGCTCTGTTTCACAGTGACCTTCAATAAAGGTTGAAGGCAAAAGAGCCACTCAGTCTGTGGAAGAACTCTGACTGTTGCTCCACTCACCTGAGCCTGCGGAGAACAGGAATCAAGAACGAGCAGGTGGCACGTGCTTTGGGCTTCTCCTCCTAGGCTTGTGGGGATTAATTGAGTAAAGCCAGGCACAAAATAGGTGCCCAGTAAACGTTAGCCATTGTTACTGTCATCATTCACAAAAGATCAGAGCTCCCATGAGAACTTGGCAGGACCCGAACACTTGAGATTTTAACTAATAAGAAACAAAAACAAAAAAGAAACCCCTAAGCTGAGCATGGTGGCACATGCCTGTAATCCCAGCAGCTCAGGAGGCCGAGGCAGGAGGATTGTGAGTTCAAAGCCAGCCACAGCAATGACGAGGCACTAAGCAACTCAGTGAGCCCCTGTCTCTAAATAAAATACAACCTAGGGCTGGGGATGTGGCTCAGTGGCCTGGTGCCCCTGAGCTGAATCCCTGGTACTCTCACTTCCCAAAAAAGACCCCTGATTCCACTATGGCTCCTTGTAGTACCCCCAGCCAGCAGAATATAACCTTATCTCACTGTTCTTCACAATCCTAGGAGTAGATACTGTTAAACCCATTTTACAGATAGAAAGACTGAGTGAGTTATGTTAAATGTTGTCAGTGGCATGTGGCAGAACTGAGTACTCAACTCCCTGTTGTATGACTCCAAGTTTTACATGGCTTTAACAATCAACTTTTATACTTCCATCAGATGGTAAGGACTCGAGCCTGTTGAGAGGGGTCTCATGTGCTTCAGGTTCTCAAAAGGAGGTGTCCACGTCCTGATTTTGTTGTGAGAATTGAAGACCACACCAATTTGGGTGGCTATTATCAACACTGCCGCAGGAGAACTGGAAGTCTACAGCCAACCATAACAACCTAGTGAGACCCTCTCTCAAAATACAAAATAAAAAGGACTGGGGATGTAGCTCAGTGGTAAAGCACCCCTGGGTTCAATCCCCAGTACCAAAAAAAAAAAAAAAAGCCTATTGTCAAAAGACAAAAAATGATAAATAAACCAAAAAAGCCAACAAATATTTATCATCACAGTGAAAACATTCAAAGACCTTTGTTCTAGTTTTTTGAAATGTACAGTATATTTTCATTATCTGTAGTCACCCCACTGTGCAATAGCCCAGCAGAACATCTCACTCCTGTTACTTAGTACCCTTGGATCAGCTTCTCCCTGGCCTTCCCTTCCTTCCATCTCTTCAGCCTCCAATAACTACCATTTTGTTCTTGGCATCTATGAGATCAACTTTTTCAGATTCCACGTGTGAGTGAGATCATGTGGTACTTGTCTTTCTGTGTCAGCCAATGTCACCTAATGATCTCCAGCTCCATCCATGTTGTCATGAATGACCCGATTTGATTCTTTTCTTGGCTGAATAATATTCCACACGTACCACGTTCTCTGTGTCTATTCACCAGTTGATGGACACTTAGCTCGCTGCCATTTCTTGGCTGTGAATGTTGCTATAATATACACAGGAGTGCAGAAGTCTCTTCTACACACTGATTTCATTTCCTTTGAATATATACCCATTAGTGGGACTGCTGGATCATATGACAGTCTTATTTTTAGTTTTCAAAATGACCTCCATATTTCTTTCTATAATGACTGTACTAACTTACATTCCTACCACCAGCATATGAGAGTCTGCTTTTCTCCGTATCCTCACCGATACTTGTTATTTTTTTTTTTTTTTACTTTTTTGGTAAAAAGTCATTCTTACTACAGTGAGTTGATATCTCATGGTTTTGTCCTGAATTTCCCTGATGATGGGTAAGGTAGACACGTCTTCATGTACCAATTGCCATCTGTATGCCTTTCCTTTAGATATGTCTACTTACTTCCAGTTTCCATTTCTTAAGTGGAATTATTTGGTTCTGTTTTGCTTTTTTTTCTCCTTTTTTGTGATTTGAGTTTTTTGGGTTCATTATATATTCTGCATAATAACTCCTTGTCAGAAACACAGTTTGTGAACGTTTTCCCCATTCTGTTGGATGTCTGCATTCTATTAATTATTCCCTCTGATGAACAAAAACTCCTTGGTTTGGTATACTACCATTTGTCTATTTTTTACTTGTGTTTCCTGTGTTTTTTGGTCTTGTCCAGAAAAAAATCTTTACTCCTTCCAATGTCCTAAAATATTTTGCCTAAGTTTTCTTCTAGTTTCAGATCTAGGTTTCAGATCTCAAGGGTAAGTCTTTGTTTGATTTGATGTTTGTCACTGGTAGGAGAGAGGGGTCTCATTTCCTTCTTCTGTGCATGGATATCCATTTTCAACAGCAACAATGTCAAAAACACTGTCCTTTCTCCAGTGTGTGTTCTCAGCATCTTTATCAAGAATGGGCTACTGATCTGTATACGGGGTAAAAATGGGAGTTCATAACCCACTTGAATTAAATGTATGAAATATGATATGTCAAGAGCTTTGTAATGTTTTGAACAACCAATAAAAAAAAAAGAATGGGCTGCTGTAGATGCCTGGGTTTGCTTTGAGGCTCTCTATTCTGTTCCATATGTCTGTGTGTCAATTTTTCATTCTAATATCATGTTGTTTTGATTACTGTAGCTTTGCAGTATATTTTGAAGTCAAGAAGTATAATGTTTCATGCTTCATTCTTTTTGTTTAAAATGGCTTTGGCTATGTGGTACTTTTTTGTGTGGTTACAGATTTTAGGATAGCTTTTTCCTAATTTCAGGAAGAATCTCATTGGTGTTTTGATAAGGATTACATTAATCTGAAGTTCATTTGATTCTTCCAATCCATGAACATAAGATACCTTGTGTACATGTTGTGGGGTGGGGGGAGTCCTGTTCAATTTCTTTTATCAGTCTTTATAGTTTTCACTATAGAGAGCTTTGTCTTTGGTTAAATTTAGAGAGATATTTGTTCATTTGTCTTTGTTTTGGTTTGGTTCAGTAGCTATAGTAAGTGGGATTCTTGATTTCTAGTTCAGATAATTCCCTATTGGTATATTTTAAAATGGTAATTTTAAATGTTGATTTTGTATCCTGCAACTTTGCTGAATTCATTTATTAGTTCCAATAGTTTTTGGTGAAGTCTGGGGGTTATCCATATAGAAGATCATGTCATCGGCAAACAGTGACACTTTGGGGGGCAAAGAAACCAGGAATTAAACTCAGGGGTATTTTATTTAGATACAGGGACTCATTGAGTTGCTTAGCACCTCACATTATTCAACCTCCTGAGCCTCTGGGATTACAGGTGTGTGCCACCACGCCCAGCAAACAGTGACACTTTTGATTTCCTCTTTTCCAATTTGGATGCTCTTTCTTCCTTTCTCTTGACTAATTGCCCTAAGACTTGCAGTACATGGTGACTAAAAGTGGTGAAAGGGGGTACTCTTATCTTTTTCCAGATCTTAGAGAAAAAGTTTTCAGCTTTTCCCCATTCAGTGTTTGTTAGCTATTGGCTTATTACATGTGGCCTTTATTAGAATCTATGTGCAATTATCATGTGTCAATGAAAAATCTAAAGCCTAAGCCTTGTCCTATCTCATCATGGAGGCTGCCCAAGAAATCCCCTGTATGTAGGAGCCAGATTCAAACCAGCTTCCAATGAGGTCAGATGCCCAAGGCATGCATGAGCTGCCCTCTGACCTTAGCCTGGAAGACTTTGGTAAGGATTTGTCCCCCATCCACATCAGTGACGACCCATCAGAAAGCTGAGCTATCTCTTCAGAAGCTGAGTCATCCTATAATCCCATGACCTGGGACATCCTTTTCTGAACTTTTCTCAACTCCTTTGAAAGAGGAGTCTTCCCACAGCTCCGCTATTAAAGTCTCACATTCAAGTGAGATTAAGGGTTACAACAAAATGCCACCCAGGTGTCCTAAACCTGAGTTCAGACAAAGTGTCACCTTGGAGGTGACACCGGTAACTACAGCTCTGTGACAGCAGCAGCCAGCTTCTAAGCAGCAGGCCAGGAGACAGGCACTGTTTATGTTAGTACCCACCGGGGTGTGAGGATCAGATCCTGGATTGCTTTTAGGTGCCCTCCCAAGCACCAATCGGTGCCAGAGGGAGCATCCTCTTGGTAAAGAAGGAGGTCACTTAGGAGAATTAAGTCATGCTCAGGACCGTAATAAAGTGACCGTACTTTTCCCAAAAGTGTTTGACACTGCGGGACTCCCCAGCAGCTGCCGGGCAGGACCTGGAGAGCCGGGGAGGCGGGGCTGGCTGGGGCGCAGGAGCCTCGTGCGCTGCGCTGTCCCCGCCGCCGCCCAGCAGCTGCCCCGCCGCTCCCCACCCCCTCGGCTCCGGGAAGGACCGGGAGCTCCCGGAAGAAAGGGGCGGAGGGAAAACGTGGAAAGGTGGAATTCAGGCAGGGAGCCTCGGACCGATCCCGGGCGGGCGGAAAGGGAGGGAAGGGTTCAAAATGAGAACAGCCTTGGTGTAAGAAATATCCTTAGGAATTAACTGAAAAGCAACCCTCGAATGCCATCGGAGAGGGTGAAGTGACACCCCTTCGCGTCCCTAAGTTTAAGTTTGTGTAATTTAAGTGATTTATTTGGACAGCCATGATGTCCAGGGCAGGTCGTAGGTCAGGGCTGGGCAGCCCAGCGGTGAGAGCTTCCCTTGGAAGTGAGCAAAGGTTCTCTGATCCTGAAATGTTCTGACTCCCAGGATCCGAGAGCCCCGAGGAACACTCCTCCTGTATGAAAACCAGATGCAGATCCTGGGTCGCCAGTGGGTCCTTGTGGCTTTCAGAAATCCCAGGGCTGGAGACCAGGATCTCAAGAAAAAGTCACTAGGAGCCAGGGTGGAGCAACTTAGGTCAAACTTTGTGATCAGGTTGTGATTTCAACCTGAGGCTTCTTTTTCACGGAATTATTTTCAAATCATCCTTTTCTCAGATAACAGAAGTAGTATCTCATCATTTAAATAAAAAAAAAAAAGCACTAAAAGCTACTAATAAAATAGGTCTATGCCCTTCCCACAATGATCCCCAGCCCTGCTGACTGTCTGATATCTATGTATCTACATATTTCTCTGCACATTACCATTTTACAAAAGCAAGAAGCCTAGATATGTAATCTGATTCGAAGTGATTCATCTTACTAGTAAGGTGATCTTCAAAAGTAAATTGATTTTTAGTATCACTTCAGTTTAGCTTTCATGTTTGCATGTGAAAAGCTCATTTTTAAACTGATTATTTCACTAGAAGAAGTCAATATCATTTTTTTTTAACCCAGGAACACTCAACCACTGAGCTACATCCCCAGCCCTATTTATTTATTCATTCATTCATTCATTCAATCATTCATTCAGGGTCTAAGTTGCTTAGGGCCTCTCAAAATTGCTGAGGCTGGCTTTGAATGTGCCATCCTCCTGTCTTAGCCTCCTGAGCTTCTGGTATTACAGGGGTGCACCACTGCGCCTGGCTCAATATCATTTTGATTGAGGGTCAATCTATGTTCTCCTGTACAAAAAAAATAAATAAATAAATAACATGAATTTTTAAAGAATCTCACAGTTATTTGTATATTTAACAAAAAATGATTGTAATATTAAACAATTATTAAATCCATACTAACTTTCAGGAACTGTCCTAAGTATTTTCCATATGCTGATTCTTCAGAACAATGCTGTGGAGCAGCTAGTCATATCCCATTTCAGGCAGAGAAAGAGAATGAGAGAAATTGGTGAATGTCCCAAGGTCTTTCCGCACAGTCTCTCTTCAGATCTATTCAAACAGAAGTCGACCTATGTTCTGTTCTGCTCCCAACCATCCAAGCAATGAAGTCATAGCAATGAAGTCATCCAAGCAATGAAAATATGCAGATAAATGAATCAACATGCTTAAAGGCTTAAAATTGCTTTGCAATTTGACTATGTATATTATGGAGTTATTAATGGAAGTAACGAGCTTGGAGTCCACCCCTGGGCACTTACCATCAATGTGACCTTGAACACATCTTTTAACTGGATCACAGCTACCAAGTGAAGATGCTCTCTACAGGGAGGAAGAGCATGAGAAGAAGATTACCATTAAACAGGGATGAGAGGTGGGAGGGAAAGGGAGAGAGAAGGGAAATTGCATGGAAATGGAAGGAGACCCTCATTGTTATACAAAATTACATATAAGAGGAAGTGAGGGGAAAGGGGAAAAAAAAACGAGAGAAATGAGTTACGATAGATGGGGTAGAGAGAGAAGATGGGAGGGGAGGGGGGGAGGGGAGGGGGGATAGTAGAGGATAGGAAAGGCAGCAGAACACAACAGACACTAGTGTGACAGTATGTAAAAACGTGGATGTATAACCGATGTGATTCTGCAATCTGTATACGGGGTAAAAATGGGAGTTCATAATCCACTTGAATCAAATGTATGAAATATGATATGTCAAGAGCTTTGTAATGTTTTGAACAACTAACAAAAAAAAAGAAAAAAAAACTATTAAAAAAAAGATGCTCTCTATAATAACACTGGGTTTACAGGGCTAAAGTAAGGCTAAAAAAGCTAATACATATGAAAATTCTCCTTGTAAACTATAAGAGCTATTTAATATTATAATATTAAGGACACACTATGTGACAATCATAAGTTTTGGTCACAATGGGCATTAAAATTTCACTTTTATAATAATTCCATCAGAAGCATAGAATGCAGAATTTTAAAAGTTAGATGAAAATAAAAGGCACCTTTTAGCAATATTCAAAGTCGGGGGCATACCCCTTAAAACCAGGTGTGTACTCCTTCCCAGGGCTCTCAGCTATCTTTCTGGATTCATTGACTGTTTTCTTGCTAAAAGACCTTGGGAGTATAACTTAATTTATCTTATAAGACAATTGTTTCTTCAACCTTATTTCCCAAGCATGCTTTCTCTTATTCTGATATTAAAGTATTAAATTAATTGTTGCTTTATCAACATAATACTTGCACATATTTTAAAAGGCAAAGTCAATACAAAAAAAAATTATGATGAAAAATAGCTGTCTCCCCTTAGACTCCAGTTTCACATCATGAACACTACCATTTTCAAATCTTTCTATTAAGCTCTTTCTCCCAGTATTTATTTTCATATTTTAAAATGATATGTTTACCCTGCAATTTGTTGATAAATCTGTGTAGTCTGTTATTGACTCCCTATTGTGAAGATAACACTGTCGTTTCTATAACACCCCTCCACACTTCCTCGCCATCCAATAAGGATTATATAATTACCCAATTTCTAGCTATACATTTTTGAGTTGGTGTTAACATGACATATTATAACTAAAATTGTTCACAGCTAAGACAAAAGGTAAACTGTCACTACTATTTCCTGTCTTGTAAAAGAAATAGAAAACATTAGAGAAACCCAATAAAACCAGAAGTTGGTTCTTGGAGAGTAATAAAATCAATCAGACTGTAACTAAACTGACCAAGAAGACACAAGTTCCCCACTTCAGAAATGAAAGGGGGTACATCACCACATAGCTGATAAGCATTTTAAAAAATAACAAGGGAAGAATATGAACAACTATACGCTAATAAATTTGATAAGTTGTCACATTCCTTGAGAACTTTAGATTGCCCAAACTGGAACAAGAAGAAATATCAAATATAAATAAGTCTATATCTATTAACTAGATTCTATTGTAATTTAAAATCTCCCCATGAAATAAAAACCCAGATCTACATGGCTTCTCTAAAGAATTTTATCAAGTATTTAAGGAAGAAATAAGACTCAACCTACACAAGCACTTTGAAAAAAACAGAAGAAGAAAAACATATCCCATCTCATTTTACAAGGGTAACATGGTCTTTGAAAGACATTGTTAGAAAATAAACTAGCTAATATTATCCATGAATATAAAGGCGAAAATCCTTAATCAACTATTAACAAAACAAATCAAAGAGCATTTTAAAAGGATAATACATCACAATTAAGTGGAATTTATCCCAAGAATTCAAGATTAGCTTAACATTTGAAAATTAATCAATGTAATTCACCCTATTAACAGAATAAATAGGATTCAATAAATGCAGAAAAAGCCTTTGACAAAGTTTGACTCTCATTGTTGGTAAAAACTCTCATGGAAAATGTAACTTTGGGAGGGGTAGGGGGGCTGGGGTTGTGGCTCAGCGGTAGAGCGCTCACCTAGCAGGTGCAAGGCTCTGGGTTCCATCCTCAGCACCACATAAAATAAATAAATAAAATAAAGGTATTGTGTCCAACTGCAACTAAAAAATAAAATATTTTTTAAAAAAAGAAAGAAAATGGAACTTTCTCAAACTAATAAAGGACATCTACAAAGCACACAGTTAACATCAAAAACACAGTTAACACCACACTTAATGATGGTGACTTGAGGGCATCTCCCTTCCTATCAGGAACAGGGAGGGGACACCGAATTTCACCACGCCCTGTCAACAATGTACTGAGGACATCTATGCAATAAAATTCACACAAATGAGAAAAGAAAAAAACAGGCATTTATTTGCAGATATGATTATCTATATAGAAAATCTGAATGAAAATAGGAATTATTAGAACCATTAAGTAAATTTAGCAAAGTCATATGATACATAGTCAATATTTAAAGACCAATTGTATTTATATATACGAACAACAAAAAAAATGGAAAATAAAAAGTTTTAACTTGGGGCTGGGGTTGTGGCTCAGTGGTAGAGTGCTCACCTTGCGTGTGTGAGGCACTGGGTTTGATCCTCAGCACCGAAGGAAGGAAGGAAGGAAGGAAGGAAGGAAGGAAGGAAGGAAGGAAGGAAGGAAGGAAGGAAGGAAGGAAGGAGTCCATCTACAACTAAAAAATACTTTTATAAAAAAAGTTTTAACTTTACAATACAAAAAAGCCGGAAATACCCAAAATATCAAAGGATAAGCTTAATAAAATCTGATCAAGCTGTTTATGCTGAAAATCACAAAACATAGCAGGGATAAATAAAAAAAGACATAAATAAATAAATGGAGGAATAAGCAAATTATCTATGAATAATTCTTAACATGTTCATAGATAAGACTCCATAGTGATAAAATATCACTCATACACAGCATTTTTCACAAAATTGACAAACTGACTCTAAAAAATTTTAAATTTGATATGGATATTAAAAGGACTTCACATAGGCTCAACTATTTTGTAGAGAAGAAAAAATCAAGGATTTCATACTTACTGATTTCAAATCTTACTGAACTACTACAGTTATCAAGATGATGATCTATGGGCATAAGGGAAGGACATACAGATCAAGGGAACAGATTAGGGAGTCTAGAAATAATCTCACATATAAATGCTCAGTTAATTAACTTTTCAACAAAAGTGATAATGTATCAGTAGCATAAGAATAGTCTTCTCAAATGGCAAGGAAACGACTAGCCACCCAAATGGCCTTCACCTCAAACCATATGAAATGTTAACTCATAAACGTAAAAGGAAAAACTGAAAATTCAAGGAGAAAATACATGCAAACTTGGGGTAATGGAAATCTCATATATAGCCAGAATAACTAAAGAATTGTTAAAATTCAATCAGTATAAACAGTCTAATTTTTTTTTAATAGGGCTAAGATTTGAACAGACGCTTCAAAAAAAAAAAAAAGTGTTTACAAAAGTTTATAAGTACGTGAAATGATGCCAGGCACGGTGGTGCCCACCTGTAATTGCAGCAACTTGGGAGGCTGAGGCAGGAGGATTGCAAGTTCAAAGCCAGCCTCAGCAATTTTGCAAGGCCCTAAGCAACTTACGGAGATTCTGTCTCAAAATAAAAAATAAAAAGAGCTGGGGATGTGGCTTAGTAGTTAAGCACCCCTAGGTTTAATCCCCAGTACCAAAAAAAAAAAAAAAGTATGTGACAGGAAGCTTAACAAATGATTCGTCACAGAAATGTAAAATAAAGATATAGGAGACATCACCTCACACTCATTCAATTGGCTGCTATAATTTGGATATGATTTGTGTTTATCCCTCAAACATTCACATGCTGGAAGCTTGGTCCTCCAGGTGCTGCTACTGAGGTGGTAGAATGTTTAAGAGCTCCTAAAAGAAGGTAATTAGGTCATGGCATGGCCCTTGGAAGGGAAGAGAATAGAGTTATTCCTCCCAAAAGCAGGTTGCTATAAAGTGAGGCCACCTCATGCACTTGACCCCTGCTGCCTATGGCCAGTCAGCTTTCTACTTCTCTGCCATGTTGATACACAGCCAGGGGGCCCTCACCAGGACACAAGTGGCATTCCATTTGGACTTTGCAGCAACCAAAATCATCATGAGCTAAATAAAACCTTTTTTTTTTTTTTCCAGTGCTGGGGATTGAACCCAGGACCTCACACATGGTAAGCAAGTGCTCTACCACTAAGCTACAACTCCAGACCCTCTCTTTGTACATTATCCAGCAGCATCAGGCATTTTGTGATAAAACAGACCTAATTCATTGGCTTTAATTAAAAAGACTGACAATACTAAGTGTTGGCAAGTACATGGAACAACTGGAACTCTTACATATTTCAGATGGGCATGTAAAATGGCACAACCGTTCTGGAGAACAATTCAGGTTTTTATAACATTAAACATATACTTAGCATATGATCTAGAAATTCCACTCCTATGCATTTACCCAAAGAAAATAAAATCACATAAAGTCATATTCTCAAACATTCCTAGCAGCCTCAGCCTCCATCAGCCCAAACCGGAAACAACCCACCCAACTTTCCTTCAACAGGTGAACAGATAAACAAACTACAGTCATGCAGGAGAATTCTGGAGAAAACAGTGGATTGCTGATATAAGCACAAGCCTGGGCAAATCTCAAACACATTTTGCTGAACAAAAGAAGCCAGATGCAAAAGACTACTTACTTACATAGGACTCTGTGTACGTGAAATTCTAGAGAAAACAAAGCTATAGTGATAGAAGGCAGAACCATGGTTGCCAGGGCCCAGAAAGTGAAGGGAAAGATAATTAGCCCTCTGTAGAGGGACACAAGAAACTTTTCAGATGATAATGCTCTATATCTCAATTATGGTGATATTTACAGAAATATGTTTTCAAAATTGGGATTTCTCAACCTGGCACCATCGACATCCTTGGCAGGATAGTTCTTTGCAGCAGAAGACTGTTCTGTTCTGTGGTGGGATGTTCAGCCGCATCCCAACCTTAGGTTCCAGAAGCATATCCACCTGCAGACCTAGTTGTGATGGCCCAAAATTCCTCGGATTGCCTACTGTCTCCCTAGGGGTGCAACAAAATCACCTCTGGTCAAAAATCCTGCTGGGCACAGTAATCCCAGTTACTCAGGAGACTCAAAAAAAGAGTCAGAGCCAGGCTCAGGGGTGCACACCTGTAATCCCAGCAGCTCGGGAGACTGACAGGACAATCACGAGTTCAAAGCCAGTCTCAGCAATGGTGAGGCGCTAAGCAACTCAGTGAGGCCCTGTCTCTAAATAAAATACAAAACAGGGCTGGGGATGGGGCTCAGTGTTCCAAAACCCCTGAGTTCAATCCCCAGCACCAAAAATAAATAAAGGTATTGTGTCCACCTACAACTAAAAATATAAATAAATAAATAAATAAGAGAGAGTCAGAAGTTCCAGGCCAGCTTGAGCAACTTAGCAAGACCATACCTCAAAATTTAAAAAAAGAAAAGAAAGAGCTGGAGGTGTTTAATTCCCAGTATTGAAAAAGAAATAGTCAAATAAAATAGTCAAAGAGTGGACCATACAGTAGAAATTAGTGAATTTATTTTTTATAAAGTATGCCTCAATAAAATTAATTTCTAAAATATGGGAAGCAGTTTAGGACAACATTCCTTATACCCAGGAACTACAAATTCACTTTTACCTGCTTTGCATGTCTTTCCATATAATATTTAAGAAACCTTATATTTGCTGAAATTATTTTTCTGCAGATTTTTAGAAATATTATTTTGTCATCATCTAATATCAGCAATGCTACTGAGAAATGTAATGCAATCTTAATTCCTGAAGCTTTGTGACCTTTTTTTAATTCCTTGGAAATATTTGCCCACTTTTTCTTTTTTTCTCAATTCAGTTAGGTTCTTGGGGTCCATTCAAAGTAGAAAATTACGTCCTTTCAATTCTAGGAAATCTTCATGTATAATTTGTTTAAAAATTCCCTTTGTCTATTTTCTCTCTTCTCTTCCTAGAACTCAAGGAAGACGTTGGCCCTCCTAAACACACCCTCTGACCCTTATCTCACAGTTGTCCATCTTGTTATCTTCCTGTCCCACTTTCTACGAGACAATCTTTACCTTCCAAGTCTTTCTGAAACTTTTGTTTTTAATTCCAGAGAGCTCTTTCTTATTCTTATATTGTTCCTTTTCTCTAAGAACATTATTGTAATTCTTTTTTTCTTTAGAGGTCTTTGCGTGTGTCTTTTCTAGGTCAGTCTCTCGTGGTGAAAGCTGACCTCCATGTGTGGTGATCCTTAGCTGCTGGTCCATATTTAACTACCTCACATGAAGGTCTTAAAATGCCTGTGTGTCCTGGAAGCATGGGGTAGAATTTGAACTGGTAGGTTTCAGGAAACTATCATGCAGTAAAGGTTGACTTTCCTTTGGGGAAAAAAATGTCAGTTTTTGAAGGTGTTCCCCACCCACTCCCTCCCTGGGAACTCACAGTTCTTCCAAGAATGGATTTTTCTCTTTGGGATAGAAGAGCATCCTTGACTCCCAACATTCTAGGCAGAGGGTTTGGGGAGCAGGCTGCTAGAGCCTCAGGTCAGTTTCTCAAACATTCATTTATAGCTTCTATTTTATTTTTATTTTTTTTAAAAATATTTATTTATTTTTTTTAGTTTTCAGCAGACACAACATCTTTGTTTGTATGTGGTGCTGAGGATCGAACCCAGGCCGCACACATGCCAGGCGAGCGCGCTACCGCTTGAGCCACATCCCCAGCCCTATAGCTTCTATTTTAAATCCAAATTTTATCCTTGCCTTTCATTGTGTCTGTGTCCCAAAGTCTGAAGCTTCTCAAATCCTAATTTGGAAGAAAGTTGTTCTTCTCCTGAAAGAGAACCAAGGGAATAAGTCTACCTCACCTGGAGACACATGGCAAAGAGAGGTATCAAGGGGACAGAGCAGACTGTCAAACTCCAGTGTGGATTCCCCATTCTATTGTACACACACACACACACACACACACACTTACTTAAGCTTTGTCCCTGACTTCTATGGAGCAGAAATGTGGGTCAAGGTGGGATGCACTGGATTGAGAGTGGCTGTGATTTGGTAAAAGCTCTCTAGGATGGTCCTTAATTGAGTCTAATGTAGCTTTGCAGGATAAAGAATAACTAAGGCTCTCGGGGATTGGGGGGAGGACAAGCAAAGTCAAGAAGAGAAGCCCAGAGTGCTGTAGCTCAAAGGTGCACACAGAGCTGCTTCCAAAGACCAGCTTGGCAAGAATAAAGGGTGGCAGCAGGAGAAAGGGAGCAGTCCACACAGAGACTGTGACATGTGATTCATTTCGAGAGCTAACAATCTCCAGGATGGGCTCTTTCCTGGAAGGTTACCAAGGAACCAAGAAGATAAGCGCTAACACATTGAAGAAACCCTGGGGTAGAGTGGAGGCTTCCATGGTCTGCAGGAGGTGGCTTTGGCTCAAAGCAAAAACAGCTGTACAAGGACAAAATGAGAAAGGAACCCCCGGGGTTCTGTGCCTACTCCCAAACCTCTGGCCTGTTTGTCCTCGTAATAAAACCATAAAACCAGACCTTGGAGAAGTTCCCTGTAGGCGAGGAGCTGAAAAAAATATAGGTGAAGACCATTAAGTCCTCAGAGTGGCCTGCTCGGGGCTCCTCTCCAACTCCCACCCACGCAAGGGAATTAAATACTAAAGAATATCTCCTAGTTCTTCTGTTTGGAGAGCAAAGAGCAAGCCCTGACTTCAGGAGTATTTTTTTTAGGTTAGACTCGGTAGCCACGCCCCTCTGCCCCCGTAGCCACGCCCTCCTCGCTGAGTTCCCCGGCATCCACACCCTTCTCCCTGAGCTCCTTGGAGCCACGCCCTTCTCCCTGAGCTCCTTGGAGCCACGCCCTTCTCTCTGGCCTTCTCAGAGCCACGCCTCTTCCCTGAGTTCCTTGTAGCCACGCCCCGTCCTGAGCTCCTTGGAGCCACGCCCTTCTCTCTGGGCTCCTCGGAGCCACGCCCCTTCCCTGAGTTCTTTGTAGCCACGCCCCTTCCCTGAGTTCTTTGTAGCCACGCCCCTTCCCTGAGTTCTTTGTGGCCACGCCCCTTCCCTGAGTTCTTTGTAGCCACGCCCCGTCCTGAGCTCCTTGGAGCCACGCCCTCCCCACAGAGCTCCTTGGAACCCTTGATGATAAGCCAATTACCTCCAGGAAAACAAGCTGAGAAACCAAATCAACAAAACAACTGAGAAGCATGACCATCTCTAAAGAGGCCAAGTGTAAGAGCCGCTGCTGACATGCTTGTGTTATTGGGAGGGATATCGATTCCTTTTTTTTTTTTTTTTAAGAAAAAGGATTTAAAAGAAAATTTAAGACTGAAAGTAGAAACAAGGTCCAGATACACCAGTGATAAAATAAATGTATTTGGATGAAACTCACCACTCAAATGATTAGCAGATTGCATTTTTTTTAAGTGCAGGCTTGTGTTATTTATGATACACTAGGAAAGACATGCAAAGGTTGAAAGGTGAAGGAAGGGTGGAAAATAGCATGTTAGCAACTAGGATCAAAAGGAAGCTGGGTGGCATATCAGGATGCTTTAAAATAGACTCAAAGTCAACAAGCATTATCAGGGGATCCGAGGGTCACTACAAAATAATAAGTTATGATTCACCAAGAAGAGAGCAACTTTAAACTAAACGCACATAATAAAGTAGCCTCAAATGTACTAGGTAAAATTCTATTCAAAAAATCAACTGAATCAAAGGGGAAAAGGGCAACTAATAACCTCAATTTTAAAATGGACAAATGAAGCCAGGCATGGTGGGCCCCGCCTGTAATCCCAGCAACTAGGGAGACTGAGGCAGGAGGATAGCTAGTTAGAGGCCAATTTGATGAACTTAAGGAGAACCTAAGCAACTTAGGGAGACCCTGTCTCTAAATAAAAAATAAAAAGGGCTAAGGATGTGGCTCAGTGGTTGAGCGCCCCTGGGTTCAATCCCCAGTACCAAAAAAAAAAAAAAAAAAGGCAAAATAAAATGGGCATTTTGAGAATAGATATTTCTCAAAAAAAGAATATACAAATAGCCAACAAGCATATGAAAAAAAATGTTCAACATTACTATCAGGAAAATGCCAACCCAAACCCCAATGAGATATCATCTCTCCACAGTCAGAATGGCTATCACCAAAAAGAAAAAGTAACAAACTCTGGCAAGGATGTGGAGAAAAGGAAATTCTCATATGGTAGGGGAAAGAAATGTAAATGAGTATAGGCATAACAGAAAACCGTAGGAATTTAAAAAAAAAAAAACAGAAATAGAAATACTATATAATCCAGCAATCCCAGAATTGGATATATACCCAGAAGAAATGAAATCCGTATATCAAATTAATTGCACTCCCAAATTAATTGCAGTTATCTTCACAATGACCAAAAATATGAAATTAATCCAGGTGCCCCTCAAGAGGAGAATGGACGCATGAAATGTGATGTATACATACACACATATAAATTATTCCACCAGAAAAAGAATATGAAGTTCTGTCATTTTGAGCAACATGGATGGATCCAGAGCACATTACGTTAAGTGAGATCTGTCAGACACAGAAGACAAATCTCACATGTTCTCTCTGACATGTGGAAGCTGAGAAATTCATCTCAACGAAGTAGACTAGACTAGTGCCTATCAGATTTGGGGAAAGGGTGGTGGAGAGAGAATATTAGAAGGTAAACTGAAAGTGAGGGGAAAGGGGAAAATAATACAAGGGGGAGAAATGAATGACAGTAGAGGGGGTAGAGAGAGAAGAGGGGAGGGGAGGGGAGGGGAGGGGGGATAGTAGAGGATAGGAAAGGCAGCAGAATACAACAAACACTAGTATGGCAATATGTAAATCAATGGATGTGTAACTGATGTGATTCTGCAATTTGTATACGGGGTAAAAATGGGAGTTCATAACCCACTTGAATCAAAGTGTGAAATATGATATATCAAGAACTATGTAATGTTTTGAACAACCAACAATAAAAAATTAAAAATAAAAAATAACTATCCAAAAAAAAAAAAAAAGAAGGTAAACTGAATAGGAGGAATGATTTCTAACCTTCTGAAGCGCAGTGGGATCACTATGACTAACAACCATTAACTGTGTATTTTGTGTATTTCAAAACAGCTAGTCGACAGGATCTGGGCTGTTCTAACACAAAGAAATGAAAATCGTCTGAGGTAATAGATTAATCAATTACCCTAATCTGATCATAACAATTTGTACACAGGTGTTGAAATGTCCCACTGTATCCCATAATCGTGTGTGATTTTCTATGTGTCAATTAAAAATAAAAATATTTAAAAACTTTATATGGAACTACAGTGAATTTTGCATGGCCTTCTCGGTTATCCATTGATCAAGAAGACAAAAATAGTCCACAAGAATACTGATGATATGAACCATTCAGTTGCAAGTACAATCCATTCAACTCACACCTAATGACTGTATGTTTTTCCAAATATCTGAGGACACGTACCTTTCACAAGCACACATGGAGCGCATGCAAAAAAACTGTCATGTACTAGATCATGAAGAAGTCTCAACAAATGTTGACTTAGTGCTGCAGCTTAGAAATGAGATGTCCCCCAAAAGCTCATGTGTGCAACAATGCAAGAAAGTCTAGAGGTGAAATGGTTGGGTTATAAGAATTTTAACCTCATCGTTGCATGAATCCCCTGATGATAGAAATTGGGTGACAGGGTGTAGCTGGAGGAAGCGGGTCATTGGGGACATGCCTTTGGGGTGCCCTGGTGAGCAAGAATCAATATCTCTCCTTCTGTCGCTCTCACTGTCTGTGTTTCCTGATTGTCATGTCCTGAGCTGCTTCCCCGTCACACCCTCTGCCTCAATGTTCTGCCCAACAGGAGCCCGGAGCAACGGAGTTGACTGAGACCTCTGAAACCATGAGCCCCAAAGAAACTTTTCCTCCTCTAAAATTGTTCTTGTCGGGGTTTTTGATCTCAGCATTGAAAAAGCTGATTAAAACACTTAAGTACGAAGCCGACTGGGAATTCTGATCTCGATGAAATTAAGTTGGAGGTTTAAATTCTAAATTTAAAATGAAGACCTTTTTCCCACTTTCCTCATGGAGTGGCACATTTATTACAACGGATAAACCTATATTAACACATCATCATCACCCAACATCCATAGTTGACATTAAGATTCTCTCTTGAGAATGTTGTGCATTCTGTAGATTTGCACTCTTATCTATGACCTGTATCCACCACTATTATATTTTACCAAGTACTTTTTTAAAAAAAAATCAGGCTAGTTCTTTTATTATTATTATTATTAGTTGTTCAAAACATTACAAAGCTCTTAACATATCATATTTCATACATTTGATTCAAGTGGGTTATGAACTCCCGTTTTTACCCCTTATACAGATTGCAGAATCACATCGGTTACACATCCACGTTTTTACATAGTGCCATACTAGTGTCTGTTGTATTCTGCTGCCTTTCCTATCCTCTGCTATCCCCCGCCCCCCGGGACTAGTTCTTATTATTGAGTTACAGGAACACTTTATATATTGTGGATAAAATTCTTTTATCAGATATATCATAAAATAACCACATATTTATCAGAACTGCTAAATAATACCTGGATTAAAGAGAAAATATCGAAATGAAAATTTTGAAATATCTGAAACTGAATGACAATAAAAATATATGAAAATTTCTGGGATACAGCCAATGTGTACTCTGAGTGACATTTATAGCTAAATGCTTAGAAAGGAATAAAATCTCAAAATTATTGGATTATGTGTTATTCCTAAGAGGTGAAGGAAAAGCACATCAAACTCAAGGAAACTAGAAGAATCCAGAAAACAGGAATGTAATAGAGAAGAAACAAAAATCTACAGATTTGTTCTTTGCTGACATTAACGATTCACACTTGTAGAGATTTATCAAGAAGGCAGACGTAATATTATGAATGTTAGATATAACTACAGGTGAAGTATCCTTAATAAGTAATAAGACAATATGGTAAAAATGGTAGGCCAACAATCTTGAACATTTAGACATTATCCACAAAAAAAATTTAACTTAAAGTGACCCAAGCAAGAAAAATATTAAAACCTGAAACTATTGCTACAATCATTAACAATTATATAATTTTTAAAGAAACTTAAAATTATTCTTATAGAAAAAAAGCACCAGACCCAGACGGATTTACAGGTGACTGTGAAAGAACAGATCATCCCAAATCTAGGCAGGTGAAAGAAAATGGGATCACCCCAAACTCAGGGGGGACTTTTTTGGCATTGCTGGGGCTCGAACCCAGGGCCTCCTGCATGTGACACAAGCACTCTACCCACTGAGCTACACCCCAGCTCCCCATCCCAGATTCATTTTGTAAGGTCAAGTATTTGAGAATGGACAGAGAGCCAGATGCAAAATGAATTCCTACCTTCATGGAGTTTCCTTCCTGGGGCAGATGTAGGAGGCTATTTATACACAATAAATGACACGTAAGACACAAATCATGTTAGGTGGTGGTAAGTGCTATGGAGAAAACTAAAACAGAAAACACAAACCGGAAGTGGGCTTCACCATCTGGGATGGTCGGGCCACGCCCCAAGTTTGAGGAGTACTTGAAGGAGGTGAGAGGAAGATCCCCGGTTGACTGGGAGGGAACAGGAAGTGCAAAGGCCCTGAGGTGGGAACACGGCTGGGAAGACAGGGGGAGGAGAGTACAGAATGAAGGGCCAGACCTTGACTTTGAGAGGGAGAAGAGGGGTGGGATGGTCCGGCTGACATTTTCCCAGGGTCACTCTGGCTACCGTGTGGAAAACGTGCTGAAAAGAGGGCGCAGGTGGTACCCAGGTCCATGAACCGGGCAGGAGACAGGGTGGCTCCGAATGGGTGGTGCAGTGCAGGTGCAGGAAAGTGGTGGATTCTGGGAAAACTTGGGAGCTGGAGTCTGCAGGACTCGCTCCTGGGTTAGACAGGGGTGGGAAAGGAGGAGGCAGGAGCATGCTTATGGCTGAGGGCTTGCACCTGGGCGCTCAGGGCTCCAGAGGGAAATGATCCCTCCAACCACTGGGAGAGAGAAGGGGAAGGGGAGAGCCGGACTCCTCCTCCTTAGCGAAGCCGGCCTCACCACGGCCTCCACCAAGTCAGCCTTGAGCCAGCCCAGAACGGCAAATTGAGGAGACACAGAAACAGCACCGTACAGACAGGCCCACTGCAGGAGAAGCCAGGTGCAGATTTGATCAGGGACTGCGCACGTAGCCAGAAAAGAAAGGGGGTAGATTTTCATGGTATCTACACTTTGATACTCACATCATAGGCATTTAGCACCTCAGTGAGGCCAGCAGTGCAGGGATGATCAGGCTAAATCATGGATGGAAATATGGAGGCTCAGAGAGGTGAAGTGTCTGGGCCAAGGTCACACAGCAGTAAGTAACAAAGGTGGGACTAAGCCTAGATCTTCTGACTTGCAGTCCAGGGCTCCACCCATTCTACTGGGATTTCCTGGCCATCTTCCCCCGCATCCCATCCCTCCCTCCCTCCCTGTCTTGTGGTTTGTTTTCATAAGTCACTTATTTTAGGGTTGCTTTTGTGAGAACCCCGAGTTAACCTCAATAACTGTGATTTAACTGACAATAAAGCAGCTGGACTCCACGCTCCTCCTCAAACTCTCTGAACAGCTACCCCCGTGGGAGCAATGCACAGCCTGACCCCTCTGGAGGCCAGGGCAGGAATGCCCAGTCCAGAAACTGCACATGCAGCCTCTTGCAGGAGGAGGACACCAGGTGGCTCCCAGCCATCCTCCGTGGTCCTGTTCTGCCACCCCCAGCAGCTCTGTCTCAGCATCGCCATCTTCAACAGACGGATCCCCACCCTGCACCCAACACCTGTTCACACAAGGGGAGGACAGCCATGGCTTATATCAGAATAAAACAATCCCTATGTAGCAATTGCCTTTGCATATATTTTTTTTCAATAATGGAGATTTAACCCAGGGTTGCTTTACCACTGAGCCATATATATCCCTAGCCCTTTTTTGTTTTTATTTTGAGACCTCACTAAGTTGCTGAGGGTCTCTTTAAGTTACTGACACTGGCCTTGAACTTGGGATCCTCCTGTCTCAGCCTCCCAAGTCGCCGGGTTACAGGGGGGTACCACCATGCCCTGCGTGATGTTGGCATTTGGATACCATGGCACGTCTTACAGTGCAGACTTCCAGCCAGGTTCAGAGTGAGTCAGGTGGTCATGACCATGCTCGTGGGTTTCTGCCCTTCAAGGTCATCTACTGTGACCCCGACGGATGCTCAATTGTCCTCCCACCTTGGTCAGGCCACGACTGAGCACCTCTCGTCATGGGCAGCCTAGTTCATCTGTGGACAGTTCCCCCTACCAGAAAGTTCTTTCTATGAAGCCAAGTCCCCCCTTCTCAGGCCTCAGCTGGGTCTCCACCAGGATCTTCTGCTGGGGAATGTCGCTGGGTCTCAGAAGCTCTCCACCCCCACCTGGGCAGCCTCCAGGTACCAGAAGAGGACCGACAGCATCCCTCCATCCACCATTCCTCGGGTATCTGGGTCCTGAGCTTCCAGCGAGTGGCCGTCTGCATGTCCCAAGCCCTGCGTGCACTCTTCCAAGGCTCACCTGCGGGCATCAGGGCTGCTTCCACACGGATCCAGCCATCCTGGGACCACATTTCCCTCGTGGCACAGCTCGAGGTGAATGTCCTTGCACCATGACACTTGAAAAGTGCTCCTGTCCCACCCAGGACACTGCTACCCCAGCCCCCTTCCTTGGAGACCCAGCTCTGCACCCTGACACCCGCTTCTCTGTCTCATTTGTTCCTTCTTGCTTCCGCTCAGATGAGGTCCAGAACAGCTCGGCCCTGAATGCAACAGACACACGCGGACATTTTTTAAATTATTTAAGTAATGCCTTCCTTCTATTAACATCTCATAATGGAGGGTCACACGTGAGCAATAAGCAGACTCGAAGCCAGTCATCCCTGGTCGACCTGTTGACCGAAAAATCCAGACAGTCCGCAGGCTCCATGGGGCTCTAAGCAGGCTTCCCCGCAGGTGGGTGAACCATCCATAAACCATTCATCTTAAAATCATCTTGGAACACAGGACGCCTTCTAAAGCACTCAGTCTCCAACGGTCACCTACGAGCACAAAAAGCCCACCAGGAAACATTTTTGTGCTTTTGCAACGAAGTATCCGGGCATCTCAGTTAAGCGGAGAGAGCCACGATGTTGGGAATTGGACTGGGTAGACCAGTGCACTGGGAAATGGCTCCCGCCAGCTTTGCTAGGATTTGGAAACAAATGGCTCTCTCTCTCTCTCTTGCTTT
Source organism: Marmota flaviventris (assembly GCF_047511675.1). Taxonomy (NCBI): domain Eukaryota; kingdom Metazoa; phylum Chordata; class Mammalia; order Rodentia; family Sciuridae; genus Marmota; species Marmota flaviventris. Next base: position 139,156,620 of record NC_092503.1, read on the forward strand.
GGGTCTTGCTAAGTGATAATAGTTTCTGTCGTGTCTCCAGGAGCCTGTTCCTGGATGCGAAGGCCACCCATGTCCAGTATCTTATCCCCGGGTGCAGGGGATAAGAACCCACATCCCGAGCTGGGGTGGTGGAACCTACCGTTAGCCTAGTTATAGAGGGAGCAGAGGTGACCATTCCCTGGTCCTGCCCTCAGGGAGTTTGCAGTCTGCGTCCACAGAAGGACATGGGAATTTACGTAACTGTTGTCATAACTATCCCACAGGAAGAGAGTTAGAGTGCTGGGGTTCAGGGCAAGCCATGTTGCAGGGACAGGCATCAGGGAAAGACAGCAGGCCCAGGGCAGCCAAGCTCAGACACTGTGACTACCAGAGACCGGACGCTGTTCCTTGCCTCTGTGGCTGGGCTACACGGCGATCCCCAGCCTCTCCTGCACTCAGGCCACGGGACTCCACTCCAGCCAACAGAATCAAGCCCAAGTGACGTCATGCACTGCACGCTACTCCCAGGCCTGGCCCGAAGCCCACCTCCTCAGGCCATAGCTGGGCGCCCGTCCAGGGGCTTCTGCCTGGACACAGTCCCTCCGCTGGCTTGGCTGGTGGCTGGAACCGCACCATGGAGATGCAGAATCTCTCGCAAACTCATCTTGGATGGACTCTCGGCTTCTCAGGAGACTTTTCCAGAGTGAGAACCTGGTTTGATGCCAGTCCCTCTGGGTGGACTTTGAAGTCAGCAAGGTCTCTGGTTCCCCGTTAAGAATCCACTGCAGGACGGGTAAGAGATGGGACAGGAGGTGACTGTGACAGGAAGGGTCTGTCTGGTCCCCTCCAGTTCCTCCACCTGCTGATTGAGACGGATTTCCCAAGGGTCACTGCAGACACCCACATCCATGACCAAAGACGGTCCTTCTTCATCAGCTTCTCATCCTTGCCACAGTCTGGCTGGGCACAAATGCCGCAGTCTGGCTGGGCACACAATCACGAGCCACCACACAGCTTGTAGATTCAAACAGCAACTCTTTATTCCCGAACTCACACCAGCCGTCTACAATCACGTTCTGGGGAAATCCACGTTCTCTCCCCAAATCCACGTTCTCTGCCCAACTCCACCTCCACTGGGCTTCTATCTCCAAAATATACTGTCTGAATCCCGTGAGAACTCAAGGGGAACTCAGGCAGCAGGATACGCCTTATTCCCAGGAGGAATAATCTTAAACCTTAAACCTGGAACCTAAACTGGGAACGCCCTAAACACGATTTATCTTAAAACCGGGAACACCCTAATCTGCCTTGGTCCTTGAGCAAGGTCACCTACATTCAATGTCGCTGCAACATGTCAGCAACATGGGGTACGCTGGCAAGGAAATTGTCATACCTACTTGGCTAATGGCTCCCAGCATCTCCCCCCTTCTGATTAATTAAACAACAAGCAATGTGGCTTAAGGACCGTGCCTGGTAGGTTGTCCAATTCAACATATGGTTCTTACCCGTCATCGGAAAACTGACCTTTAGGCGTCAGCCTCCTGTCTTAGGTTGATACCACTGCAATTGAATCATACCCGTCACTGACTACCGGTCCAGCATACAGCCATACTTGTGGATAGGTCTATGCACCAGTGGGGGGGTGAGGTTCTTTGCCTCACCTCTGTTGGCCCCCAAATTTGGCCTTGGTGCCAGTGGGGGAGTGAGGTTAATGTGGCTTATGGACCGTGCCTGGTAGGTTGTCCAATTCAACATATGGTTCTTACCCGTCATCGGAAAACTGACCTTTAGGCGTCAGCCTCCTGTCTTAGGTTGATACCACTGCAATTGGATCATACCCGTCACTGACTACCGGTCCAGCATAAGCCATTGGCCCCCAAATTTTAGACCATCACTAGCAGAAGGGAGTAGGATACAGAAATGCCACGACACCAAGCCAATTGACGGCTCCTTGGGATAAAATTGCGTCACTGGTGACACCATCAGCAAAGATATGTCAGCACTACCACAATTAACATGGGGTGCGCTGGCAAGGAAATAAAAATTGCATCACTAGTGACACCATCAGCAAAGATATGCCAGCATTACCACAATTCGCCGCACCAAACGATAGTTACATAGTCCAGGCAAGTTCTGCAAGCAGTTCAAAGCAGAGGAATCTATCAATATGTCCATTTCCTCCCAAAATCCGTTTCCTCCCAAAGTAAGTTGACTCTTTGATTGAGCATTACTTGTTGAGTTCTTCACCGGCACTGGGATGGAGATAGGAATTCTGGCAATGATGCTAAAGAGACATTATCCTGAAAAGAATTATTAAATATAATGAAAAGGAAAGGTGAAAGTAAACAAACAGATCTGTTAACCTACTTTAAAAACAATCCTTAACAGCTGTTTACCTAATTTAAATTAGTAAACAAACAGATCTGTTAACCTCCTTTAAAAACAATCTTTAACAGCTGTTTACCTAATTTAAATTAAACCATTTAAATCACGTGAATAAAAATAAATAATAATAATTCGGATCCATTTTTTCATGAGCGCTCCTCATATAAGAAATATGGACATACGCACATACAGACATACAACACAAAACACAAGAGTGTACACAAACGTACAACACATAAGAAAATAGTAAAGGCCTTGTAGCTTTACCTGGGTGAAATCTCCATTGCAATGTTTAAAAACTCCACAGTCAAAAAATAAAACTGATCAGAAAAACATTAACCTAGGTTTGTATGAGCTCAAAAAATAAAAATAGAACCTTATGATGTGGAAAAATGCAATAATAAAATAGCTATTGAAAAAAGCATCCTGGTTAATCACTGTCGCAGATGTAAGAATGGCCAAGCTGGAGTTCTGGATATCAGCTGTTATGGATTTGAGTCAAATCATCTTCTTTTCAATCTGTAGAGACTGTTTTAGTTAATCTTTCTGGAATCCAAATAGACTGCTGTTCTCCCTGTGGAAAAACACAAACAGACCCCCGACTCCAGACAATCACTGGGTCAGGACCTTTCCATTGTCCTGTTAGAATATCTTTCCAAAGTACTTTAGGCTTATGTACATTTTTTGGATACATATGCCTTTCCGCAGCACTAAGTCCTGATGAATCCAAATTTAAAAAGTTTAGAGTAAAAAGCGTTATTTTAAGTTTATCTTTGGGGGATATATACCCCTTTCCAATTCCCTCTTTTTGCTTTAATAAGTATGTTTTAATAGTTTGATGAGCTCTTTCAACTATGCCTTGTCCCTGTGGATTGTATGGGATTCCTGTTATATGAGTAATACCAAATGATGAGCAAAATTGTTTAAAAGAGGTAGAGGTATAGCCAGGACCATTATCGGTTTTTAACTGTTTAGGAACGCCCACAGTGGCAAAATTTTGTAAGCAATGAGCTATAACATCTTTAGTTTTTTCTCCGGCATGAAGGGAGCCCATCAAAAATCCAGAAGAAGTATCGACTGTAACGTGTAAATATTTTAATTTTCCAAATTCTGGCAAGTGTGTGACGTCCATCTGCCAAATATGGTTAGGTATCAGTCCTCTAGGATTGACTCCAAGATTAACTTGTGGTAAAAATGTCACACAATTTTGACATTGTTTTATTATATGTCTGGCTTGTTCCTTAGTTATTTTAAAACGCTTTTGTAAAGTATTAGCATTAACATGAAACCTTTTATGAAAATTTGTAGCTTCTTCAAATGTAGAGAAAATATGTATGTCATGTGTAGTTTTATCTGCTAAATCATTGCCTAAACTAAGGGCTCCAGGCAATCCTGTATGTGCCCTAATATGTCCTATGAAGAATGGATCTTTTCTGTCCCAGATTAGACTTTGTATAGTGGAAAACAAAGAGAAAACAGTAGAAGAAGGGGAAATCCTACCAGCATCTTCAAGAGATACTATAGCATTAACTACATACTGACTATCAGAAAATAAATTAAATACAGAATCTTTAAACATCAAAAAAGCTTGTAAAACTGCATTAAGCTCTACCTTTTGAGCTGATTGTTTCGGTACTAAAAATGTAAAAGTTCGATCTGGGGTAACTACTGCTGCTGTACCATTATTAGACCCATCAGTGAATATATTTGGAGCATTCATGATAGGTGTTTTTCTTGTCATTTTAGGAAAAACTACAGGATGCTTAGACCAAAAAGACAACAAAGGATTAGATGGTAAATGATTATCAAATGAAACATTAGATTTACACATGATTATTGCCCAAGTATTTAACTCATTAGCTAACTCATCAATTTGATCCATAGTATATGGAGTAATAATTTTATTGGGAGAAATTCCAAACACTCCCTTCGCTGCTTTTATTCCTTTGAGTATTAATTGTCCTACAGCCTCAGGATACCTAGTAAGAATAGTGTTAGGAGAATAAGATAAATGTATCCATAATAATGGACCTTCTTGCCAAAATACTCCTGTAGGAATATTTTTTGTTGGTAGTACAATAAATAATAAAGGCAAACTTATATCAATTCTATCCAAATGCATATTTTCCATATATGTTTCAATAATTTTTAATGCCTTTCTTGCTTTAGGAGTTAACATGCGGGGTGAATTTGGATCTGATGGACCTTTTAGAATATCAAATAAAGGTCCCAACTCTCCTGTTGGTATACCTAGATAAGGCCTTATCCAATTTATGTCTCCCAATAACTTTTGAAAGTCGTTAAGTGATTTGAGTTGATCTACTCGTATTTGAATTTTTGGTGGACGGACCATGGTTGAGGATAATAGAACTCCTAAATAATTAATTGGAAAATTTAATTGTACTTTATCTATTGCTATCTCTAGATTATAATTTTTTAATAAGTTTGTAAGTGTGGCATAACATTCCAGCAATATGTTTTTATCTTTATGTGCCAATAATACATCATCCATATAGTGAAATATTTGTAGTTCAGGATTTTGATTTCTAAGTGGCTGGATTGCTTTGTTAACATATATTTGGCACATAGTTGGACTGTTAGCCATCCCTTGAGGGAGTACTTTCCATTCATATCTCTGATCAGGACCTTCATGATTTAATGCAGGGATAGTAAATGCAAAACGTGGACTATCCTTGGGATGAATTGGAATTGAAAAAAAACAATCTTTAATATCTATAGCTAAAACATGCCAGGTTTTTGGCAAAGCAGACAATTGAGGAATCCCTGATTGAGCAGGTCCCATAATAACCATCTCATTATTAATGGCTCTTAAATCTTGCAATAATCTCCATTTACCAGATTTCTTTTTGATGACAAAAATGGGAGTATTATGGGGAGATATGGAAGGTTGTATATGTCCTTCTGCTAATTGTTGTTTGACCAGATCATGGGCTACTTGTGTCTTTTCTTTAGTCAGGGGCCACTGAGGAACCCACACTGGTCTTTCTGATTTCCAAGTAATTTTGATTGTCTCAGTGGCCCTTTCTGAAAATCCAACCCATGTCTGTCTGTTCCTTGATCTATTTGTACTGGTGCTGCTATACCTTGCCCTTGTTTTCCTAATCTTTTTTCTTTCCTAAAGCCTTGTCTAGCCCTAGTAGTGGGCGAATTAGGATTGATGTTATTTGTTAATGTCAAACCTAATTGATCTAGGACATCTCGTCCCCATAAATTTATAGGAAGATGATCCAATACATATGGCTGTATAGTTCCTTCACATCCTTCAGGATCCTTCCAATCTAATATCATAGAACTTCTATGGGGATTAGTCGCCACTCCTAGGCCTCGAAGCGTTTGAGTGGCTTGTTGTAATGGCCAATGTTTTGGCCATTCTTGACGAGAGATAATGCTAAGGTCAGCTCCTGTGTCCAGTAGCCCATTAAACTCATGACCTTGAATATTTAGTTTTAGCATTGGGCGAGAATCTAAATTTAAAGACAACATAGCCCAATCTACACCTGTGGAGCCTAATCCCCTGGAACCTCTTTCTACACTATGACTAGGAAATTTATTATGTAGGCTGGGTATTATTAACAACTGTGCTATTCTATCTCCAGGTGAAATTACTGATATACCTCTTGGAGAACTAGCTATAATTTTTATTTCACCTACATAATCGGGATCAATTACCCCAGGACTTATCATAAGTCCTTTTAATGTAGATGAACTACGTCCCAGTAATAAGCCTACTGTTCCTTGGGGAAGAGGTCCTTTTACTCCTGTGGGAATGATTTGAACTCCCATCTCTGGAGTTAATACTGCTCTGGCAGAGGCGCAGATGTCCAACCCTGCGCTCCCTCGGGTTTGTCTGATGAGGGATTTAATGGACAATGTGTCCTGGGCACTACCCTGATGGTGTTGCTGGGATCCTCCACTGCCCCGTATATTTGTGGTTGTGGGCCCCGGAGCATTGGGCCCCCCTGTCCGTTTTTTGGCAATGGAGCCTGATGCCTTTCTCCACGATATCTTGGATAAATACCTGGTCTTTGTCCGTTTTTTGATAAGGGAGTACCTTCTATGGTGGTTTGAGAACGGCATTCATTAGCCCAATGTCTCCCTCTACGGCATCGTGGGCAAATACCCGGTATTCTATTCCTTTGATACCTACTTTTGTTAAACCCTCCTCCTATGGGGCAATTCCTTTTAAAATGTCCTGTTTGTTCACAATCATAGCATGTTTTTGGCCTGGCATCTAAAGCCTGTTGTACTGCAGCTGCCAAGACTTGCCCTTGTTCATTAATATCTCTACATAATTTAATATATGTGTTTAAATCTTCATGTCTCCATGGTCTAATAACCTCTCTGCAGCAACGATTTGCTTGGTCATAAGCCAGTTGTTTTATTAATGGCATTGCTTGTTCTGTATCCCCAAAAATTTTGGCAGCCGTTTGAATTAGCCTATCTACAAAGTCAGCGTAAGGTTCATTAGCTCTCTGTATTACCTTAGATAGCTGACCTTGTAAATCTCCATGTCCTTGTAAAGTCTTCCATGCCCTAACTGCGTCTGCAGCAATTTGTGCATATATAGCAGGATCATATTCAATTTGTTGCCGTTGACCCTCATAAGGTCCTTTTCCTAACAACATATCTAGATTTCTTTGAGGGTAACCGGCTGCTGCATTTCGCCTAGCTGTCTCCGTGCAAAATTCCTCATTGGCAACCTTCCATAACAAATATTGTCCTCCATTTAGTACAGATTTACACATGCTAGCCCAATCTGCTGGCGTCATGTCCAAGTTAGTAATGGACTCGACCATGCTTACCGTGAAGGGAGCTTGGGGGCCATAGGTTGTTACAGCCTCCTTTAACTGCTTCACTGTTTTAAAATCTAATGCACTGTGAATTCGCTGCCCTCCAGCCTGTTCAAGTACAGGGCATGCTAATCTTTGAGGTCCTGTCTCAGGATCCCATTTATCAACTACGGGGTTTGAGGGCCACTCAGCTGTCTCCATCGGTGGGGCTGTTGGTTGAATTACGCCCTCTTGTGATAAAACGGAGTTAGTAACAGCCTCCTGTTGTGGCCTTTTTTCTAACAACCCCTTTTCCTTTAAATTTTCTTCCTCTGTCTGACTAGCTCGAGAGACCTTCTCTTTTGCTTGATCTAAAATGTCTTTCTCCATGGTCTGAACCTCTAACAATTTACTTAACATCTTTTCGGTTTGTTTTTTACTAATTTCTAATCTACTATAAAGATAACGCAACCCAATAAGATAGCACAAAACAAAGCCGAAACTGAATGAAACAAAAACGGAATAAAAAATCATTGTATCATTGTTCTCTTCCTCAGGGCCGACAAACTTCAAACCTTTAGTCAACCATTTTTTCCAGTTTGCCTGAGAAATTTCTAGGGATAGGCAGCTTGAAACAAAAACAAGATAAATCAAAACAATAACACATTGTTTTTTGAATTGGTCACCCATTCTTTCGCTCTTCCTCAGGGGCGAGCAATTTCACTTACCTCTAAACTTCAGAAGTTCCCCGTACGGGCCACCAAATGCCACAGTCTGGCTGGGCACAAATGCCGCAGTCTGGCTGGGCACACAATCACGAGCCACCACACAGCTTGTAGATTCAAACAGCAACTCTTTATTCCTGAACTCACACCAGCCGTCTACAATCACGTTCTGGGGAAATCCACGTTCTCTCCCCAAATCCACGTTCTCTGCCCAACTCCACCTCCACTGGGCTTCTATCTCCAAAATATACTGTCTGAATCCCGTGAGAACTCAAGGGGAACTCAGGCAGCAGGATACGCCTTATTCCCAGGAGGAATAATCTTAAACCTTAAACCTGGAACCTAAACTGGGAACGCCCTAAACACGATTTATCTTAAAACCGGGAACACCCTAATCTGCCTTGGTCCTTGAGCAAGGTCACCTACATTCAATGTCGCTGCAACATGTCAGCAACATGGGGTACGCTGGCAAGGAAATTGTCATACCTACTTGGCTAATGGCTCCCAGCACATCCTGTCCACTCCTCTTTTTCTACCTCAAATATAAGTCCTCTTACAAGTTCTGGCTTTAAGATGTTCTTCTCTTTTCTGTATAGGATTCCCCTGGGGTCTCATTCACCATCTGGCTCCTTCCTTCCTGCTCATGACCCCACAGCTGCCTCCCCAGATCCGGGCTCCAGATCAAAGTTTTCAATTCACCATCCGAAGAGCCCCACGTGGATGTCTGGCAGCACCTCCATCACACCCCATCCAACACAGAATTCGCCTGTCCTCACTGCCGCTCAGACTCACCACCCACAACCAGCACGGCTCCTTCTCCGTATCTGGTTGTCTAAGACCAGAGGTCGGCTGCAAGTGCACCCTGCGAGGCTCTGTAGAAGGCCTTGCTAAGGCGGGGCCTGGTGGTGCACCCATGAAATCCCAGCGGTTTAGGAGGCTGAGGCAGGAGATTGCAAGTTCAAAGCCAGGCGCAGCAACTTAGCAAGGCTCTAAGCAACTCAGGAGACCTTGTCTCTAAATAAAATATTTTTAAAAAGTGTTAGGGATGTGGCTCAGTGGTTAAGCACCCCTGGATTCAATCCCTGGTACCAAAAAAGGGGCCTCCAGGTCTTACTAAAATCAAGGTGTGGGTCATTCCCCCAGGTCGAAGAACTTGACTCTTCTGAAAATTGCTCCCCAACAACCCACCCTAATTTTGCAACATGTCATCCCACTGTCGTGATTCCTACAAGTGCATGTCCCCACATTACATGGAAAGACATCCACTCTCCCAGCAGGATTCAGCAAGGCTCATAAGGGACAAGCTTATTCAAATGTGGGTGGCTTTTTCTTACTGTCTCCTCCTCCGTCTTGAGTTTCAATTCCTTTTAGTCAAGTTTATTTTCACCTTTCCAATCTGAGGGAGACCCTTGTTTGGTTACATAAAAGTCCAGGATAATTTGAACTTTTTCTCAGTCATTGAACGTCACTGTGGGATCCTCCCCTTCTTATTGTCCCTTTAATTCTCTTTACATTCTTCACAAGATTTACTGCGGGCCAAGCTCTACCTGAATGAGTCAGGCCTCTTTGTGGTTGAACGTGGCAAAAGTCCCAGCTAAGGAGGGATCTTTGGGGTTCATGGTCCAAACCACAAGAAAGGCAGGCAGGGGTGGAGATGGTCCTGCAGGTGACCAAGCTGGGGACTCAGACCCCACCAGGGCCCACCCTTTCTGCTCTCTGGTCTCAGTTTCCGTCTCTGCGTAGCCGCCACCCAGCCAAACCAGCGTCCCTGCAGGGTGTGGACTCCGGCAACAGCTGTGACCCACATTGTAACCAACTCGTCAACCAGAGATGAAGTGTCTCTTCTCCTTGCTCCAGTTTGAAGAAGCCCAGGAGAGACTCTGGTTAGCTCTGAGTACAACCCTTGGAACAGTCACTGTGGTCAACAGCATGAAATAATTCACCCACTCGGGGTCCCAGGTCCACATCTGGTGTCAAGAAAATAGGATCTGCTACCGGAAGAAAGGGAGAGAGAGTGATGAGCAGACAGAAGCCCTAGATCCCTGCCCTATTAGTCTCCCTGGAAACACGAGCCCCTCAATGCACACACCCTCCTCCTCTGACTTCTCAAATTCACTCTGGTGGGCTACTGCCACTTGCCAATGGAGACCTGAGAAATGGGTCTTCTCCGTGTCCTGTGAAGAAGAGAATTTTGCAGACTTCTGAACCAGGAACTCGGGAGGGAGAATGACTCTGCTTCTGACTGCCATAGTCTGCAGTTTTATGAGCCCAATTCTAGGCGATGTCACCACCGCACCTTTCTTCCTAAATGAACTGGCACCTCTTCTGGCTCTGAACATCCAACTTTTCAGCTACAACCGTCAGGCCCAGAGTGTACTTCTTCCCTGGCCTCCCAGACTCCTGGTGAAGGCCCCTTACAGCCTTCCCCCAAAGTCTGCTCTCCAAAAAGACCAAAGCCTTCTGTGGTTTTTCTCAGCCGAGTGCTTGGAAGGAGGCCGAACCCATGGGTAGAGTCAGCCCATGAACTCTGCATCCTCAGATCCAACCCACAAGGGACTGAAGCTGTAGTCAGCCCAGTGACGGTTCTGTCTGCACTAAGCACCAACAGATCTTTTTCCTGTCCTTATCCTCTAGACGACGCAGCATAATAACTGTTTCCCAGCATTCCCATGTGTTAGGCATTATAAATAGAGAGGGTGACATAGTAATGTGCAAATACTGTACCATTTTATCAAAGTGACCTTAGCATCCACAGATTGTCATCAATACCCATAGACACTAAGGGACAACTGTTATTCAGTCCCTGGCGTGAAAGACAGGTGCCTTCTAGGAGATCATTAACCCCACTGAATGGCTAATGGGCAAAAAGTTGTGATCAGATGAACTGTGTCCTGTTGAAGGCCTCACACGAGACCATATTTGAAGATAGGGTCTTTAAAAAGGTAATTAAGTTAAAATGAGGCCACCGAGAGGGGCCCTGATCCAGAAGACTTGGTGTCCCTATAAAGAGGAGATTAGGACACAGGCACTCACGGTGGGAAGACCACACGGGAACACGGGGAGGAGACAGCTACAGGCACACCAAGGAAGGGGGGCCTTGGGAGAAACCAGCCCCACCCACAGCCCGTCCTCAGCCTTCAGCCTCCAGAGCTGGGAGGAAGAAATCTGTCCCTGAAGCCACCAGGCTGTGGCACTTGTTACGTTAGGCAGCCTGAGTTGACGGGTACCACAGGGAAGGAAGCACCATGTGACCTCGTTATCCCACTCCTCAGGTCTTCCCGAGCACTCGGCCTCCGCCGGCCTCTGTCTCTCCAAAGACCAAGAAAAGCCCAAAGCTGTGTCCCTTCCTGATAAATCACTCCAGAACACCTGACCTCCCTCTCCTTGCATAAGGGACCCTTGACCTCCCTCTCTATTAGAACAATCTTTGTAATTTAGAACGGAGATAACTCAAAAAAAAGTGAATAAAGCAATAAAAAAAAATAGTCGAAGACTCACGTGCAAGTCCTGGGCACTCACTAAATATAAAACATGTTGAGAAGCACAAACTGACTGGCGATTCAGTCCCACTAATATGACTGAATAAAAGCAGGCCGCATTTAGCCACCAGACGAAGTCATTCCTCTCTGGATACAGCTGTCTCTCTGCACCCATGGAGGATTGGCTCCAGGACTGACCACCCCGCCCCCCCAACACCCAAATCTGAGGATGCTCACGTTCCTTATGGATAATGGCCTAATGTCTGCACAGGACCCACGCCATCCTCTCCTACACTTTAGGTCACTGCAGACCACTCACAATACTTAATATAAGGCCTGCACACCTCTTTATGTGTGTGGATTCAACACAGTTCTCGTGGCAGTTTCAAATTTGCTTTTTGAAACTTTGTAAAAAAGATTATTTCTAATGCAAATTAAAACTACACTGAGATCCCATCTCACTCCAGTCAGAATGGCAATTATCAAGAATATATAAATGTGGCAAGGATGTGGGGGGAAAGGCACACTCATACATTGCTAATGAGACTGAAAATCGGTGCAACCACTATGGAAAGCAATATGGAGATTCCTCAGAACATTTGGAATGGAACCACCATTTGGCCCAGCTATCCCACTCCTCAGCATATGACCAAAGGACTTAAAATCAGATACTGTAGTGATGCTACCACGTCAATGTTTATAGCAGCTCAATTCACAATAGCTAAGCCATGGAACCAACCCAGGTGACCTTCAACAGATGAATGGACAAAGAAAATGTGGCATATGGAATATTACTCAGCCATAAAGAAGAACGTAATTATGGCATTTGCCAGTAAATGGATGGAACTGGAGACTATCATGCCATGTGAAATAAGCCAATCCCCAAAACCAAAGGCTGAATGGTTTCTCTGATTCGTGGATGCTGACACACAATAAGGGTGGGGGAGGGAAGAATAGAAGTTCATTGGATTAGACAAAGGGGAATGAAGGCGAGGGAGGTAGGATGGGAATGGGGAAGACGTAGAATGAATCAACATAAGTTTCCTCTGTTCATATGTGAATACACGGCCAGTGTAACTCCACATCATGGACAACCACAAGAATGGGAAGTTATACTCCATGTGTGTCAAAATATGTCCCACTGTCGTGAATAACTAAAAAGAAAAAAATTTTTTAAAATTTAAGTTTCTTTCTAAATAGGTTTGATCCACAATTGGGTCAACCCAAGGATACAGAACCCAGGAATATGGAAAACCAAATGTATAGGAAAACGTATGTTTTCAATGTAGAATCCAGTGTGTAAAATTCTTGATCCTTCTGGTGAGATCTCCCCAGACGGTCCTTGGGAGTTATCGGCACAGAAATTCCCTGGTTGTTGGTGACGGACACAGTGTGGTGGTTCCGTATAGATCCTTAACTTGTCCCCAAAGGAAAGCAGAGACCACCGTGCCGGTCAGTGAGGCCAGCACTGAGCGCACAGACTTCCTCCCCGGGGCCAGCTGTTCCACACAATGGCCGACTTTTCCTTTTCTTTGTAAAGAAAACACTAATGAGCGATGGGGAGGGCACACTGGCCAGGCACAAGGGACAAAAACCCGAGGGACAATCAAGAACTGCATCTGAGAGCCCAGGGACAGGCAGCCCGGGAAGCGAGTCTTAGAGATGAGGCTCGGAGACCTACACAATCCCTCCATATTGCCAGAGGGCAGCCTGGGGCTCTGGGATGGTGGGAGACTGGGGCTAGCTCCTCAGCGACTCAGAGAAGGACAACTGCAACCCAGACAGACATCAGTATTTCCAGTGCCCTGCTTCTCTTGCTTTCTGGAACCCCTTCTTTCATCCCAAACACCCCAGATGTTGCCCACCCACCGTCCACCCACACCTTCCTCCTGCCCAGAATCTTCCCTCCTTCCCCAGATCATTGGCTGAGTCACTCCCTTTCCACCAACGTCTGTCCCCTGGCCTGGGCAGAGCTTCCTGGCTCCATAATGGCTGTCCCTGCTCATCGGCAGTTCTGAGAACCCTCCCTCTTGTGCATCACCAAGCGCCTCAGATCCAGACCCAAATTCTACCTGCCCCCACGGCTGTCCACCTCGACAGCTGCCACGTGACACCTTCCCTGTGAAACCACGGAGAGTGATACAGAGAAGAACTTCCCAATCCAAAGACCTGGTCCAGGCCTGGGCTCCATCACTCTCTGGCTCCATGATCTTGGGCAGATCTCATCGTACCCTGAAGTCTCCGCTGCTGTGTAAAGGAAATGACAGTGTGAGAGTCCGCGAGGTGGGGTAGCAGAGAGCACGGCCTCAGAAGCCGCTGGCCCGGATCCTGACCCCGTCTCTGTCTCTTATTGGCTGGACATCCTTGGTCAAGTTGCTTCACCTCTTGGGTTCTCGGTGTGCTTCCTGCAGAATGGAGACATCCATGGACCCTGTCCTGTGGTTGTTCTATGGAGTGGGCTATAACCGTGCCGGGTGGAGCTATTAGAAACGTTTAGTGATTTTAAAAAAACGATAATTCACTGTGCAAAGGTCACTCATCTCATTTGAAAGGATCACTTGATCACCAGTGTTTTATGTCATACTTGGACAACGCAATATAAAATGTACCCGGTTGCACATGAGAGAAAGGTAGCTCTCAGTGTCCCTGATAAAAGAAGGACATGATGTGGGGCCCGTGCCATCACCAAGTCCAGAGGTAGCTGTGGCCCCAGGCTTGATTGAAGAAGAAGAAGGAGGAGGAGGAGGAGGAGGAGAAATAATAGAGGGCTGCAGAGAGAGAGAGAGAGAGAGAGAGAGAGAGGTCTGTTCACTAGAAACCCAGCCCCATGCACCGCCCTGTGTTAGTTACATCCGTCAAACGTGGGATTGCCTCCTGTCTAAATTGGCATCCAAATGGCTCAATTTAGTGCAAGAATATGAAATAGGGCAAGTGGACATGACAAGTGGCATTTTGATCAAATGCAGAGGACAAGTGCCATCTGGCCTTCGCGTGCTCTGTTGGCACTTGCTCCCCAGGTCCAGCCCCGTCGGGGAGGCCGTGAGCACCCCGTGCCTCCCACAGACTCCCTTGCTCTGTGTGCACAGAAGCCACCGTGAGGTCCTTGAGGTGGAAGGAGGGACCTAGGAAGAGAAGAGGGAGAAGACGGACAGACAGCCAAGAGGCGGGCAGGAGGGCCCAGGGGCTGCTCCATCACCAGAAAGAAAAGGTGCTCAACACCCAGGGACTTGGGCCCCCCCAGACCCCCTGGAGGTTTGATTCCAGCACAACTGGGATGTTCATTTCCATCCCTCAGAAAATGGCCTCTGCTCTGCCCCAACCTGCTCACCCCCCTTCAGCACCCGGCCCCAGGTGTCGGGAGTCACGGGCTATGAGGCCAGGCCACCTCGGGTCCACGGGGGACACTTCATTTGCTGCTGTGCATTCGTTCCTGCAGATACCGTGTGTGACATGGACTTAAGGCCCTTTCCAAGCCAAAGCACCAGGGAACCTTCAATTATTTTTGCCTTTGAAAAACTCATGTGCGCCCAAAGGGGAGACCCTCCAAGACCCGGGCCGCTTCTGGGGGGCTCATCCTGGTTAGAGTGGAGGCGAGAGACTGACCCGCAGGAAGGAGGGACACCTCTGGGTCCTTTCTCTCTCCTGTGCTGCCTGGTCGGTGACCTCGGGCGAGGCTCTTGGCTGTCCGATGCCCCCATCCCCACACCCGGTTTCTTTTTTTAGGAATTGGGATTGATCGTGTCTGTTGTGCATGAACCAGAAAAAATGTTTGTGAGGTGTTTCTGCCATGATTGTCACAAAGGTGACACTCCGATGCAAGTGGAATCACAGACTGGATCAGAAGATGTTTTCTAGGGGACAGCTGGAGCCGTGGACTCTGGCTCTCCAACTTGGCCTACTCTGCTGCAACACCTCCAAGGCCACCCCTCTCCTACTAAAAACAATGCACATAACAATAATCATAGCTATACTATGGGAAGGGTGATATATATTGACTCATTAAATCCTTGCTGAAGTTCTAGGGTACTACTATTATTCTCATTTTACAGATGTACAAACTGAGGCCCAGAGAGGCTGAGTATCTGCACAATATCACACAGCTAAGATGCAGCAAGCCTTCACGAAAACCCCCAGAGCTCCAGACTGACTCCACGCTCCAAAAAGGCTCTGCACAGAGTCCCTGAGGAGGTGTGGGCTTTCTGCTTAGAAGCCCGGTGTGCTCACTTCCTTGATAAGAGGACTCCGTGCTCAGCACCAGGAGCACTCTGTGCAGGCCGAGACTCCACCTTGGGCCTGAGGTGCTGTGCCAACAGCCACGCCAAGGTCATGGTGTGCCCTGGGCTCCCTGGCTCCTAAGGTCTCTTTAGAGATGAACTTAAAACATCCTTTGACTCTGACACCGTCACACTCCAAATCAGCTAGGGGCCTCGGCATCGTGTGTCAGCACGACTGGCCAGCTGGACCATCCGACTGTCCCCACGACTCCCCAGATTTATTTCTAAGTCAACAACGACGGGAGAGCTTAGGGAGCTGCGCTGGGGGTAGTCGGTTACCAAAATAAGTCACCGTGGGAGGAGGTGAAGGCTTCGGGGGTGGAGAATAAGAAAGGAGTGAGAAAAAGAAAAAAAAATCCTCCAGGGGACGAAAAAGTACCTGCCCCAGGAAGCGTGGGGGAGGGGGAGGAGAACTCCACCTTCAGTTCCCTGGGTTTTTTTTGTTTGGGTTTGGTTTTTACCTTGTCTTGTTCCAAGAGGTAGTTTTCCCTCTTACAAAGCGTTTCCCTCCCACCTCCGTCTCTTCCTGCAAAGAGATCTTGTAACTGCAAAACTTGTGCCAGAGGATAGAAAACCCTCTCCCCGCCCACCCGCCTGTGCTTCTGAACGTGAGCCCCAGCTTGGAACTGGTGTATTAAACGCCCCAGTGTGAAAGGCACTGGTTATAAATCCTGGGAGCTCTGCAGCTTAGGCAATCGTGGTCTCTGATCACTACAACAAAGTGAGGTGACAAGAAAATAGTATCTGGGGTGTTAGACCTGTATGTTTTTGTTGGCAGTGAATTTGGAACTGGGTGCCCATCTTTAAAAAAAAAAAACAGTGTGAGGGGTTGGCCCCGGGGCCTCCCACGTGCTGGGCAAGCACTCTACCACTGAACCACATCCTTTTAGATTTTTTTGAGACAAGGTCGCACCAAGTGGCCCAGGCTGTCCTCAAACTTGTGATGGTCCTGCCTCTGGCTCCGGAGGAGCTGGGGTTACAGATTGTATTTTGATCATCTCAAATCAGAAAAAAAGGGACTCACTCTTTACTCAATCCCGCACTCCCTACCCACTCCTGCCTCCACCGTACTAAGAAAGAGACGCGATTTTCCCAGGCGTATTTCTTTTTTCTTTTTTTTTTTTTTTAATGCAAAACCTTCAGCACTGTATCTTGCAAACAGTCCTCATTGTAAGCCAGACAGCACCACATTTTACCCTCCACGGTGGGAATTGCTCCTATTTATGCAGTGCCCACCCAAACCCGGTTCTTCTGGAACCCTCTACAGCACAGAAATGTGCCCTGGAAACCTCAGGGAGAGGAGCTCAGAGCACCCACCTTGGACTACGAGCCCATTCATCAGATTTTAGTCAGGAAACCACAAGGGCAGGTATTGGGTCTTGTCTTCCTTTGAGGTTTGCACAACGGAAGACACACAAGAAACAAAGGAGAGGGGAAGCCGGGCACGGTGGCGCTCACCTGTGATCCCAGTGGCACAGGAGGCTGAGACAGGAGGATCGCGAGTTCAAAGCCAGCCTCATAAACGGAGAGGTGCTAAGCAACTCAGCGAGACCCTGTCTCTAAATAAAATACAAAATAGGGCTGTGGATGTGGCTCAGTGGTGGAGTGCCCCTGAGTTCAATCCCCAGTACCCCCTTCCCCCCCCAAAAAAAAAGCAAGAAAAGAAAGGACAGTAAATAGACCCCTTTGTCACTGCAGCAAGGTCCAATGACCTTTCACCTATCTGGGGCTATAAAATGGGTTAGACCCCTAACTCAGTGTCCATCCCTAATGCACTAGGATGGGGACAAAAATGAAAGGAATCTGGCCCTTCACAACCGCCCTGGGGTGGGAAAGACAACCTTGAAC
Organism: Marmota flaviventris; assembly: GCF_047511675.1. Lineage (NCBI taxonomy): Eukaryota > Metazoa > Chordata > Mammalia > Rodentia > Sciuridae > Marmota > Marmota flaviventris. Next base: position 139,174,100 of record NC_092503.1, read on the forward strand.
TTCGTAGCCCCAGAGCTCCGCTCAGCTGTCCCCCAAGCATCTTACAAACCAGAGACACCCCAGCATTCAACGTAAAGGCTCTCTCACCCAAAGATGGCAGGAAGTCTGTGGCTAGCAGTGCACACCCTCGGCCCCTTGCAAATCCTTGTTTGGGGCCTCCCTCCCCACCACTACCCGGCTGGACTTTTAAAAGTCCTTATCAGTTTTGCAAAATACAACAGCAAATTGTGTGAGCTCAGATCCTCCAAAATGCAGTCACCAAGAGACGATCCGACACACAAGGGTTTTATAAAGGGAAATGCGTGAACTGAGGGAAACAAGAAGGGAACCCGGGAAATCCGGGGCCATCAGACTGCAATGCTATTCAAACTCAGGGAAGGGAGGTTGATAGAAGACTCCATCACCACCACACGGTCTCCAGGACCTTCTGCAAAACCACAGGGTGTCCTTGAGCCCAAGTCAGCTAATAAAGGAGTCCCAGGTCTTCTAGACCCTGGGCACCTTAGTCTACCACTGCACCGAGTCCTCCACAGGAGCCACCCTGGGAGGCGTGGTCTGAGCACCACAGCTGGACCCCGGTCAGTAATGCTCCCAAGGGAGCTGTCAGGCTCACCCATGCAGCCACCACAGCAAAGCACAAAGTTTTCTACACAGGTTTCTTCTAGCACTTGTTCTGTGCATTCAGAAAGGCAGTTGAGTATCAGACTGTTGGAAAGGGAAGCAGAGGGGCTCAGTCCCCACCACACAGCTCAGGCCTGAAACACTTGCAGGCACCACAAGGACTCAGAGAAAATGCCCAAACAGGGGTGAGGCTGCGACAGGACTAAGTAATCGCTCGTTGGTTCTCTCGGGCCAGGGACCCAGCTCCCACGCACGCCTGGAATGTGCGTCGGTGGCAAAGAAGAGAACGCCACCTGTTTATCTACTCCATACCTGGCCCGATGCCAGATGTCCTCAGCAGAAGACAAAAGCTTCCTGAAGAAGAGATGCAGTCAGCAAGGTCCCCCATCTTCAAAGAGAAAAATCAAAAGCTGGCTTCATTTTTTTTTTTTTTTTTTTTTTTGGTCACCAACTCTTTTGGCTTCGGAATTGATGGCTCTTGATAGGAAAATCTGAGATGTGACTTCTAACTAATGCAACAACTGTAAGGATCCCACAGAGGAAGCCCGAGTACACTTCTCCCTGTGGGTTATGTGTGAAGCCAGCGGTAGCCCTCCCTACCCAACAATGACAAGCATTCTCTACTCTCCCAGGAAGGAGGATGCAAACACAGTAGTCCCCCTTATCTGAGATTTTTTTTTTCCTTCCATGGTTTCAGTTACCTGAGGCCAACTACAGTCCAAAAATATTAATGGAAAATTCCAAAAATAAATAATTTATAAGGTTAAAATTATGTACTGTTCTAAGTAGTGTGATAAAAATCTCCAAATCTCACACTGTCCCTCTCTATTCCACACACAATACAAATCATATATCTTCCCAGTGTATCCACACTGTATATGCTACCCACCTGTTAGTCACTTAGGAGCCACGTTGGTTATTGGTTTAACTATCTCAGTATGGCAGTGCTTGTGAATTTAATTCACCCTCTTTTTACTTAAAAATGATCCCTAAGTACAAAAGTAATGGTGTTGGCAACTTTATTATGGTAAATGGTATATTTTTATACTGATTCTGTTTTATTGCTAGCTATTATTATTAATCTCTTATTTAATTTATAAATCAAAATTTACCATAGGTGTTTATGTAGGGGAAAAAAAAACTTAGTCCATACAGGACTGGGTACTATCAGCAGTTTCAGGCATTCGCTTGAGGTCTTGGAATGTATCCACCACCAATAGGTGGGGGCCATCCTATCAGGTGTGTCTTCAACTTATCCACATGAACCTGCAGCTCCAGCAGAGTTCAAACTAAAGGGAAGCAAGAGAGGCCCCTGGGGTGCAGAATTCAGGAAGGCATAATTCCCAAGGGTGATGGGAGTACAAGTCAGCACCTGAGAGCCAGGGCCTCCCTTGGCAGGCAGAGAGTGGCTCCCTTCAGGCCACCCCACAAGACTGAAGCCCACCTGTCCTTCAAGGGCTACCTAGAAACCACCTTTCTTGAGAACCCACCAAGTCCCCCGCCCATTCCTCCAAGATCCCTTTGTCTAGAGCAGACCCAGGACTTCTTTCAACGGTGCCCTTGTATTGCACACCTCTGTGTAGACACCCCTTGTATCTCCCACCAGATTGAAGCATTCACAACAGAGCCATCCTCCCTGCTTAGAACCCCTGTCACCTCTGCAGCACGAGCTGAGAGTGATCAGAGAGGCTCTGTGTGATCGTCTCTTTGCATCTCTCGCAAGTTGCCCACATGGTCTCCATGGCCACAGATGCTAAGTCCCTGTTGTACTAACAGTTTGAATTACAGATGGACTGAGCTCCAGGTACTGCAAGGGGAGGGGAAGCGACTAGTGTCCTCCATGCTACCCAGACCAAAGGATCTGAAGCGGGGAACACCAGCCTCCTCTGTACCCCTCCGGGGAGTCATAAGGAGAGTCCGAGGCCATCAAAGGCTTTTCACTTTAACATCTATGCTTCCAGAGAGCTGCTGCCTGAATTGATGGCTGTGGCAACCATTCCGCTTAAATTTCACAGGGAAAATCGTGTTTGGGTTAATTTTCCTTTGTCTTGAGGTCTATAAAGTCAGCAGGAGTTGACAATGGAGCTGGAATAAAAACAAACAATAATTCCAAAACTTCAAAAGCACCCATCCTATGAAGTCCCATGGGAATGACCTTGTAGGTCCACAATACACCACAATACGGAGGCCTGATCAATTATGTTGTTTCTGTCAGATTTTAGGAGGAGAGCAAATTCTGCCATTCATTGACAGGTAGGGAATTAGCCACAGGTCTTGGGCTTCCGTGATCACCTCTGTGTGACCTGGGGCGGGGGGATGGAGGAGAGTGAAGCCATCAGGTTCCCCCCTTGGGTCTCTCAGAGTCTGCATTTGTCCTAAAAGCCAGGGGTCTCAAGGTTTCTTCCACTAGAGAATCAGACAGGGAGCTTGTAACAAATGCAGGTTCCTGGGTTCCACCACCAGAGATGCTCCTTCAGGGAGCCTGGCGAGGGATCCCAGACTCTGTGTTTTAGCCCCAGCTGCCCAGGGCCCGAGGACCAGGTCTGAGAAGCACCACAGGGCAGGTGAAGAATGGGGGAGGTGAGCTGAGACTAGCCAGGAGGTCCGGGCAGAGCAGGAACCAGCAAGTGAGACAGAACCGCTGGAGCTCAAAAGACAGCAGCTGCCACCAGCCAGCATGACTCAGTCACCACGAGACACCTCCTGTTGTCCCTCAGTCAGATGGCGTGAACCCTCCACCCACATAACTGGCCAATCGTTCTGTATTATAGAACAAAGGTTCTGGTTTGGGATCCTGAGTATTTCTCAAGAGCCACCTGACTTTGGCAACTTTACCCAAACTTTCTGGACCTTATTCTTTAAATAAGGTTAAAAATCATACAGGGTTTAGCTTATCTTTCAGAGTCACCGTGAAAGTAGAAGGAAATTATCCATGTTGTATGCTTAGCACGGGGTCTAGGCACATAGTAAGTGCTCAGTAAATGGTAGCTGTCAATCTTACTCACGTTATCATTTTCTCTACTACGTAACAAATTACCCCCAAAGCAAAGCAGCTACAAACAATGATGACTTTGACCTTGCTTGTCTCGACTCCACTAGACACCAGCTAGAATGCCTGGAAGGCTGGGGCTGAAGACACCTGCAAACCAGCCCGGTCGCCTGCCAGGTTGTTGACACTGGCTGTGATCTGGCACTTCAGCCAGGAACATGACTGGCACATCCACAGGGGCCTGTCTGTAGTGACCAGAGTGTCAACAAACAGGGGGAGAGATAAGAAACAGACAGACAGAGACAGAGAGACAGAGACAGAGCCAGGCATCACCTTGGAGGACCCAACTGTAGAAGTCACACAGTGTCATTTCTGCCACATCCTGGACTTGGAGCAGATTCACTCACCTTTGGCTGGAGAAGTGCCAAATAGTGCGTGGACCTGCTTTAACTCGCCACTCCGCGTGGACTGCCTCCTCTGACCTGTTTCCTGGCCTTATGGGGTAGGGACAATCCAAACCCTCGACTCCTCTCTGCCTTCTCCCTAATGCGTAATTAAGCCTTTACGGCCTGGTCCTGCAACCCCGAGGCAGGGAGCCTTGGGCAGCCCCCAGCCTCATGGTAAAAACCGGCTGGCAGGACAATGTCTGCTTGGGAAGCAGCCCCGGGCCAGCAAGCACCTGGGAGGAGAGAAGCCAGGTGGGGGCTCCCAACCCGTTCACCTCTGCACACCCGGAGCTGTGCAGAGGCCAGGCAGGTGATGATGATGATGGTCCTGTCATGATCTGAAAGACAGATGGCTCCAGGAGCCGGGGCAGAGAGACCTTGTCACCAGGCTTCAGTCACTCTCAGCTGGAACTTGAGAAAACAACTCGTTTGGAATCCTCAGCCTTGGCATGAGGGGAAACAGTGACTCTGCCAGCAACCAAGCCCGACCAACCCGATCTTGGATGCACTGGTGTTTCCCAGCACCTACATTTTACCTTAAGGAGAGTCCAATCCCAGATGGGGAAGCTGACATTCGGATTTTATTCTTTCTGCCTTTTTTAAAGACAACTCTAATTTCTCATATGTCTCCCACAACCCACACAAACTGATGATGAGTTGGTTCATTCATTTAATAAGCCGTTGGAGTTGGAGCGTCCTGATACCCAGTTCTGGGTGCCAGCAATGGGGGCTTGTCGGTCCCCCAGGACCCGGCTCAAGGCCTCCCATACCCAATGTCTCAGGTGTACCCTCCCCTCCAAGGCCTCCCGGGAGGCCTTTGACACTCGGAGCTCTCCAGAGCTGAGATGTGCTGAGTCAGGCTGGCAGAGCCCAGCCTGATTCACCGGTCCCCAAGCAGTGCCTGCTCCTTGACAGGTGGGGTCAAAGCTCCATCACCTGGTGACAGACACCACAGCAATCCAGGAGCAGGCTTCCGGGAGCAGATCCTGCAGTTCAAGGTGATCAGGGGTCAGAGGCGGAAATGGTTTCTGAAAATCTGGCAGAGAGCTGGTGTGGGACTGAGGCCGCTGCTTCCCCGACCAGGGGGCCTGACACTAAATGTGTAGAAGGGGTTCTTGGGTTCCTGGGGGATCCCTACTACAGGCTGTTTTGAGGGCCTGGCCACCCTGAGCTCAGAAGGCAGCCGGTCCTGTTAACTCCCTGGGCCCTCCCAGAACCTCTGACAATGTCTAGGGATGTTTTTAGTCATTACCATGAGGCAGGTGTTGCTCCTGGCAGCTAGTGAGTAGCTGATGGGGTGCTGCTGAAAACCTCACAGTGCATCCCCTCCCCAGCACGGGCCGGCCCCAGATGGCCCCAGTGGTAAGAGCAGGAACCCTCACACTGACATAAGCTCCCTCCTGGGCATCCAGCAGGCCCTGAGACGGAGGAGGAGTCAGGTGCACCTCACAGAACTGGGAACCCATCTCCTTTTCCTGCTTAGAGACACCCACTCACTGCTTCAAGTCACTCACAGTCCCTAGCACCAGGAAGTCTACCTACCGCGTACATGTAAGGGACACCCTGCATGCAATTCTTCCCAGAAAAGGGACAATCTGTGATCTTCTATCATGGAATACCTTGTAGCAGTTGCCAACTTATTCACTGTCAAAGAAGATGACATCCCAAAAGGCACCCTCCAGAGAGCGTGACCCAGTGAGCACCAGCTCCTGGCTAGGCACTCGGCTTTAGCACCTTGCAGCTGTACTCCCCCACACCTCCCACTGTGGCCTAAGCCTTGGTCAGTGGGATCCGTTCTTCTAAGGACTGATAAGGACCTCTAGAAAGGCTAGCACCCGAGAGTCGAGACTTAACTGGATTAAGCAGCTCCATCAGCATATCCCACAAGTCCACTTAGGTGGAAACGTGTAATCATTAAAATGAATTACTATTAAGCACTTATTTATGAGCCCTGTGCGGAAGAGTGCACATCTCTTTGGATCTTGATTGACATTTCCTTCTCGTGAGTCCCTTACTGACCCACGGCAGCGATAATTTCTGTGGAGCAACTAAACCTGACTGCAGACCAAACTCATGCATAGTAAGGAAGGTTTTTAAAATTATTCCACTGAGGACATTTTAGCTTATACAGAAGCAGAGAGGCTACTGTAAAGAACACCCCTGCTCCTCTCATCCAGGCTCATCAACTTGCTTCCTTGGTTTTTGTTGTTGTGGTTGTGGTTGTGGTTGTGGTTGTTGTTTTGATAAGATTTTCTCCTGTCACCCTCACAGATAGATACACATAATTTTTTCCAGGTGCTTAACACAAATCTCAGCCATCAAATCATTTCACCTGTAAATACTTCAATGTATCTCTAAGAGACAGGACCTTTAAAACATAACAGAAACGCTACTTTCCCACCCAAAAAAAACCAAACATCACCTAATATACAGTCCATGTTGGATTTTCCACAATTGATAAAAAAAAAAAAAAAATAGCTCATTGCAGTTTGGGGGGATTGTAAACTCAGAGCATTGTTAACCTTCTAGAGGGTCACAGGACAGAAACAAGAGGTTTCTGCCCTTGGATTTCTCAGCTGCGATGGCCCTTCCTCCCTCTGTCCTCCCCACTTGCCATTCTCTAAGCAGAACCAGGGTCTCAGGACTTTATGTAGTAAGATTCTCATGCAAGCTACAGGTTCTATTAAAAAAAAAAAAATACTGAGCCAGCTGCTGGGCTGCAGTGTTGGCTACTTAGGAGGCTGAGGCAGGAAGATCTCTTGAGCTCGGGAGTTCAGGGTCACCTGGGCAACATAGAGACCCTCATCCTTTAAAAAAAAAATAGTAATAATGGTATATGTTAATTGTAGGATTTTTTTAAAAAAAGAAATAACATTGCTTAAAACCTTCAGCCTTGTGCCAGGTGTGGTGACACACACCTGTAATCCCAGTGGCTCAGGAGGCTGAGGCAGGAGGATCGAAGGTTCAAAGCCAGCCTCAGCTACTTAGCCAGACCTTATCTCAAAACAGAAAATAAAAGGGACTGGGGATGTGGCTTAGGGCTGAACACTTCCAGGATCAACCCCTGGTTAAAAAAAAAAAAAAAATCTTTGCTGATAAAAGGAGTTTTAAAAACCTTTAGTAAACTTAGTTTCCAGCCTGTTTCTTCCCCGGACAGAGCCAGTGAACTCATTTTAGGAATCCCTCCCCATTTTCACAAAATACTTCCTTGATTCCAGAAAACGAGACTCAGAAGGCTGTACTGTTGGGGATTTCAAATCCAAGCCTCCAGGAGCAGATGCCAACACTTGTGTACCTAAGAGCTATTTGACCTGGGACAAACCAATCAGCCTCTGATGCTGTTTTCCCACCTGCAAACTGAGAGCAAGACGCTGTGCTCGCAGGCCAGAGTGAAGGTGCAGCAACGTGACATTCTCATTCAGCACTCCCTTACTGAGTGCCAGGCGCTGTTCCAGGTGTCCGCGTTGCATCCATAAACACGTCACATGAGGCTCGTGCTCTCTCGGAGCTCTTGTTCTGGTTGGGAAAACAAACACTGAGAGGAAGAGGAATATCAGATAGGAATAAATTCTATTCTGAGAGATGCTGAGAATAGTGCACAACAGGGAAGGCCTAAGAGACTCCAGGGAGGGATGTTCCAGGAGGTGGAAATTCAGCAGGGCCCGAGCAATGAAGAGACAGACAGGGGCTGGGGCTGGGGCTCAGCGGTAGTGCACTTGCCTGGCCTGTGTGAGGCACTGGGTTCGAGTCTCAGCACCGCATACAAATAAATGAAATAAAGGTCTATCAACAATTTTAAAAATTAAAAAAATAAAAAGACAGCCATGCAGTGGTTTTGGGGGCAAAGCACTTTAGGCAGAGGGAACAGCAGACCCCACAGGGCACAGAGGTGGTACAAGTTTAGTATGTTTAAAAGGCAGAAGAGGAGAGCACCAGCGGTGGACAGCCAGGCAGGCTCCAGGTTGAGTCCTGGGGGCTTCAGAAGTTCAGATTCATCCTCACGGTAACCGCTAAAGCCATCGGATTCACATTAACATTTCAAAATGATCGCTGGATCCACTGGGATCAGAAAGGGATAAGAAGAGAATCTGGGAGCACTTGGGAGTCTGTTGGAACCGCCCCACTGAGGGGAGGCCCGGCGCAGAGCAGACGGTGCAGGTCGGGGAGGTGGCAGGGTCCGGAATCCACTCTCAGAATAAATCTGCCGGGACCTCGTGGATCAACAGAAAGAGTAAAAGGAAGGAAGAAAGAGAGACAGAGATGGGGGGGGGGGGGGAGAGAGAGAGAGGAGGAGGAGGGGGGGGGGGAGGGAGGGAGGGAGGGAAAGGGAAAGAAGCAAGAAGCATCTAGAATAATGCCTGTGCTTGGGTCCCAGGGAGGAGTCGACCAAGAAGGGAGGACTCCAGGCGACACAGCCCCAAGGCGTGGAGGAGCCAGAGTCCCCTGTGGCCACAGAAGCCTGCCCAGCATCTGTGAATGTGTGGAGGAAGCAGGTGGATTTAGGAGACGGAGAGGAAATCAGGCTTTCGGGAGTCTCCAGCACAGAGAGGGTAGCAGCTTAGGGCAGGGAGAACCCAGGGAGAAAGGGAGGAGGGGGATCCAGAGTTGGGATGTCGAATGTTCCAGCCCTTGGAGGTGAGATCTCGGTGGCTGGGGAGGAGCAGCTGGCGAGGGCGCAGGAAAAACAGGGGAATGGAACCGAGTGGGAGCGTCAAGACACGTTTCCAAAAGGAAGGAACCAGGCGACTGTGCCTAAAGTCGCTGAATGACGCAGATGGGCCAGGGGACAGGACCCGGTGGGGGCGGGGTCCTTCCTCTGCCTTGCTGAGGACAGTCTGGGGACGCAGGACCCTGACTGAGGGGACTCCAGGGAGAAGGAAAGGGAGAGAAACAGAGCAGCCGGCATGGCGCGTCTTTCTGGGAAAGAGAGCAGAGAGATGACACGGAGATCAAAGTCGAGTCAAGGACACTCAGCTGCCCTCAGGGAGGGTGCAGGGCAGAGGCAGCTGGTCAGGGTGATGTTGTAAAAGGCTTCATTCTCTTGCCATTCGTGAGTAGGTGCATTTATCTATGCCTTTTATTAGGGACTTGGGGGCTTCATTTTCGTGGTACTAATATAAAGTTACACTTTTTAATAGAAAGAACAGCTAATCCTCCCACTGTGAGAAAATGCCCCAAAGGACTGGTTTAATTGGCATATGAGATCCTTAGATGTGCAAATTCTCACAGCCTTAAAATTACTCGTTTTGCATCTTCTCTATGTTCACCAGATAACACACACGGTCAGCCCCATTTACAAGCTCAGCTTCTGACAAGCGGCATTACTCACCATCCCCCCACCCCCCCACAAAAAGCCCCACTCTCTCAGGCTGCTGAACCTTGAACCCTCAGGCCACCCTCTGCCTGCTCTGGCTTTCAGTACGTCCACCCAAGGAAGAGCCTCTGGTCATGTTCTTGGAATCCTTCCTGCCTCCGATCTGCACTGACCTCTGTAAATGTCTTCTGTTTTCTTTTTGTAAGGGTAACTTGAGACCCCACAGAGTGTTATGAACCCAGGATTACAATTACACCAACTCGCCAGGTGCAGGGCCGGACGCCTGTGATCCCAGCGACTCAGGAGGCTGAGGCAGGAGGATCACAAGTTTGAGGCCAGGCTCAGTAACTTCGTGAGGCCTTGTTTCAAAAGATAAAAAGGGCTGGGGATATAGCTCAGTGGTAAATAACCCCTGGGTTCAATCTCCAGTACCATATAGACACATAAATATTGATTTTAAAAATAATGTCTGTGCTCATAGAAAATGCAGAAAGGAAAAAAGATTTAGGGCAGCAGGTATAGCTCGGTGATAGAGCACTTGCTTAGGACACGTGTGGCCCTGGGTTCAATCTCCAGTACCAAAAGAAAAGAGAGAGATCAAAAGGCAAAAAGACCACAACCTCAGAAACAACCACCAATAACATTTTCTGCCATGCCCTCCAGATTCTCTGTAATCCCGGCCTGTCCTAGGACAGTAGAATTACTCCTAGATAAATTTGCCATATCATCTGTTGCATTCCACGTACTCTCTGCCAACACAGGCTCCATATATGTTGAAAAATTAATGAATAAGAGCTTATGTGGCTGCAAAAAAAAAAAAAAAAAAACCAGAAAGAATAATGCAGTTGCTGACAGACAAAGAAACAGAGATGAAAAGAAAAACCAACTTGTGCCGGGCGTGGTGGTGCACACCTGTGATCTCAGTGGCTCAGGAGGCTGAGGCAGGAGGATCTCGAGTTCAAAGCCAGCCTCAGTGAAAGCAAGGTGCTAAGAAACTCAGTGAGACCCTGTCTCTAAATAAAATACAAAATAGGACTGGGGGTGTGGCTCGGTGGCCGAGTGCCCCTGAGTTCAATCCCTGGTACCAAAAAAAGAAAAGAAAAACAAACTCACCAGCGGACACCAGGAGTCTGGAAGTTTCACGGTCTTTGCTCTAAAACAAATCCAAATAAAAAAGGAATTTCCAAATCAATGTAGAAAACACATTTTCAATAAATACTGCTGAGATAACTGGTAAACAAGGGAAAAAAATCAAAAGTGAGAGTCTGACTTCCTGCCATGTGAAAACCGTACAAGAATTAAAAGGTGAACATAGTCTTGGGATGAGAACAGAATAACAGAAATATAGATATCAAAGGAAGGGTCAATTGATTGACGACACAAAATGAAGAAGCCCTTTACAAAATTGAAAGGCAAATGGGAAAATATTTTTGAAGCACTGACTCAATAGCTTTAACATAGAGAGTTCTTATGAATCAATAAGATAAAAGTACTCATTGAAAACAGGGAAAGGGAATTAAAAAGTAGTTCATAAGAAAAGAAATAGAAATTGACAGTACGTACTGGATTGTAGAGTACAATGAGTATCGTAGGACTTGAAGTCACCAGGATTTAAGAAAGACAAATTAGTATCTTACCTTTATGTTTTGTCGGCAAGGGTGGCAAATATTTTAAAAGAAGGCTAACCATTGTTGGTGACAATATTTTTAAAAATAGGCATTCTCCACTGACAGGAGAATTCTATACGAGAAGGGCTCTTCTCTGGGTCCACTTGGCGACAGTTGCCAAAAGCCCTCACCACGTGCATGAGAGTCTAGTCACCATGTCCAAGCAGAGGGTTTATTACTGAGAAGTATTTAGAGTTCTAAGGAAAGATATGAACCCTGGCAATTTCTGATGGTGGGGTGATTTTTCCTTTGTATTTCTCATTGTTTACCAAATGTTCTGAACTCAACTTCAATCTCTCAAGAGATTAAAAAAGTAAACGTGAGCTTTAAGGAAAACAGCTCTTAAGGTCTCCATGTGAGGTGTCCCCCAAAAGCTCATATGGGAGACAGTGCCAGAAGGTTCCGAGGTGGAGTGGTGAGGTTGGGAGGGCCTTACCCTAACCGGTGCATTAATCCTCGGACAGGGGTTAACTGGGTGGTGACTGTAGGCAGTAGGTGAGTCACTGGGGACGTGCCTTTGGGGTATATATTTGGTCCCTGGTCTGCAGTAGTTCTCTCTCTCTCTCTCTGTCCTTCTGGTGCCATCTCCTGAGCCGCTTTCCTCTGCCACATCCTTCCGCCATGACATCCCGCCTCACTTCAGCCCAGAGCAATGGAGTCGGCCACCTACAAACTGAGACCCCTGAAACCATGAGCACCAATAAATGTTTCCTCCTCTAAAATTGTTCTTGCTGGGCGCGGTGGTGCACGCCTGTAATCCCAGCGGCTCAGGAGATGAGGGACCAAGCAGGAGGATCTTGAGTTCAAAGCCACCCTCAGCAACTTAATGAGGCCCTAAGCAACTCAGTGAGACCCTGTCTCTAAATAAAATATTAAAAAGGGCTGGGGATGTGGCTCAGTGATTGAGTGCCCCTGAGTTCAACCCCCTGTACCAAAAATGAATGAAATAAAATTGTTCTTGTCAGGTCTTTTGGTCACAGCAGCAAAAAAAAAAAAAAAAAGGCAGATTGAATAATTAATATTTACCTCCATTTCCCCTCAAACCAAACAAAAGTAACAGTATTTTTTGGGGGGGTACCAGTAATTGAACACAGGGGTGCTTAACCACTGAGCCTCATCCCCAACCCTTGACATTCTTTATTTTGAGACAAGCTCTCACTAAGTTGCTCAGGGCCTCACTAAGTTGCTGAGGCTGGCTTTGAACTTGTGATCCTCCTGCCTCAGCCTCCCGAGCTGCTGGGATCACAGGGGTGCGCCACCACATCCATCTAGTAAAGTGATATTTAAGGGCCAGACCCGCCAGGACAAAAAGAATGAGAAAGAGCATTTAGGGAACTGGAAAGTGAAGAGGAAGAAGAGACTTGCAGGCCTGAGGCAGGGGTAGACAAAGCCCAGATGCAACCCAGCCCCATGACACACCTTCCCAAGGGTCAGGCGTTGGCTGCGCCACGTTCCTTTGGAAGTAGAGGGAAAGACAAGCTTGAAAACAGAAGGTCTGGTTGAAGGTCCATTTGAGAAGCAGTTAGACCCCTGCCAGGAGTTCTCCTTCCCAGCTCCCCAAGGGCGCACATGGGGAGGGCTTTTCTTACTGCCGAGGTCAAAGCAAGCCCCTCTGGGCTAGGAAGACCAGGCAGAAGTGAGAACAGGATGACCACCTGAAAGAGAGGGACCAAGCAGGGGTGGACGCATCGAACATCCTGGCACCCAATCTTCTGTCCTCTCTGGACCCTCAGAAAGTAGACATTCTCCAGGCAAAAGATTCACAATTTCTCCTCTTGGGACTCCAACCAGCCCAAGAAAGCATGATCCTCTGCTGCAGTCCGGCTGGCTGGGCAAAATAACCGGGGGGTGACGAACAACTTGTGTATGTTGATACAGCAGGAGTGGGAGCCGTTTATTGCAGGACAGGAGCAGTATTTATACATTCCACACAGCTTATCTAATTAGCATAAACTAGATACATCAGTCAACCAATCAGGAATCTCTACACTTAATGGCTCGGTTTTGTTACTTCTCAAACCACTCCCTCTGGCATTTTGCCAGGCGCCATCCAGACTTGTTTACGAACTCTAACATTCCCCTGGCAAAATGCCAGGTGTTATTTTGACTTGTTTACAGACTCTAACAGTCCTCCATGAGGTTCTCAATGAAACAGCCAGGCTGAGTCACCCCACAATTAGCTCTGCTGTCAGCAAAGCCATTCACCCACCCACTACCACCAGCACCAGCACCGCCCACAGAGGGCTTCAGGTTTGGGGTGAACCACACTTAAACTACAGGCAGAGTGGCACAAATCCTTGCATAACTGAGGAAAGCATTTACCCTATTTCAAATGTTAAGACATCTCTGAATCCAGATAACACCTTCCAAATAGTATTACAACATCACCACCAGCCAGGAGACAGCCATGATGCAACTGTGCAAAATAATTTCACGATACCTTCTTGGAAGGTCAGCAGAGCCCTAAAGTCCAAGGGTCTTCAAGTGTATAACATAGGATAATATTCAAACCAGAGACCAAAGCAAACTGGAAAAAAAATAAAAATAAAGGAGAAAGCACACCTCAAAACCACTGTCAATATCCTTAGGAAGATAATGAAAGCCAATGTTTTCAATTTTTAAAGAAATCTTTGAACATTCAAATAATTCTTCAAAGTTGAAAGTTAAATAAGGCAGCTTACAATAAAAGACTAGGTTTACAAAGACCAAATGTTTTCTCTGATAAGTGGATGCTGATCCGTAGTTGGGGGGTTGGGGGATGAAGAAACTTTGGAATGTGAAGAGGAGAGGGTGGGGCTGTAGGGATGGGAAGGACAGTAGAATGACACAGACATTATTACCCTATACACATGTGTGATTCCACTAGTGGTACAACTCTGCACCTTGTACAGCCAGAGGAATGAGAAGTTGTGCTCCATTTGTGTACAGATATGTCAAAAAGCATTCTACTGTCATGTATAAATAATTAGAAAAAAATTAAATGATTTAAGAAAACACTAGGTTTATAAAAACTTCCCAGAGATAGAAATCAGAAAACATAAGACACTTAAGAGAATTGCCCATAAGAGACAACAAACAAACCAGGAGCAAAATAATTCATGGAAAATCTCTCTGAACTGAAAGACATGGATTTCTAGATTAAAAGAGTCTCTCCAAGCCCAGAAGAGGAACAAAAACAGACCCACAACAAAGCACATAATTTCATTTTTCAGAATACAAAGGACAGAGAACATATCCTACCTACAAACTTCAAAAAGAAGGGAAGAGCCATAGGTTTCATGTAATAAGCCAGAATACAGTGGAGCAAAAACCTTCACATCTCTGAAGTAAAATGTTTTAAAATCTAGAATTTTATACTCAGCCAAACTATCAATTCATTGAAAGGAGTAGAAAAGACCTTTCAGACCTGCAAGAAGAGAGGTGAAGGAATTACCTGGGATGATGTGTGAAGGTCAAGCCCAACAGGACAGATTTTCACTGATATAAAATGCCACCCTTGCAGTTTGTAGCAGATCCAAAGATTCAGAAGTGATTTCTTCAAGAAAAATGAAAGCGAACATACTATTAGATATACCCAACTGGAAAAGTGGCATTGAATTAGTGACAAGTACACAATAAACTACACAAATGAAACAAAAAGACAACCATAAACTCCATGGAAAACAAAAAGGTATAGCAGAAAGTAATCATTGTATATCACATGACTCAGCATGCGTCATCATAATAAACATTAAAAAATGAGCCAACCAAAATTAGAATTTAACATATTGGGGAAATGAAAAAGATAAATTGTGTTCTGAGGGTCATGTGAGTAAAAGAGAACAAAATCTGTGTATTCCACAATCTATCAACAAATATTGATCAAATGTTGATCAAAAGTTGATCAAAAAATAAACAAATATGCAATAATATTCAACATCTCTAGCAATTAGAGAAATGCAAATGAAAACTTCTCTAAGATTTCATCTCACTCCAGTCAAAATGGCAATCATTAAGAATACAAGCAACAATAAATGTTTGCAGGATGTGGGGGAAAGGGCACACTCATACATTGCTGGTGGGACTGCAAATTGGTGCAAGCACTATGGAAAACTGTATGGAGATTCCTAAGAAAACTTGGAACTGAATCACCATTTGGCCCAGCTATCCCACTTCTCAGTTTATACCCAAAGGACTTAATATCAGCATACTGCAATGATACAGCCACATCAATGTTTATAGCAGCTCAATTCAAATAATACCTAAACTATGTAACCAACTTAGGTGTCCTTCAACAGGTGAATGGATTAAAAATTGTGGTATATACACTCACACAATGGAATATTACTCAGCTCTAAAGAAGAAAGAAATTATGGCATTTTCCTATAAATGGGTGGAGCTGGAGAATATGATGTTAAGCAAAATAAGCCAATCCCCAAAAAACCAAAGGCCGAATGTTTTTTAGATTAGATAGACAGGAGTGAAGGGAGGGGAAAAGTCTGGGGGTAAGAAGGATAGTAGAATGAATCAGACATTATTATCCTATGTACAGATATGACTACATGACCCATGTGATTCTATATCATATACAACAAGAATGAGAAATTATACTCCATTTATGTATGATGTGTCCAAGTGCATTCTACTGGCATGTATAACTAACAAAATAAATAAAAAAAAGAAAACACATGAATAGAAAATTGAAAGGCAAATTAAAAGTTAACAAACTCTTTTTAAAAATCCTTGTATTCCAGCAAATTCTTACCTTTCAATTTCTTTTCCCATCAAGAAATTAATTAAAATATCACATTTTTATAAATTTTCATATTTTACCAATATGGATGCAAATTTCAAAAGAGTTGGTAAAATGGGCACATGGATGCTTCTGGAGAGTGGGGCAGGGAGGAACAAGAATGTTTTATAATCATCCATGTAGAATCATTTTAATATTCTACCTTATACATTCATAGCTTTAACAAAAATAATTTTTAAAAAAAATTTAAAGGAAAAAAGAATGACTGCCCATGGGCTTTGGAAGCTTCACTATGTGGGCTTCACTGTGAAGTGTGTCTGTCACTAGCTCTGTGGCATGGCCGGTCTCCAGGCCTCAATTTCCTCGTCTGTAAAACAGAATTAAAATAACCTTCTGAGCGGGGAGATTACGAGGATTAAATGAGAGAACACCTTAGAGTGGTTTGCACATATTGACCACTTTAACATCTCTCCACGCCCCTTTAACAACTGGATCTGGTCCCTAACTCCAAAGACTTGGGAAAAGCAAACACGCATTTATTAGGCACCTTGGAAATAAACTCCTGCTTATAATTTCCAGGCTATAAAGGAAAAAAATGGTTCGTGGATTAATTTCTTGGTTTCAAATATCAAGTGCCCTGGAGCAGCACATCAGAGCTCCGAGAACGTCACTGGTTACTCAGTAATCCCCCGAGCACCTTTTCTGCCCCCATCCTCCCCTGGGTTCAGCACCCGCAACCTGAACAGAGTCCCAACCCTCCCTCCCCACCATCCCCCCATCCACGATACGGCAGTCAAATGTCCTTTTGGATCATAAATCATCAGAAGTAAAATGGAAATAAGGAGTGCTTTTGAAAACCATTGGTTCCTCAACAGGAATGAAGAGGGGGAAACGAAGTCAAAGGAGGAAAGAAAACCTATGGGCAGCCCTACAAAGTGTGTGGATGTGTGAGCAGATATTCCAGCAGTTTCCAGGTCCGGGCTGTCAGTAGAGGCTGGCTAATCCTCCCCTCCAGTGACTTCCTACGCAGTGACCACCTGCAGGCCCAGGGCACAGCCCCGTCTGAGTCACCCCCCTCCTGAGCTGCGTTAGGTCACCAGCCACCCTCACTTGCCCAGCGTGACGCCCCCGGCGCTGTCCTAGCCTTCCGTGACCCTTAGCAAGCAGCTGACATGGTGACCACTCTCTCCTTCTTGGGAACCTTTCTGTCCTGCCTTGGTGACCCTCGGTGCCCAGGCTTCTTTACCATTGTCCCTGCCGTCACCAACCGTCCTGACCTTCCTCTTAGCGTAGACAACTGCAGCAGCCTCCTCGCGGGCTCCTGTCACCTTCTTGCTCAGCAGCTTGAGCTGATGACTAGGAACGTCAATAAGATCATCACTCCCCCTGCAAATGCTCCAGGGGCTTCCTGGGGCAGGTCACTCAGAGCCAAACTCCTCAGTCAATCTGACCCTTCCTCCTCCCTCACTGACCCCCAACAGGGTCACCTTGCTGGCAGATGTCAAGGCATCCTCTCAAGGGTGGCTCCCGGTCACTCTTGCCTTGTATTGCTGATTTCCTCCACGACACTACAGACTGAAACCGTCTTTATGCATTGATTTACCTGATAAATACAACTTCCCCCCTACCACACAAGCTCCCAGAGGCCAGGATCCTTGTCTGCCTGGCTCAGGGTCTGGATCAGAGTGAGAAATAAACATTATTTTTCATCAACTCCTTACTAGAGGGGGAAATAACAGCTCCAGAGAGATGGAATAAAAGGAACCAAAACAAAAGACCCTACAGGAAACAGATAAGACAGGAAATAGAAGTGAACCTCAGAACTTGTCTAATTAGCATCTCAGAGAAATGCAAGAATTTGTAGCTTTGGTTTGGATGAGCTCGGGTGTTGGAAGCTTGGTTCCCAGTGTGGGGGTGGTGGGAGGTGATACGGAACCTTAATTTTATGGTTTAGATCTAAAAAATGTCCTCTAAAGAATTCATAGGTTAGGGAATGTCGAAATGTTCAGAGGTGAAAAGAATGGATTATGTAACCTCATAAGTGGATTAATCCATTTGATGGATTAATAATTTCAAAGGACTACTGGGTGGTACCCGTAGGCAGCTTGGGTGAGACAGGAGGAAGTCAGTCACTGGAGGCCTGGCCTTGGCCTATGTCTGTCCCTGGCCCTTCCTCCCATCCTCCTCTCTGCTTTCCTCCACCAGGCCATCCCACCATGATGCTCTGCCTCAATGCGCAACTCACGCCCAGAACAACGGCATCAGCTGATCATGCACTAAGACCTCTCGAGCCATGAGCCCAAAAAGAGTTTTTCCTCCTCAATGTGGTTTCTCTCAGGTAGAAAAACTAACACTCCTTAAGAGGTGGGGCCCCATGAATGGTGGGCAGGTCATTGAGGGCATTACCCTTGGAAGGGATTAATGCTAGTCTCCCAGAGTAAGTTCTCCTGAGAGTGGGTGGCTATTAAAAAAAGAATAACAATAGTTAAAAAGCAAGACTGACCCCTCCCTGGTTTCTGGCCTCCTGTCTCACCATGTGATGTCTCTCTCTTGCGTATGCTCCTGCCATGATGGCGTCCACTCAGAGCGTTCATCAGGGGTCAAAGCAGTGGGACCACCCAGCCTTCAGCATTCAGCCTCCAAAACTGAGCTAAATAAGCCTGTTTTCCATATGTGTTTACCCAACCTCAGGCATTTTGTTACAACAATAGGAAACGAATTAATACATGTGTCGATTAAGGAAAAAAGAAAAAGAAACATGAGATGCAAAAACAAAATGACAAGAAAAAGTTCATGATTTTTTAAAATATAATTGACAAAATAAAAACTTTAATAGAAGGGCTAGAAGCAAGACATTGCTCTCACAGATGTTAATTAAAAATGCAGTGATTTAGAAAAAAAAATTTAAAGTTAAGAGACTTCGCCAGGCACAGTGGTGCACCCCTGTAATCTCAGCAACTTGGGAGGTTGAGGCAGAAGGATCTCAAGTTCAAGGCCCGCCTCAGCAGCTTCGCAACTTAATGAGACACCATCTCAAAATGAAAATTAGAAATAGCAGGTGATGTAACTCAGTGGTAAAGCTCCCCTGGGTTCATTCCCTAGGACCAAAAAAAAAAAAAAAAAGGTTAAGAGACTTAAATCTAATATCCACCTAGTATAGGCTCAAGAAAAAAAGAGAACATGCAAAACAGAAAATTATTAAAATTCTTCCATAACAGAAAAAAAAATGTGTCTCCAGACATCACCAAATCAGGAAAGGATGGATTAAAACACACATACATCGTCGTCATGAAAGTTCAGAATGCCAACTTAAAAAGTTTCCCCAAAAAAAGAAGTTGGGCTGGGGTTGTGGCTCAGTGTTAGAGCACTTGCCTGGCACATGTGAGGCACTGGGTTCGATCCTCAGCACCACATAAAAATAAATAAATAAAATAAAGCTACTGTGTCCATCTACAACTAAAAATATTTAAAATAAATAAATAAGTTGCTTTCAATTGAACCAGACAAACATAAGCAAGAGATTCCTTTCTTTTTTCCCTTTTCTTGTCTGTCTGGTTGGTTGATTTTGCAGTAGTTGGGATCCTGCCCAGGGCCTTCTACCTCTCAACTACCCCCACCAGGCCCCAGCTACTGACTTCTTATCAGCTACACTTTATGCCTTGAGACAATGGAGTATTGCCTTTAAGTTTTGAGAAAATTCTATTTTAAACTTAAAATTCTGTGACCTCTTGAGGTATCTTAAGACCCACATATCAATGTTTAAG
Source organism: Marmota flaviventris (assembly GCF_047511675.1). Lineage (NCBI taxonomy): Eukaryota > Metazoa > Chordata > Mammalia > Rodentia > Sciuridae > Marmota > Marmota flaviventris. Next base: position 139,193,633 of record NC_092503.1, read on the forward strand.
CGAGGACATTGTGTAGCACACAGCAATCTGCTCTGAGAGCATTACTCAAGTGTTCACCACAGCCAAACCAGAAGGGAGTACAAAAAAAACAGACACAGTAGTTTTAACCCAGAGAAGGAAAGGTCACCCAGGGTGATGGCCGTACAGCCGGCCTAGGAAGACTGAGGCCAAATTAGAACCTAGAAAATCTCAAAAGGCTCTGTAGTAAGTGTATTCCTTTAAAAAATGAATTTCCCACACAAAACAATATAATACCTAGATAATTTTAGTGTAAGATACATATATAAGCACCCAAGGTGATACCCAAGGGTTCCATATCTATGAATTGTACCAATTGTGAATTGGAAACATTCAGAAAAAAAAATGCATCTGGGGCTGGGGATGTGGCTCAAGTGGTAACGCGCTCCATATCTATGAATTGTACCAATTTTGTGAATTGGAAACATTCAGAAAAAAAATTGCATCTGGGGCTGGGGATGTGGCTCAAGTGGTAACGCGCTCGCCTGGCATATGCAGGGCACTGGGTTTGATCCTCAGCACCACATAAAAATAAAAAGATGTTGTGTCCACCGAAAACTGAAAAATAAATATTAAAAAATTTTCTGTCTCTCTCTCTTAAAAAAAAATTGCATCTGAACTAAATATGTACAATTTTTTTCTTATCATTATTCTCTAAATAATATTAGATAACAACTATTTGCATAGCACTTATGTTTTATTAGGCATTATAAGTAATCTTATGATGACTTAAAAAGTCTACAAAAGGCTGTGCATAGATTCCATGCAAATACTCTGCAGAATTATATAAGGGACTTGCATACCCAGGGATTTTTGGTATTGTAGGGGGTCCTGGAATCCCCTGCCCCATGGATACTGAGGGGGGACTGTAGTCACAACATGCTGTCCCCCTTTCCTTCTGCTAGAAATAACTCTTCCTCCTGGTTTTGAAGAATTCCCTTCTCTCTCAAAGACCCAGGTTTATTAACTTGGGATCTCATTTCCTTCCCCAGCTGTGCAATCACGGGGCACAGTTGAACAAATATTTACGTAACCCTAATAATATATATTCTGGAATATTGACATTTGGTGTCTGGAATCAACCTCTAGGCAAAACCTAAAGGGCATATATGGTTATATATAAACCGAATATGTGTTATAAAGCCAGACACTGAAATGCCCCAGCATTGACCACAGGGGCTAGGAGATCCACGGAGCTGGAACAGGAAAGGTAAATGCAGAGCAACCGATGTCCTCATTTTACACCGTGAGGATTGAAGGGAAGTTCTAGTTGAAGGTCACAATATAAAAGTTCAAGAAGATTAATTAAAGCTACACTGGTGACCAAGAGAGGAACCAAAAAAATAAAACGTGACAAACAAAACACAAAGAAAGAAAATTTCATTGTTGCCTTGGTGGGAAACAATAGAGATGGTCTAAAAACTTGTAAATCCAAGGAATGGCAGTAAAATTATATCCTATAGAATCATGGAAAGAACTTCCAGAAAGAATGTGAAGAGGAAGTTTGGAAAGTTATTCTGTCAGGAGAAAAAACAGGCTGACTTGACTAGAAAAGAAGGAAAACTTGAATTTTTATCTCTCTCATGCCATTTCACTTTTTTTTTTTTTTTTGCGTGTGTGTGTGTGTGTGTGTGTGTGTGTGAGTGACAGGGTCTCACTAAGAGGCCAAAGTTGGCCTCGAATTTGGGATCCTCCTGTCTCAGCCTCTCAAATTACAGCTGGGATTATAAACATGCACCATAATGCCCAACTCACTTTAACAACTCTTTCTTCTCACCAGTAGAGAACAGTCCAGCATGAGCAAGGCCCTGAGTTTAACACCCAACACCCACAAAAAAATCTTTTTACTTCGAGAAGGTATTATTGTTGATATATTAGAATATACATGCAAAAATTTACATACATTTGGTTTTTTGTTTGCTTTTTTGGTACTAGAGATTGAACCCAGGTGTTCTCAACCACTGAGCCACATCACCAGGCCTTTCTTTTTGGAAACAGGGTCTTGTTAAGTTGCTTAGGGCCTCACTAAGTTGCTGAGGCTGGACTTGAACTTGCAATCCTCCTCCTGCCTTAGCCTTGAGCCCCTGGGACAACAGGCCTGCACCATCATGCTCTGCTTACTTACGATTTTAAACTAAGATATTAAAGCTCGAGATAAAGTTAACTGCCTTCTTGCTGAAGTCACCACGGACCAGATGACCTGTACTATCTCTCCAGATCTAACATTCTTGGGTTCCATGACCTGGAATTTGACTTCAGACACTGCCAACAGCAATTGTCCAGAAGTACATTGTCAATGCTTCTGACCTCAACCTTATAAGAATAAGAGTCTCCAAGAGCAGTGCTGTTCTTCATCTAATCCACACTCTGAGGGGCAAACCTGCTTTGGAAACAATCCCCAGGACAAGGTTTCCCCTAAGGCCAGCTTTGACAGAGAAGACCTTTCTTATACGACTTATATTGAACCATTTTATAAAGTATCCCACTTAACACATACAGGAGTGCAACAATTCTTCAAGGCAGGGAAAGCATGTTCAAATGATGAGGAAACAGAGTCCCAGAGATGTTAAGTTACCAGCCCAAGAGCTCCCAGCAATTCAATGATAAAAATCAGAGCTCAGACATGTCTCTGAGTCCAAGTACTGATCTTCTCGCTAAATTGGTTGCCTCTAGAATCTTGAAAATCCAAAATGATCCAAGGATATACAAATAGTCAACAGAAATATCAGAAAAATGCTCCATTTACTAATCATCAAATTAAAATCAAAACCTCAATGATATCACTTCTAACCTGTTGGCAATCATCAAAAACACAAAAAATCATAAGCATTGGCAGGAAGGTAGAAAAAAGGAGACCCTCGCACACTGTTGATGGGGATATTAATTGGTAAAGCCATTCTGGAAAACTGTCTGGAGGAGCCTCAAAAAACTAACAGTAGAACTACAACACAATCCAATAATGTCACTTCCGGGTATCTATCTAAAGGAAATGCAATTAGGGTATTGAAGAAATGTCTGCGTTCCCATATTCATCACAGTATTAGTCTTGCCAAGGTGGGGAATCCCCCCAAGTGTCCATCAACAGAAGAATGGATTTTAAAAACTGTGATGTGCATATACACTGGAATATTATCCAGCCCTTAAAAAAAGAGGACATTCTGTCACTTGTGACAACTCATATGAAACTCGAGGACATTATGCGGAGTAGAAGAGGCTAAACAGAGAGAGAAATGCTGCATGATCAATCTCTCCTGGGGGATTTCAAATAGTCAAATTCATTGAAACAAAAGTGAGTGGTTACTGGGGGCTGAGGGAGGAGGAAATGGGAAAATGTTAGTCAAAGGATTCTAAGCTTCAGTTAAGCAGGATGAATGAACTATGGCCACCTGATGTACAGCATGGTGACCATGGTTAATGACACTGTTTGCATTAACTGAAATTAGCTGAAAGGGTTAATCTTCAGTAATCTCACTTTAAAAGAAAGAAAGAAAGAAAAATTCCATAGAAAATGGAAAAAGTTAACACTCCCCAGATTTGTTTTATGAGTGGTCTTCAAGCTTGGTATTTAAAAAAAAAAAAAAAAACTTAAGCAATGGCAGAATTGGAAAGGAAAACTGAAGGTCATTTTGATTCATAAACATAGATGCAAAACTCTGAGCAAAATATTGGCAAACTGAACCTGGCAATTTAACAAAGTGAAAAAACATCATGACCAAGTTGGGTTTCTTCCAAGAGGGAAAAGTTAGGTCGATATTAGAATGTATTTTAATGTACTTCACCTCATTAGTATGAGAAATTTTATGTTGTGATCTGGATGGATGTGGGAGAAAGCATTTGATGAAATTTAAAACTGTATTCATGAGATGAAAGCATAAAGTATTTCCTTACAAACTAGAAAGAGAAAGGAATGTTTGTAACATGATAAAGAGGATCTCCAGGGCTGGGGATGTGGCTCAAGCGGTAGCGCGCTCGTCTGGCATGCGTGGGGCCCGGGTTCGATCCTCAGCACCACATACCAACAAAGATGTTGTGTCTGCCGATAACTAAAAAAATAAATAAATATTAAAAAAAAAAAAAGAGGATCTCCAAATTAATAAAAGAGTGAAACCATTTTTTTCTATTGAGAATAGTAATACATGCTCTTGGGCTGGGAGGTAACTCAGTGGTAAAGCACTAGCCTCACGTGTGCAAAGCCCTGGGTTCAATCCCCAGCACCAAAAAAAAAAAAAAGGAGGGATAAAACATATGCTGCTTAAAAGCAGTGATAAGAAGAGATTGCACACTATCTCCAATTCCAGGTGCACTCCAGCAAGGATTAAAAAAGGAAGATAGCTGGGCATGGTGGTGCACGCCTGTAATCTCAGCAGCTTGGGAGGCTGAGGCAGGAGGATTGCAAGTTCAAAGCCAGCCTCAGCAACAGCAAGGTGCTTAGCAACTCACTGAGACCCTGTCTCTAAATAAAATATAAAATAGGTCTGGGGGTGTGGCTCAGTGGTCAAGTGCCCCTGAGTTCAATCCCTGGTACCAAAAAAAAAAAAAAAAAAAAAAAAAAAGAAAGAAAGAAAGGAATATAAATTCAGGGGGAAAAAATCAAACTATGATTATTTGTAGATAGTGTGTTCTATGCAGAAAACTTTCAATTAGCTATAAATTATTAGGATTAATAAAAGTTTATTATAAAAGTTTATTATAGTTTAAGGGGACTGGGGATATGACTCAGTGGTAGAGCACTTGCCTGGAATGTATGAGGCCCTGGATTCAATCCCCAGCACTGCAATCAATCAATCAAAATTTAGTAAGTTTTCCTAATCTTAAAATCAACATATGAGTCAAGTGCATTTCAACATACTATCAAAACTAAGTCAGAACATGGGCCAGGTGTGTTGGTGCATGCCTGTAATCCCAGTGACTCAGGAGGCTGAGGCAGGAGGATCACAAGGTTAAAGCCAGCTTTGATGATTTAAGGAGACCCTGTCTCAAAATTAAAAATAAAAAGAGCTGGGGGCTGGGATTGTGGCTCAGTAGTAGAGCGTTTGCCTGATATGTATGAGGCACTGGGTTCGATTCTCAGCACCACGGATAAGTAACTGAATAAAAAAAATAAAGGTCTATCAACAACTAAAAAAATATTCAAAAAATAAAAATAAAAGGAGCTGGAGATGTAACTCAGGGATTAAATGCCCCTGGGGTCAATTTCCAGTATTGAAAAAAAAAAGAGGAAATGCAAATTTTTGAAATATTTACAGCCAGGTGGTGGCATGTGCCTGTAGTCCCACCCTCTTCAGGCAGGAGGATCACTTAAGCCCAGGAGTTCAAGACAGCCTGGGTAACATATCAAGACCCCATCTCAAAACAATAAGTAAATAAACATTTACAATAGCAACAAAATAAGATAACTAACAATAAGTGTAACAAACGATGTGCAAGACCTTTGGGGAGTTACACAACTTTGGTAAATGATATTAAGTACGACCTAAAATAAACAGAATGACATAATTTTTCCATGGATAAGAGTGAATATGTTGCTGTATACAATAAAGGGGCTTTCATTCTTCTGCTAAAAAAAAAAAAAAAGAGTGAATATGTTAACAATTCCACTCTTACTCAGATTACTCTGTAGAGTCTATGTAATTCTAATAAAAAATCACAACTTTGTAGGACTTGACAAACTAATTCCAAAATGTATAAAGAAAGTCAGTGGTCAGAAAGATGAGACAGGTCAAAGTATTCTGCCAGAACAGACCCATGATAAGCAATTAGGATTGTGTGCTTTTCATACAAGTGTAAATAAAAAAAGATTAATGGAACAAAGAGGGAGCCTATAGACTGACCCATTCTAAATTAAACATGGTCTATGATAGATTTGGGGGGAAAAAAAGGAAAACTAATTCCTATCCTACATCATGTGTAAAAAACGATTCTAAGTGGAGCAGGAACTAAAACAGCAAAATCAAAATATCTAGAGGGGAAAATAAGAATGTTTTATGATCTGTGGGTAGGGAATGATTTTTTTTTAATCAAGCAAGAAAAAAACACAAGAAGCCATAAAGAAAAATTATTAAACATAACCAAAGCACTTTTATTCAGCCAAATCATCATTAGGAAAGTGAGAAGATAAACCTCAACCTGAGAAGACATTTGTAATATATAACCAAGAGAGAATCATCTTCCAGAATAAGTAGAGAATCCCAGAGAATTAGAAAAAGAACAGAAAATGTACAGAGGACATCATAAATAGGCATGTCTATGAAAAAGATTCATGAAGGCCCAAAATATATATGAAGACATACTCAGCCTCGTTATTAATCATGGAACTACAAATTCAAATGATAATGAAATCGCTTTTCAAAAACAGAAACCCAACAAAATCAAGCATTGGCCGGATAGTAGAACCACAAATATTCTCAGACATCACTGCCAGGAGAAGAGATGGGTTCAACCACATTGGAAAGAAATCTGGCATCATTTCCTGCAGCAGATACTAGAAACTGGTTTGCTCAACTTTTATTCCAGCCTTCTTCTAGGGTGCCTCCCTCTATTTCAAAAGGGAGAAAACTAAAAACGACATTTCCAAGACACCCATACAACATGGGTTCCAGTAGGGTTAAGGCCTGACGCACCCAATGTCCTCGGTAAGACTTAACTGAGTGGGGAAGAGACGCAGGGCCCAGGGTATTCATTTAGCGGGTGGGGGTTATAATGGTGGCTTCCCAATTTTAAAAGGTGGTTTCAGAGCAGCGGCTTGGTTCTGGAGCCAGCAGGTCTAACCAGGGCTTCCTGATGGAGCTGAGGTGGTTCTCTAATTGCATCTAAGGCTGTGTGGCTTTGGGACCAGAATCGAATTGGCAACTTTCCATTTCAAAACATAGCTTTTTCTCTTGGAGGGAAAAGTGGTGGCTTCCTTGGTGGCCCAGTCACTGGGTGTGGGTTTGGGATTCATTCCTAGAAACTCTGTCTAGAATCTGTTTCTTCAAACTCCCAGACTTTCTGACAGTCATAGGGTTATAAATCCCTTTCTGCTTTAATGAACGAGGCTATATTGTATTTTTTTTTTTAGCTTTAACTTGGTCCAAATGCCTAGCAAAGTAGCAAAATGGTACTTGCCCATCTTCCATAGTCCAGCAATGTGTACTTAGATATGTACCCTAAAGAAATTTTGGGTATGGACATCACCAATACCTGCAAGGATATTTACTGCGCAGCATTATTTATAATAACAAAGCTAGAAACAACCCAGTGTCTATTGAGAGTAGGGTGTTGTGATATAATATGTTGTGATATCATTAAGAGAATATTACACAGATATGAAAATGAATGACCTTTAGCAGGTTTTTTCCCCACATTATTAACTGATACATTATAGTTGTACTTTTTCTTTTTTTTTTTTTTTTAATACCGGGAATTGAACTCAGGGTCACCCGACCACTGAGCCACATACCCAGCCTTACTTTGTATTTTATTTAGAGACAGGGTCTCACTGAGTTCTTTATCGCCTCCCCTTTGCTGAAGCTGGCTTTGAACTCTTGATCTTCCCGCCTCAGCCTCCCCAGCTGCTGGGATTACAGGCATGCGCCACTGTGCCCAGTTTATCGTTGTACATATTGATGGGACTTGTTACATACTCATACCTACATACAATATAACAATATAATTTGGTCAATATCACTCTCCAGCCTCTAGTTTGGCTGGATGGCCTCTAGTTTCATTCATTTTCCTGCAAATACCATTACTTCATTTTTCTTTATGGCTGAATAAAACTCCACTGAGTCTATCTAGCACATTTTCTTTATCCGTTCATCTGTTGATGGACACCTAGGCTGGTTCCACAGTGTGGCTATTGTGAATTGTGCTGCTGTAAACATGGCTATGCACATATCCCTGTAGTAAGATGATTTTATTCTTCAGGATAAATACCGCAAAGTGGAAGAGCTGGAGAATGACCTGCAGTTTTATGTAGCAGTGCAGATAAATTTCCAGAAGGAAGTTGAATGAAAATAACAGAATATATACAGCATGATTTCATTGGGGTCACATGTTATTTTGCAGGGACACGTTGTGAGAAATGCAACGTTAGACAATTTCACCGCTGTGTGAATATCACAGGGTGTACTTAATACAAGCTAAGACAGCTACAATGTTGCTAGGCAATATAATCTTAGGGACCACCATCACATTTGAGGTCTGTCATTGACCAAAATGTCATTATGCAGCACATCACTGCACATAATTTTAAAACTAAATAATATATGACTTGGGGATACAGAATTATGTGACCAAACTGTAAAGAAAATACAGGAAGCAGTCCATGTAGAATTCAGGATAATCACCACAACTTGTGGGAAGAGATGGGGGTATTACCAAGGGTTCCAGTGGCCTGTTATTCCAAATATGGGTTGGTGTTCCTGCGACTTAACATTCCTGTTATATTCTGTTCTCTGGAGTACATAAGCTTCATTTGATTATCTAAATACTAGAGAAAAATAAAGAATAAGAAGGCAAGAAAAAAACGAAGGTGTTAACAACAAACCACACAATTCAATTCTGTCCTAAAGATAAACCAGCACATCCTAATTAGAGTAAGTTATACTCCGGGTATGTATGTGTCAAAATACACTCTGTCATGTATATCTAAAAAAGAAACAAATTTTTAAAAAGATATAAGAAATAAAAAAATGAAAAGACAGAAGTAGAAGGTGATTGTGGCAGCACTGTTTTAAATAACAAAAGATTGGAAATAATACAAATAGTTGTCAACTAGGAATAATGGTACATTCAGAATGAAGTAGGATGCAATCGTGAAGTATATAAAAAAATTCTATCTATGGTGTCATTTCCAATATATGTTCAGTTTAAAATACATGGTAAGTTGGGTGCAGTGGTACACAACTGTAATCCCAGCAGCTCGGAAGGCTGAGACAGGAGAATCTCCAGCCTCAGCAAAAGTGAGGTACTAAGCAACTTTGAGACCCTGTCTCTAAATAAAATACAAAATAGGGCTGGGGATGTGGCTCAGTGATTGAGTGCTCCTGAATTCAATCCCCGGTGTCAAAAAAAAAAGTCATTTAGCAGTCTTTTTTTTATTAATTATTTCCATACATCACTCCAATCTCTTCTGGGCTCATTTGTTCATTTCTAAAGAGAAAAAAAAAAGTCCCTGGATACATAGTTGTTTCCTGTGCAATTGTTACTTACGTGGTGAGCCTGGGGACATAGCTCAGTGGTAGATCTGTGTCTAGCATGAGCAAGATTATGGGTACAATCCCCAACACTACAAAAAAATTCATGGTGAACAACAAGGAGAATATACCTTTTGTATTAAGAGAAGACACATGATACAATATTATTAATACAAAGTAATGTAATATTTATACACATATGAATGCCCTTTATTTGCAAAATGAAACACTAAAAGAATAAGTTAGAAACCAATAAAAATTATTACCCATGTGGGAAGGAAGGGCAGAATTCAAAGAAAGGGATTGGAAACAAGCTTCTCTAAGTATATATTTTCAGTTTTAGCTTTTGAACCATGCAATTATTTTTAATACTCAAATAATAAGCCTAAGTCTTTTTAATTTTTTGTAAATAGTTGTACAAATACTTTTATTTTGTTTATTTTTATGTGGTGCTGAGGATGAAACCCAGGGCCTCGAACATGCTGGGCAAGCACTCTACCGCTGAGCCCCAGCCCATAAACCTAAATCTTACAGCAGGGAAAAAGCAAACCCTGGAATTGAAAACAAACTAAGATAAATTAAGCTAGCCATATTGGAAACAATCATACAAAGGAAAGAATTACTTTGAAGAACTTTGAAGCCAGTACTTTGGCTATACATGTTTGATGGCATCCTTCTGCAGAGAAATTCCATTTAGCAGTTCTCTTGCTAGTAAAAATACTATTGTGTTATTTTGAAACTATGAAAATTGTGGGAAAATGCAAATAACTAGCTATGATAAAATTCTTGGGAAATGAAAAAACAGTATAAAGAAAAAAGAGATCTAAGAAAGAAATCAATTCAATGTCAAATTTGAAGGTTAAATAAAATAGTGCAATATTAAATTATTAAATTTGGAAATATCAACATAAACTCATAGTCTTTTTTTCCTCTCTTTTTATATTTTCTTTTATTTTTTAAGATGGAGTCTCACTATGTTGCCCAGAGTAGCTGGGACTATAGGCAAGCACCACTCTCACACCTGGCTCATCTTTTAAATACTACCTAAGTTTTGCCATATGAAAACTCAGGGCTATGAGCACCCTCAAAACACAGGTTTTGGTAACTAAATACCATTTTTCCACTAAAAGGAACCAGAACTCCTTAAAGAAATGGCTAATCCAATTTTGAGTCAAGGAACAATGAAGATAATCTGAGATATCTGTGGTAGAAACTAAGATGTTGAAAACTAATAAGAACATGTCAAAAGGACCCAGAAGGTAGCTTGAAAAAGCACCCATTAGATACATTTGGAACAACTTTGCCTTAAAAAGTATAATGACTGCAATTGAGTAAAACACATTGAATATGTTAATTTTAAATTCCTGAGTCCCCACTGACATACAAAAAGAGAGTGGCCATTACCTCAACTTCCATCTCTTAAAATTGTAATTAAAAGAAAGGGAACAATAATTTATCCTAGATTTACAGCTGATAAACATAGAAAGAATGGTCAAATTTTTTAAATCACCAGTTTTCATTTTCTCATGAAATAATTGACCCAAGCAAAGATAATCAATGGATGACAGGTACGGTGGTGCACACCTGTAATCCCAGCGGCTCAGGAGGCTGAGGCAGGAGAATCACAAGTTCAAAGCCAGCCTCAGCAACTTAGTGAGGCCCTAAGCAACTTAGTGAGACCCTGCTCTAAATAAAACGTAAAAATGGATGTGGCTCAGTGGTTGCGTGCCCCCGGGGTTCAATCCTAAAAAGAGAGTTCCCAGTATAGATTATGTGCACAAAGTAAAGAAAGCAAGAGGAAAAACAAGACCAAGTTATCAAGTTAAAAACAACATGGACTCCTAAACACACCCATTTCACAGAACCATCTCCTTCCAAATACATTGTTTGAAGCCATACGAAGTCACCTGGGAAACCAACCAAACTCAGGTCTTCCAGGAGACCCTTCCTCTCTTGCTAACAAGCACACACCAAAAGAGATGGTGTTCCCATGATACCTATTAAAAGGCTCAGAAGTAAATTCCTCCTAGGAATTTAGCAAAGGCAAGTTCTGAAACACAGTTACACATAGGACTTAAAAGACCAAAGAATCTCTTCTTCAAGGCAATTTTCTCCAAAAACAAAAACACACAGAAATTAGATCTCACCTCTGAGGCTCCTCAACTTTCAGAATTAAAATAATTAGTGTTTCTGGGTTCAATCAATCTTTGTTGAGTAATTGAATTCCTTAGGAAATAACGTTTTTCTCTCTAAAGCAAGAGTGAGGATGTGGTCAGTCTTTTCAGATTGGTATGATCTCTGTGGTGTCCTGGGAGGGAAAGGAAACCAATCATTTCCCACTCAGTTCTCCCATCCGTGAACACGAGCTCTTCACCCACCCCAGTATACTCCTCAGAAAATTGCCAAGCAATCCTGAACTCCACGGTCACTGGCCTCTTATCACTCCTTATCCACTCAAGAACTGCAATTAACAACATTCACGCCACTGACCACCTATCCACTCCAACCTTCCTGGACACTGAGTCTGCTCTTGAACTGCTTCTGTTACTTTTCTGGCCACCTCTCCCGTCTCCTTTACTCACCCTACTTTCTCCTTCCAGACACGAGGTGTGCATTTCACAATACCCATATTCCCCACTTTCTTAAAGAGCTCACCCCTTTCACAGCTTCAACTATCTCCTTCCTACAGATGAAGCTCCATCTTACATCAGCCTCGTTCTAACCTTGTTCTTGAATCCTAGACTCAACTATCCAAATATCTGTTGGAAATCTGAACCTCATTGGCCCACTGGGGTTTTAAACTCTATTTCTTTGCCAGGCATGGTGGTGCATGCCTATCATTCCAGCATTTTGGGAGGCTGAAGCAGGAGGATCACAAGTTCAAGGCCAGCCACAGCAACTTAGGGAGGCCCTAAACAGCTTAGCAAGACACTGTCTCAAAATAATAAATAAAAAGGGCTGGGGGGATGTTGCTCAGTGGTTAAGCACCCCTGGGTTCAATCCCTGGTACCAAAGAGAGTGTGGGGGGGGGGGGGGCGGACACTAACTTGGTTACAGTGTTAAGGATAGAGACCAGAGTTGAGAAATAAAATGAAGGCATCAACTACCAGATATTTTATATAATGAAGACTTGAATTGGATATTTCTTTTTTCAATAATGGGACCTTGTGTGTAGTGAGCAGGTACTCTACCACTAAGCTATTCTGCTACCCCTGGAATTGTTTTTTAAGGGAAAAATGCAAGAGTCATTCAAAAGGAGAAATTCTGGATTTTGCAACTAATTAGATTTGGGAACAGAAGAAAGGGAAAAGTTCAAAATTATGTCCATATTTTTAGATGGAATAAATAGAATAATGATTATGACATTAACATAGGGGAGAAAAAATGAGACGACCCATTTGGGGCCAATGGAGTTGAATTGACAGCAAGACACAGTTATCACCACCTAAGGATAGATGGTGACTCGTGAAATGTTATGTTCAGCCTTGATCACTCAGATTCCAAACGTCAGTTTCATATGGCTACTGGGTAGGATCACAAGTTCAAGGCCAGCCACAGCAATTTAGGGAGGCCCTAAACAACTTAGCAAGACACTGTCTCAAAATAAAAAATAAAAAGGGCTGGGGATGTGGCTCAGTGGTTACTCTCCACTAAGCTATCTCCAAGGCACCCCCAACTCCAAATATCCAAAGTGGAACTCATCCTCCTCCTCTCAAAGTCCTCTTCAAGTTTCCCTAATGTGGTAGATGGCACCCCCATTCCTTCAGAACCGCCAGAATCTTAAGAGTCGTATTTCACGACTTCCACCGATTCCCACCATCATTTCTAGTCTGCCACCGAGGACTACATGATGTCTGTTTTTCACATCTTTATGCCTTTGGCTCATCTCCATCTCTGGTCCATCACAATCACCCAACTACCATCGTCTCTCACTTGAACTACTCCCAGCCGCATCCTGACTCCTCTCTCATCTTGTCTCTACCCGGCAGCTGCAAGATATTTTCACAATGAAACTTTGATTGAATATACCTCCCTGATTTAAAAACATCTCAAAACCAGCCTTTTGATTTCAAGATAGAGATGAAGTCACATGGGCTACACAAGGTCTGTTCCTTAGCGCTCTCTCTCTCTCTCTCTGACTTCATCTTACACAGGGTTAGTTGTGTTCTGTGTTGTTTCACACTCTGGCCTTTGTTTATAGAATACTCTGCACCCACCCTGCTATCTCCCATCTGAACCAGCCACCACCACCGCCCCACCGCCCCAGCTAACTTCTACTCTCCCTTCTCATATGGTATCCAAAATCCCTTCCATGGGGACCTCCTCCAACCTCTTCGCCTAGTTTAATTCCCTTATCATGGCTCTCATGAGACCATACACCTAAAGCCAAGAAAAAACAGAGCCACACAGGCCTATTGAGAACAAAACAAGATATTAATGTCTCCTACTTGCCTTCCAGCTAAGGATATTGTGTTCCTTCTTTCAAGGACAACAGATAGACTTATGCAATAACAAGATAGGTAGCCAGCATAAGCCCTCTGAAGTGGCCTGTGTTCGTCTCAAAAAGTTGAGACAAGCAAGATATTCAAGAGAGACGGATAAAGAATTCTCTGCAGCACCCCCTGGTAACCACTGTTACAGCCGCTCAGTCCTGCTGATTGAACGGTTTCCTGGTTCTTGCTTATTCTGACTGTGCCTGACAGTTCCAGTTAGTAGACTCAGAACCTGGGGCTAGTAATTTGTACTACGACATATAGATGTGCTAAGGGAGAGGTTGTGGGTCCAAGTTGGAGAGAGGAAATCCACTAGAGTACCCCACCAGTCACCACCCCCACTAGAACACATAGAGCCAAGAGCTCTGTACCCCACCGTCCACTGGATAGCCCTGGCCTTTCCCAAACCGCACAGAGTCAGACAGAAGTCAAGGATGAGAGGTCACAGATGGCTTTCCGAGTGGTGTTCCCTAGGAGACAAGTCAGGGAATTGAGGATGCATTTATCTCTGTGTTAAAACATGGGGCCTCACTCAAAGTGGGCCTGAATCAATGTTTTCTTATTGATGAATAAATAAACATTGACTAAAACCAAGCTTGTGCTGTCCCCTCTGAATCAGAGGCTGCACCTGCTCTCCAGCCTGTCCACTCCGCACTCACCCAGGCTTCCAGGCCCCATATGTTCCATTGTAAGCCAACAGTCCTCGTGGAGAGCTCTCATTAGGCCATTTCCCTGCTCAGAAGCCTGCCAAGGACCCTGCTGCCCAGGCCAGTCCGACCCTCAGAACCACACAGGGGGCTGGGAATGCACCTCTGCCCTCGCCTGTATAAGGCCCTGACTGGGTTCAATGCCCAGCACTGGAAAGAAAAAAAAAAAGAAAGAAAGAACCATTTGGAGTTCTTCTCAAATAGGCAGAACCATCCCTGATGATTCTCCTGAGCAAAATGGAAAGTGAACTCATACTTCTTTGGTCCCTGATGCATGTCAAGCAGTGTGCATACAATACACTATTTGATCCTTTCCCGTTCCTTAGGGGGTGTATGTCCATCACCACCGTAGATAGGAAATGAGGCCCCGAGACTCAAATAATTCGTCCAAGATTACACAGTGAGCAAAGGAGGCGACTGTTAATCCAATGCCAAGACGGTCTTTATTGTGTCAATACAGCCTCTGGTCTTCCAAATTTCTTACCTGTGCATTCAACGCCATGAAAAAGTAAGACTTCTAGATGGGTACGTTAAATTGTATGCAAATAATGACTTAATTTAAAAGTGAAGATGACTCTTGAAACCTTTGCTACATCTGGATTTCTCAATAGTGGTGAATCCAGGTGGCATCTAACAATGGCAGCTCCTCTGCTTTTAGCCTTTCTTATTTGTACTTAAAGCTGTAAGCGCTGCTTTAGCTGTGACATACAAGTTCTAGCATGTAGTGTAGCATTTAGTATTTTTTAAACTGAGTGCTATTTAATAAAATGCTGTCTAGAGTGTGAACAAACAGGACTTTTTAAAAATTTTTATTTGTTCTTTTTAGTTCTACTTGACAGTAATGACAGTTGAGTACATTTTGGCATATCATACGTACATGGAGTACAGCTTCCCATTCTTGGGGCTGTACGTGATGTGGAGTTACACTGTCGTGTGCTCCTATAGGAACCCAGGAAAGTTGTGTCCAATTTGTTCCACTGTCTTTCCTATTCCCAACCCACTCCCTTCAGTCCCCTTTGTCTAATCCAAAGTACTTCTATTCTTCCTTCCCCCTCCATATTGTGTGTTAGCAGGGACAGCATTTTTAAAGTGTGAATTCCATTATGGCATCATACTTGGAAAATAATGTCTGGATGGGATTGATTCTTTGGAATTTATTGAAGCTTCTTTTATGGGCCTATTTTTGTGACTGTTCTAGGTATGTTCCAAAAAAAAGGGTCTGCTTTCTGTTTATTGTGGATTTACATATATTTTATCGTATTTTCAGCTCATTTGTATCCATGCTACTTTTATTTCTATTAGACCTAAGTTTCTTAGAGATGCATGTTAAAACATTTCCAACTATAATTTTCATTTACATAGTTTTCATATTTATTTGATATAGCTCAAGAGTATATTGTTTGGTGTGTGTGCGTTTATGATGATTATATTGATTTTTCCACTGTTCTTTAAACAACTTTAAGGTATGAAATATAATATATATATATATATATATATATATATATATATATATATATGCAGAAAGCATATAAAGCTTGTATATATATTTAACTCCTTAAAAAGCTAACATACTTGTAGCCAATAAAACACTGTCAACATTTTTTTAAACTTAACATTCAACCCAGTTTTCTTCTTTAATATTTTTTTTAGTTGTAGATGGGTACAATATCCTTACTTATTTATTTTTAGGGGGTGCTGAGGATGGAACCCAGTGCCTCGCAGTTCAAGGCAAGCACTCTACCACTGAGCTATAGCCCCAGCCCCCCCACCCAGTTTTCTAAGCTTTCCTGATGTCCATCTCCTCCACCAAGTTTTCCTCGAACTTCAGGCTTCTCAGGGGTCAGGTCAACCACTGCCATGTCTCCTGCCATCATTCATCACACCTGGCCATCTCCAGTCCTAACCTCACACTTTGTGACTCCTCCTTTATGGGGGCTCCTTATCCCACCTGCTCCTGCCAGGAAACCTCCCCAGGCTTGAGTCTCGACTACTCAGCACCTCTGTGCAGTCTTCCTGCAGCCCGTCCTCTGAAGGGACTCTCTGCCTCTCTCCTCTTTGTACCGCTACACATTAAAAAAAAAAAAAAAAAAAAAAAATTACCCATAAGCCAGTTTCCATGTCCTCTTCCTACTGTAGTTATTTTCTTCATCTACTAGATTTAGGATCCTTGAAGGCAGACTGGGGTTTTACCTTCCTGATTCCTCACAGCACTTGTAATTGCACAACCAGTATTTTTTATTGTTTGTTTTTGTTTGGTTGATTGGCTGGTTTTTTTGTTTTGTTTTGTTTTGTTTTGGGGTACTGGGGATGGAACCCATGGGTACTTAACCATTGAGCCATATCCCCAGCATTTTTTATTTTTTATTTTTTAATTTTAAGACAGGGGTCTCACTAAGTTGCTGAGGCTGGCTTTGAATTTGTGATCCTCCTGCCTCAGCCTCCCACACCCAGCTTTTCAATCAGTATTTTAAAGAAATGAATAGAATGTCTCTTTATTCCAACTATGTTTCATCTGTCAAGATAGCAGGCATTTTTTTTTCCTTTAAAATGTCTCTATGTTGATTCTTCTCTGCTTGGATTGCTACTTATTTCAGGCCTTTATCACACCCAAATAGCTGCAGAAAGAGATGCAGGGGGTGGGTGGAGAAGAGGAAAGAAGGAAGGGCAAGAAGGAGGGAGAATGATATTCTGCTCCAACTCCCTCCCCAGACCAAATACATCAGAATTTCTGGGGAAGGGGGTCAAGGAATCCATGACTGCTCAGTGTGCCTCCAGGGCTGAGGACAGTTCCCTTTTAATTTGATCCATCTGACCTCCAAACCTTAAACCTAAAAAAGCAATTCATCTTTCTAAAACACAACTTTCAGTCCATGTTCTACTCTGAAATCTCTTCGGCCAGAGACCAGATGATTTGCATAGTAGATGCTCAGAACAAGATAAATAAACAAAGGAAGGAGAAAAGGAATTGAAAGGCTTTCGGGGCCTGGCATAGGGGACCCAGTGGATAGCTTCTGCTGCTCCTGCCAACAGGCCCCTCTGCTGCAGTCTTCTCCTGGCGCCACATGTGCCCCATTACACTCTATTCTTTGCTCCCTGTACCTGGAATTTCCTTCTCCCTTCCCCCCACTCACATCCTAACCATCCTTGGTGGCCTTGCCCATAACTTAACTCCTCCACAGAGCTTCCCAGACTTCTGTCTTCCTCCCTTTCTAAATTCCTGTGGTGCCGACGATTAATAAGATTGGTTTATAGACTGCAAACTTGCTAAGAGAGTAGATCTCTCCACGTGCACAAGAGAATGTAACTGTCCGGAAAAGGATATGTTGATTTGCTTGGCTGCAGTAATCACTGAGCTGTGTATATCTCTATCAAAACTGGGTATTGCACACCTTAACTGTCTGCAATTTTTT
Organism: Marmota flaviventris; assembly: GCF_047511675.1. Taxonomy (NCBI): domain Eukaryota; kingdom Metazoa; phylum Chordata; class Mammalia; order Rodentia; family Sciuridae; genus Marmota; species Marmota flaviventris. The sequence continues at coordinate 139,211,437 of NC_092503.1, forward strand.
TTTAAAGAAAAAAAATAAGCCAATCAGATCAACACAAAATCCCAAATGAGGAACTTGTCACCAACATCAGTGTATGAACATGTCTCCCCCCAAAGCACAGAGTCCTTAAGGAAGGGCTGGAGATGCTATACCTCCTCCCCCTAGCCTGGGGCCTGGCCAGTGTGGAGAGGGGATGGTGAGCTAATTGTGTGCTTTCTCCAGAAGGGGCCTGGTAGCCCCCACCCTCTCCTGCTGCAGATAAGGGTGAAGCAAGTCTAGGTGACTTGTTGGAGGTGGCACACCTAGGGGATGGCAGCGCTTGAGATTCAAAACACTTTACATGGTTTTTAGAGACTGGCTAAATACTAGTTGTTTTTGCGCTTACGGTTTACAAAATAAAGTAATGCTTTGCTGTCTTGTTTATTGTTGTCTTAGTGTAAAAGGGGTTCACTTGATGCTTTGACTATATCCCTTGTGGCTTGAAAATTTACATTTTTTTTCTTTTTCCCAGTCTTCTTTTCCCTGAACTTCTCCTCCCTGATCTCCTCCTGCCTGATCTCTCCTCCCTAATCTCATTTTCTCTGAATCACCTCCACAAAAGCCCCCTGTTCCTGTGGGTGGGCAGAATCACAGCCTTTGGGACAGGAGTGCCCTGTGTTTCTCCTTTGCTATCAAAGCAATAAACCATCTTTTTTCCTTTTTCTCAAAACCATGTCCTTGGAGACAAAGACCGAGCCTTTGGCAACATTAGCATGATCCCTGCCCTATGTACACCTTGTCCAGTCACCAGCCATCTGCCACCGTGGACCTCTGGACTGCTCTGATGCTGAATGCTCTTAACTGTCCACACCCCACTGGATAGAGAACAAGAGCTGTGGATCATTTCCCCCAACTCCACCTTCTTCCATCAGGAAGCAGCTCAGAGAGGTCATCCCCCATTTTCCCCATAGAAATGGAAGGTAGATATTATCGACAGTGGGAAAGATAACAGTGGTCCACTTTATGCTTCGAATAGAGCACTGGCTGCTTGGTCGCTGCAACTGACTTTTAAAATGGACAGGTTTCTTTCTCTTCCTCTCTGCCTGCTGCTCCCTAATCTCAGGGGAAACAGGATTCTTCCCCATTTTAGACAACTATCTGTCCTTGAGCACACACCCACCATAGGAATGAAGTTATCCAGATTGGGGGGATGATACCAGAAGATCTCAGAAATGACTGTCTTCCAAATTAACAAGTAAAGTACAGCTCCAACAGAGAACATGTCTCCACGTGGAATGGAGCCTTTGAATCACCTCTTTAAAAGCCCCCTGTTCCTGCTGATGGGCAGAATCACAGCCTCTGGGACAGGAGTCTCCTGTGCTTCTCCTTTGCTAGCAATGCAATAAAACTTCTGTTTCCTTTTTCTCAAAAAAAAAAAAAAAAAAAACCTCAAACCTCAAATCTCCTGAGCTCAAAGCTCCTGTCCAGATGCTCGCCCGAGGTTCTCCTTGTTCTCAGGTTCTTCCTCGGAGGGGCAGAAGGCTCTCTTCTCTCATCTTACTTATTGGGAGTAGCATCTTTCCCAGTGAGAGGTCACTCACCTGGTGTCTTTGGTGACAGTCCTAAAGAACAACACAGAATCACTTAATCAGGGAAATTCAGATACAACTTGGATTGTTTTCCGAAAATCTTTCTCCAAAGAATCGTTCTTCACATATGTGGGGAACAGTTCTGGACTTGTCACTGATATACACCTCAAAGACTAAGTTTGGGGCACTGGGGTTGTGGCTCAGTGGCAGAGCACTTGCCTAGTCCATGTGAGGCACTGGGTTTGATCCTCAGCACCACATAAAAATAAATAAGTAAAAATAATAGCAGATGGAATAAAAAAATTTAAAAAAAAAAAAACAAGATTGTTACCCTCTGGGTTGGATGGAGGAAGCACTCATCTTAAATTGGCCAGGGAGAGGCTTCAATAGAGGCCCCAGAAGGGCAAGCCACTATGGAGTATAAACGGGAAAAAAAAAATAACACTTAATTAGAAAGACCCTGTTGCCACCAATTTGGGAAGATGCAAGTTCTGTGAGCCAGTCTAAAGTCGAACTAGCAGAGGGAAAAGGTGCTACTGGAGAAGCCAAGTCTGTTCTCCTTGCAGAAGCAGCTCCTAACAATGGCAAGCCTGGGAATTCAGGCTGAGAGCATGTGACAGCGAGATTAGAATTCTGCACTCCAGCAATAATGGCTTATGTTGTCCCAAGTCCTTGGCAGTCGTCAAAATGATTTCCATTCCCATGGGATAGAGAGATGCCAGGAATTTCCCCTGAATTTCTTGCTGGGCAAGACAATTGGCAGGGTCTCCAGTGAAGGGAAGGGAAGAGAGGAAGACAATAGAGGTGAGCCAGGCAGGTGGCTGCTCTCCACATTTGCAGCAGTTGGTGGCCCAGACCAGGGCCAGCCTCCTTCCCAGGCACAGCTGAAGGACACCAGTGACCAGGACAGCCGCTGAAGGTGGGCCCTCTCATGCCCTGTGTGCTAAGGATCCTCCCTCTTATGCATACACCCACTCACACCTGGAACCACTTTTCCAGCCTCCAAGAGATTTAGAGAGTTGGAGCCAGAGGATTTTGTAGCATAAAATGGCTGACTCCTGTTTGTGCAAAATTGGACCAGAAAGCAAAGCAAAGATGTGCCACCTATCTGTAGTAATACAGATACCCAAGCCACAAGAAGGAGGGCTCGCCATCTTTCAAGTATGTGTCCTTGAGCATGGTGGGTGTGGCTCCTGATTCCCACTTCTATCAAATGAGGAGGGTCAACAAGATGACCCAGTGGAAATCACCCTGACACTTCTCTAGTTTCACAATCAGGAACTGGACGAGAAGGCCATACAGCCAATTAGGGACACAGCAGGACAGCAAACTGCTTCCCCAGTGATTGTGGTACTTCTCTGCCCTCCAGGCTCCCGATTCGGCTGCCAGAGGAGGATCCTTGAGCATTAAGTCTGGAGGAGACACTGCCCCACCCCAAGCGGGTGGCTGCAGGGGAACTTCCCAACTCCCAGAAAGGACCTCGCTGCCCCTCTGTCAGCCAACAAAACAGACAATGAGTTCAGTTTCACCACCAGGGTGCTTAAGGGACAACTTGACTTTATAGGCACTCTTTGAATTCAAGCAATTGAGTTTCCCAGCACTACTTGGATAATTAAAAACTGAGTACAGATGTAAAATTATACTATCAATTTGCTCTTCTGTTTTTCTTTCAGCCTCAGTAATACTTGGTAAAACACAAACATGCCACAGGTGGAACATTCACACAATTCCCTGAGGATAACAACCACAGCTGAGATTTACTGAAATCACCCCATGTGACATTCCATGTATCATTTCATGTCATGTTTACCACAACCTAAGAGGTATGTGCAGCTGTGGCTCGCCCCTTACAGAGGCAGCTCAAGTGTCTGGACACACAGGGGGAGATGTGGAGCTGGCCCTGCCCTCAACCCATGTTTTTCTGACTTCTCGCCCCACATCCCTAACCCTTAGATGGCACTGCCTTTGGGTGGATATTTATGCTTGGCATTAATGTGTCTCTAGTGCCTTTTCTGAAATCAGGTTTGACAGTGCAAGAAAGACAAGAGAGAGAACTTCAGAGTACCTGGGTTCAAGTCCCAGTTCTATCACCTACTTCATGAAAGTTTGGGAAAGAAAGCTTAACCTCTATGACCCATAATGCCCCATTGATAAGGTAAGAGTTTTTATAGATACTGCCCACAGGGTTGTTGTGAACACGTTTAAATCAGAGAATTTCACTAGAGTTCTCAATGCAATGCCTGATAAGCTCCCAATAAATAGTAGATTTCCTCATTGTATTCCGGACACCAGAGATCAACCTGGCCCCATGGGCAGTGCTGCTGATAATCAGCCCCGCCTGGAGGGGTCATCTCCCACAGTTGCTGGCTACCCTGAACATTCTCTATGGCTTCCAGGAAAGGAACATTTGTTCCCGAATTAAACTGAGATGTCAAAGACCAGCTGCCATTCGTATGGAGTGTCTTGTGGCTGCAGGGACAAATTGTGGGTGATGCCAGTCCTTCAGGGCCCTATCACACATTCCCCAGGTGCTAACTAGTAGAGAATTCATGAGCAGGCTGCTTTAGAAAGTCCTCGGTCACCCCAGTGGACTGTGTTGACAACAGCAATCTTGATGTATCATCTGAGCCTGTGTTCGGCTTAGCTGTGTGTGACGCCAGTTAAAATCGTTTAAAATGTAAGTGACACTTCTCACCTTTCTGTCTTAAAAGCCAAAAGAAATGATCTCAGCTGTTTTTATTTATGCAAGACAAACTCCAGAAGGTATAAACTTTCCAATGCCATCTTCGATGCCAAACTACTACTCACTGCTCTGAAAACGTGTCATGCCTCTGTACTTTTGCTCTTGCCCTAAGAATGGGTCACTTCCTGGTCTCCATTTGAACTCTTCATTACTTCCTCGCTTTCCATTCTTTTGCATGAGGTGTTGGGTATGCATTTGGCTCCCTTCTGAACTGAGCATTCTTGAAGACAGAGCACCCTCATGTCATCTCAGTGTCCTCCAGACAATTGGAGAAGGTAAAAAGAGGAATTGGGATGGCCCTTCAGATGTGACGCAGATGTATTTGCAGAGCCGTAAATGGTAGTTTTCCAACCCTTGTCACAAATGTCAAGCCACCTGACTTCCTTAGCCTTTTACAGATTGTAACACATCATTATAAATTGCAAGTAACCAAGATATTGGCATATTTTGTGGTAAAGAAGAGCGAGTTTGACAACTTTAAATGATGCTTTTTATTCTTTATCATTTTAAATGTATCGTTCCTTTTGATGCCGTACTTAATGATATTTATTGCTTCCTCTGCAAAGCACAAGTCGCTGGCTCACTCTCAAATTCAATATGGACCTGAAGAAAGAAGCTAAGTATCACGAGGCTTCACTTTTCCATTCACTGTAGTAAATCCCTCTTGTTGGGATTGTAATTGCAGGTGGTAATCAGAGAACGCAGAGACCTCTGAAGAATTTGATGGCGTTCCAGCCAGGACACAGCACAGCCTGGAGACTTAAAAACTGGAAATGTGGACAGTCCTACAATGCTAAGACCAACCAGCAACTGAATGGGTTCTGATGCAGTAGGGCAGAATTTTTAGAGGACGCCTCCCTTTATTTAAAAATAATTATTTTTTCCGTATGTATTCAGTATTTGTGCAACATAAGCATTCTGGTATTGCAGAGTTATAACACTGTAGCTATTCCCACAATGCCTTTCCTCCTACAAGTTCTTTTCTCTTTCCATTCTCTTTAAATCTTCTCCCATCTGGCTTTTCTAAATTAATTTTTTTTTTTTTTTGTAGCCAGAGCTTCCGTTTCAGAGCGATGGTTACTTTTGTGTCTCCGATTGCTTTCTTTAATAACTTTTAATGACCTAAGAAATAGTTGGCTGGGTTCCATTTTTCACTTCCTCCAAATCCAATGATAGCACCTCCTACACCCTGTGTTTACAAGTATCACAGAAGGCAGTGCTAATTCCTTTTGCCTTATCTCCACTGAAGGATGCCTGGATTCTTGACAAGACCGGATAGAAGGTGCAAGTGGTTTTTGACACCGCTAAGAAACAACAAGCCAGTAGGACATCACGAGAACTAGCCACTTGAAACCATCCCTTCATTCTTTCACATATTTGCTGCACGTTTCCGGGTGCCTCCCGTCAGAAGGACGCCAGCTATGTGCTTTGTGGGGTGCAGAAATGGGAAAGTGAAAAACAGACATCGAGGAGTTTTCATTCTGCAAACGGGTGCTCTGATCAATACCGCATGGGTTGCATGGATGAGGTGCCCCAAGAGAGGGACAAGTGGCTGAGGAAGTTCAAATGAGGGAGAGATCATATCCCCCCAGGGGAGACTCTTATGGAGGTCCAACTCCATTCTGATTGATGAGTTTGAAGTCAGCCGGCTTTCAAGTGCAACAGAAGAGGGCAGTGGGAACCCAGGACAGAAACCCAGGAAAAGAAGGACGAGTGGGAGGTAAAGATTCCAGAGCCGACTTTAGAGAGGTTGTAGTTCCCTTGTTATGTTCGATTTCAGGACCCTTAAAAGACCACCAGAGACCAAGATCAATGTAAGCAGCAAAGAGGTGTTTATTGTGAGCTAGCTCGGTCCTACACACGCACACAGCAACTGCTGACGCTGAGAGGCCCCGAGCCCAGGGTTTGCAGCAGTTTTATACACTCTTTGGGGAAGGCAGGGACTTCACATACATCATAGCATCTCTTAGCAAATCATCTAACCGCAGGAAAATCATAAAACAACTCTAAAACATGATTAGCACATTCACTGGCGGGAACAAGTTGGGTAGGGTGATTGGTTACTACAAGAGGGGGATTCCTTTGAACTGATTGGTTTAAGCCATGAGGGGTGTACGTGCTGAACTACATGGTTTCCCAACATGTTATCTACCACCATAAACTACTGGGGGGTCATCTAGCATCCCAGGTATTTCCCTGTCTCATGCTGATTGGTGGTTGCTAGGGGGTTGCTATGGGTCCTCACCTAGCCTGACTGAGTCAGGGACACCTGGCGCAGCAGATCTCTCCTGTTATTTGTAGATAAACAACTCAGCAGGGTGGGAATGTGCTTAGGAGTGCTCTGTGGGTCTTTCCAAGGACAAGGGTCACGCCCCCTTCCTTGGACAGGCTTTGCTCTGAGGTAGAGGCTGGTTTCTCACCCTGACTCCTGTTTGGACTACCAGGGCCCTTCCACTGCGGTGGCTTCCAGAGCCCAGGACAGCTGGGGCTTTTAATTTCCCAGTCAAGAGACTTCCTGCTGCAGAGGTGTATTCAGGACCCACGGTAGGTATTTCTGCTTAGGAAAAGTTGCATTTATTTTTTAAAGGAATGGGATTTTTTGTAAGGTCAGGCAGAGTGGCGACCACAATTGATGTAAGATCAGGCAGCAGTGACCACAAGGAGACAGATTTAAAAAGGCTTTACTGAGATTTCACTGGTGTGGGGGGTGGCGCTCAGACTGACAGAGCAGGTAACAAGAGGGTCTGAGGAGAAGTGCACAGGGGCTAGACTGGACTAGAATTTTTATTGGGCTTAGGACAGGAAGGGAGGGCTTAGGACAGGAAAAGGGGGTTTTAGAGTCCATTGTCCTTCTGGGGTTGCTCCCGGGTAGCTGGCTAAGATCCAGGATTGGCCAGGAGATCCCCCTGATTGACAGACAGCTGTGTCACTGCCTGATTGGTGGTTCTTTGGGGGGTGTGGGTTGCTTGGTGCTTTGTTCCTCAGCCACCTCCACCTAACATTTTTGTTTTGATTTGTTTTTATTATTTTGTTGTTTTTCTCATTTTTAAAGTAATCTTTACGGGTTAGATATGAAGTGTACCCCAAAAGCTCACGTGTGAAACAATGCAAGAATGTTCAGAGGTGGGTGGGTGTGGTGGCGCACACCTGTGATCCCAGCAGCTCTGGAGGCTGAGGCAGGAGGACCACAAGTTCAAAGCCAGCCTCAACAAGTTAGCAAGGCCCTAAGCCACTTAGCAAGACCCTGCGTCAAAGTAAGAAATAAAAAAAAAAAAGGTTGGGCATGTGGCTCAGTGGTTAAGCACTCCTGAATTCAATCCCTGATACCAGGAAAAAAAAAAAAAAAGGATCCTTCGGAGGTGAAATTATTAGATTATGAGAATTGTGACCTAATCAGAAGATGTATCCACTAAAATGGATTAACTGGGTGGTAACTATAGGAAGGCAGGGTGTGGCAGGGAGGCTCACTGTGGGTGTGCCTTTGGGTTTTACATTCTGTTCCTGGTGAGGGGAGCTCTCTGCTTCCTGGTTGGGGTTGGGGGGCTGCTCTCCTCCTCCATGCCCTTCTGCCTTATCTGGGGCCCAGAGCTGTGGAGTTGGCCTGTTACAGACTGAACCTCTCAAACCATGAGCCAAGACAAACTTTTCCTCCTCTATGTTGTTGTCAGGTCTTTTGGTCACAGCGATGAAAGAACTAACTAAACAAGTAATACTCATTGAGTATTTTTAATCTTTAAAAAAATCTGTATTCCCACTACTCAGAGACAATATAGTACATGTACCAAAGTTTTCTATTTAATTAATACAAATAAATGGTTGCATATTGATTCTATTTTTTTTACTTGCATATATTTAAAAAACAAAATTTAGATGGGTGTTATACCTAATTTTTGGTATGATTTTCCTTCACACTAAATTAAAAAAAAATTATGATCTCTTTTGACTTCTGCATCTTTATCATTTTGGATTCCTACAAAGTATTTCAACTCTGATTGATAGTCAGGTTATTTCAATTTTTATGCTACTTTTAGACAATACCATGATAAACATCCTGGTATGTCTATACTTGTGGGTGCAGCTAGGCATCTTTCCTTAATAAAGATGTGCAGAAGTAGGTTACAGGGTCACAGATGTGTCTAACCACGTTAATATACAGCCTCCATAGATGAAGATTAACATCAGGTGGTTTAAACTTTGGCCCCATCATCCCTCTGTGTTCAGTGCACCTCCCCCATGAGGCCCTACCACTTCCCATTCATGCCGCCATCTTGACTCTCATTCTTGCAAGGGCTGAGTTGACTATCAGCTAATCATTTTAATCATTAGGACATTCACTTTTATGGCTTTTAAAGCTATGACTCATTTTTTATAAAGATTAAAGTGGCTTCTAGAGTTAAAAGACTGAAGATGAGACAGGAAAACTATTATGGAGGGGACCCTTGACTGATATACTTCAAAGAGACCCTTACTGCCCCGATGGAGGCATCCTGAGCTAAGATCAGATAATCTGCCCATCGGCAGTGGGGGAATATTCTAGATCTTTTCTAAGCAGAATCCTTTTCATTGAAACGGTCACCAGAATTTTCATTTCTAAGATCTCCTGCCTCTTTCCCCAAAGTACCATCTACTGCCATTACAGAGAAAGAAAATGTTCCCCGCTAGTAATGAAAATGCATATTTGGACCAGTTCTCCCCACTGTGTCCAACAAAGTGAGTTCACAATCCCTTGGCCTCTGAATTCCTTTCTGTGGTCCATTTCCATGGTTATTGCCACTCAGGATTATGAGTCAATAATCACTAAATCCATTCATCTCAAACTCTACTGCAACAACCACCAACATCACAGGCTAAGATTGCAAAGCACACATGTGGGCAGTCCACGGAAAGCCAAAGACAGTTTACCATGGGATTCTGGGGATCTTAGTCTACACCCATACGTTTCTCTGAAGAAAAAAAAAAAAAAAAAACCGTGACTTGTAAACACTGAGTCAAATTCTTACAAATCTGTACCCTTCACAAAACAGAAAGGGAACATACTCTTGAAACCTTGGTCTAAAAATGTCAATGCATATATGTAATTTTTAAATTACAGCCAAAATGAATGTCTACTGTTTTTTTCTTTCTGATAGTTAGATGTTTGAATAGATACCTTGCTTGCCACTGTGAAACTTTATTCTCTATTATTGCTTTACACACAATAGGCATTAAATAAATGTGTGTTAAAATGAACTAAATTTAATAGTTAGGTCAATATCTTTTCATACATGTTTATGATATTTAATAGTTGGAAAGTAACATTAACTGCAGCCATTTCCATAAATATCATTTCCTTTGTCCATGTGGAATGTAAAAACATTACCAATGGGAACTGTCCCGAGGTGCCTGAGTTAAGTTATTAAATTCTAACTTAATTACAGCAGATACTACCAATTTTTGTTTGTGTGTTTGTTTTGGTACTAGGTATTGAAATTCAGGGGTGCTTTACCACTGAGCTACTTCCCCAGCGCGCCCCCCCTCCCCCCGCCGCCACTTTTGTTTTTGGAGGAGAGAGGGTCACTAAATTGCTGAGGCTGCTCTTGAATTTATAATCCTCCTGCCTCAAGTTGCTGGGATACAGGCATGCACCCCTACCCCTGGCCCTACCAATTTGTTTTAAATAACTTGTCCCACTCTTAAAAAGGAAAATTGATTTGAGGAGCAGAAGTAAATGAAGAAAATTGATATTAAATGGCAGGAGTGAAGCAAATATTTGAAATTCTGGTTTCCTGGAGTTTCAGGAAGAGTTGAAATCTCTCCTTACTAGAAAATAAATTCTGGCATCGAAAACCATTCAGATCATGGTAGATTTCTATCTCAATTCTATCTCCTCCTCCTAGGCAGCCTATTTACTAAAGCAGTATTATAGCTGTTAATATTGTTATTTAATAAACATATAACCAATGGAAAAAATAAAACCATGGAATAAAGGTGACTTCTCAAAACCTCTGCTGCTTTTTCTTTCCCGTTGATCTGCCTCCTAGGAGTCAACCTACACCAATCCATGGAATTAGGAACAGGAAAACATAAAGTCTGCTCTTACGTCCATGTCTTCTTCTAGTCTGAGAAAAACAGTATGCAGGAAGGACAGGGCAACAAGAAACTATCATTTAAAAGGCTTTAAAATATTTTTTAAAATTGAAAACCATATTCAAGCAGACCTATTGTTGTTGTTGTTATTTGTTGTTTGTTTTGTTTGTTTGTTTGTTTGCTGCTGCTGCCGGGCACTCTGCCACACCGTTCAAGATTTCCTAATGGGCACGTATACTTCACGCTTCGCTGTCCTACGTGTTCCTTGGTTAACTTCCCCTCGTGTGAACAGATTCAGAACCGACACAGTTCATGCTCTGTTGTCTACAGAAATTTACCGAAAGAGAAGACTTTCAGGCACAGATCTTATCGTAAGTGAAAAATATTCTATTATCGTTTCGTGAACAACTTTATAAATATAATCATAGCAATCTTTTGAAAGATAAGATAATGTTCCTTTAAAACCAATTAAAAATTTTTAAAAGATTATTCAGGATTGTCCTCGTGTTAAAACTAAGAGTCCCAAGTCCTGGGAATCCCAACACACAGACCCAAACTAAGGCAACTGGTCACCCTCACATCAGCAATCCTGAATATAAATACCAGCTCTGAACACTCCGTTTAATTGAGTTAAGCAAGACTTTATTGAATGCAGAACTGTGTCTAAAGTACTGTGTTAAACAGGAGTCCATCAAGGCCCATGCAGGAGACAGCTGGTATGGTCAAACTGAGTCATTTGAGTAGAGTTTCATTAAAAGGCTATTTACAGAGGCGTGGAGAGAGCAAGGAACCCGTGAGATGTAGAGAGGCATCCTGGGCTAGCAACAGTAGGCAGCCATGCGCACCCTCAGGGGAAGCTGCCCAGCCTGAATTCATCACAAGCCAACGGGGAGGGAACCCAGGACCTTCCTCCCCCACCCTCCAGATATGAACTAATGCCTCCCCAAATCCAACCGGAAAGAAGAGGAAAGGAGTGTCTGGTAAGGGGGTCTGCAGCTTCCCAGGCCACAGCACAGGGCAGAGAGTGGTGGGGAGGTGCCCAAAGAAGTCCTAAGCCTGACATTTCAAAAGAAATGCTAAATGTAGGTCTTTGGAGCGATGACATTATGGGTATCACTGTTATTTTCTTCTACACTGTGCATTTTCAACATTTGGGCATGGAACATGGATTACTTCGGTCATTTTTCATCTTCATGTTCAACACTGAGTGTGCCATTTGGCTGTGGTGGGAATATTGTCTTGCTGCTACCACTTGTGTTTAAAGTTTACACTTCTGCAAATGCATTCTGTGATGGCATTCATCGTTTTAACACTTTCAGTTTGCATAAATCTCGTTGTTAACTAAAGCGTGGCCCCTGCTCTTAGTAACTTAAAATCTAAGGGCAAGTTGAAGGTGTTAGTTTAGGCACATACCAACGCAACTTAATAGTAGCAATACCCGAGTGTGCAGGTCTAACTAGCTCTTGAAGAAGTAAGCAAAAACCAAAATCAAGATGTTGGTTTTATGCCTCCTGACCTGGCTTGCTTTTAGTTAATTTGGAATTAATGGACCCTGGAAGTATTTTTATACACATGCACACATATAAATATATGTGTATGTATATACATATATGTATGTGTATATACATATATATCTATGCATACGTATATACATACATGCATATACACAGATATGTATATACATATATATTTTCAGACATAAATATATTGACATCTAAATATATGTAAGACATATTTATACGTCTTAATCTTTTTTTTTTTCTTTTTCTCTTTTTCTTTTTCAGTACTGGGGATATTTACCCAGCGGTGCTCTACCACTGAGCTACACCCCCGACACCTTTTTATTTTTTATTTTGAGATAGGATCTCACTAAATTTGCCATTTGGCCTTGAACTTGCCGTCTTCCCTATCTCGGCCTCCCACGTAGCTGGGATTACAGGCATGTGCCCCTGTACCCAGCTGTCTTTGTCTGTTTTTTCTGTAGTTAGTCACACAATGCCACAGACTGAGTTATAAAGAAATCTATTTGGCTCCGTGGTTCTGGTCCAAGGTCAAGGAGCACATCTGGTGGTGGCCTTCTTGTGGGCAGTGTGCCCAAGTGGTGCAGGGAATCACGTGGTGAGAGAAAGAGAGCACGCAGGACCCGACCAGATTGGGTTTTACAGCAGCCTCGCCTCAAGGTGACCTATGACCCATTAGTCTATTAATCACGTGAGTGGATGGTCCATTCATGAGGGCTGTTAGTTTGGATCTGGAATGTGCTCCTTGTGTTAAAGGCTTGGTCCCCAGCCTACTGTGCTATTCATAGGTACTTGAAATTTTAAGTGGAGAAAGAGACTGAGAATAGCTCAGTGGTAGAACACTTGCCTAGCAGGCCCAAGACCCTGGATTCAATTCCCAGTGCCACAAAGAGAGAGAGGTGGAGCCTAGAGGGAGGTTTTATGTTATTGGGTGCATGCCCTCAGAAGGGATTGTAGGACCCTGGTCTATTCTCATTCTCTTCTTCACACCCTACCCATGAGGTAAGCAGTTGTACTCCATCACCTCCTCCCCTTCATTATATTCTGCCTTGCTATGGCCCACCAGTCATGGACTGAAACCTCCAAAACGGTGAGCCAAAATAAACCTTTTGTCTTTATAAACTGATTATCTCAGGCATTTGTTATAGTAACAGAAAGCTGACTAATACAAAAGCAGAGACTTAATCACTTCTTCAAAGTCCCACCTGGTCTCACCTCTTAATATAATAGCAATTAAATTTCAATATGTGTTTCAGAAGGGACAAACCATACTTGAATCATAGAATAAACTTTAAATTATTTTAGTCATCCTATTTGGCTGTACTAGTTTCATGATTGAGCCTTCATATAAGTCCTGCATCAATTCCCCTCCCCTTATAATTACAAAAAGAAAATGACATCAGGGTACCCATAGCACTGAGGAGCTGACACTGTTGGATTTATCTTCAGTATTCTGCCCATTTTCACTCTGAAGCCACCTGCTCTTATTGAAGATGCATATATCCATGCTTCTCCAAAATGTATTAATTCTTGTCAAAGCCAGAAACAAATGAGCAAATTGCAAAGCAGGGTTTAACTATTTGTAAGCTGTCTGCAACTTCTGACTTGCAAAGCCGCAACTTCAGTTTTCAGAAAGAACGTTATAGGAAGTTATCGCCCCTGCAATCTCCAATGTGGCCCTTAATATAACCATCTTTCCAATGGTTAGAGTTTAAAATTCTAAAACACATATCACAAAAGCAGATTTCATTCTTATTGCACTGAACCACAGAAATCTCTCACTCTGTGGCATCATAGGCGCTAATAGCTTATGAACAGACCACAGGTTTTCATATGAAGGGTGCTTGTTATCTTCAGAAGGATTTGGACCGAGTACTCTAAGTCTCCTTTTCTTCCATTGGAAAATGGGAGAAATAATGATACTCATTGGTTGTTATAATGATGAATGTAATTTCCAAAAAATATCTGACCCTGAGTAGGCTTTAAAATCAGGATTCCCACCATAACACTCTTCACCTTAGCCAACATGGTTTCAGTAACTTTGTGTTTAGTAACTTTACATTTAAATAACTTAAGAAATATATTTTCTATCAAATGTCTTAGAACTTCTAAATATACTGGTTCATCTCTGCCTGCCTGACACGGAGAGTAGCCATTTGCAAATACAGGGATGAAATGAGACAAATATAACCCTCCTTTGATCAAAAGGTTTCCAGAGAAGCACGAATTTTCTTTCAACCTAATTGATGTGTAATCCAAATCAGTAACCAATGAAGTCTATCCAAGTGATGTGCATTCAGGTGAGGGAGATGGGGAGGGATCTTCACAAGTTTATGGGCTCCTTTTTGACACCATGAATGCAACTCCCTTTCCATACCTGGGGTAAACAAGCCAGTCTTGAGCCTTACTAGTCTTGAGCCCACCTTCCGTAAGAAGTATGAATGTGCAGCGTCCACACGCCTGTAATCACAGCGGCTGTGGAGGCTGAGGCAGGAGGATGGTCAGTTCAAAGCCAGCCTCAACAAAGGAGAGGCACTAAGCAACTCTGTGAGACCCTGTCTCTAAATAAAATACAAAATAGGGCTGGGGATGTGGCTCAGTGGTTGAGTGCCCCTGAGTTCAATCCTTGGTACCCCACCAAAAAAAAAAAAAAAAAAAAAAAGGTATGAATGAGGTACAGACAATGAGGAAAACTACCGAATCGTCTCTGGGCAATTCTAACCAAGTCTCACTTGCTTTTTCAAAAGCCTACTGTGTTTTTCTCTCTTCCATTCCATTTTTGCCCGCTTCCCCCTAGCAAAAGAAAATTTTAGTTTTTCGAGTACCTCTACTGGACGTTGTATTTAACAGAAGCCCCCAGTAGACATAGATTCTCCTTGAATTTTCACTGACAGACTGCTTCCAGCTGCCCTCGGGGTGGGACGCCACCACAATAAAATGCAGTGTTTGCTGAGGATTTCAGCAGCCACCTGGGGGCCCAAGGAACTCAATGAATGCTATTTAGCAGGGCCGAGCGGTAAAACGGTGACAAATGGCAGGTTGACTTTTTTTTTTCTGTTTGTGGTTTTAGGACGGCTTGGTTTCAGCCTCTGCTGGCTCCTTCTTCTGTGTTGCCAACCTTTTCCACATTAAAAGCCTGTAACGGCCTCTCCCAGCGTCTGGCAGCCAGCTCGGGGCTGTTGACAGAAGCCATTTATTGGTTAGATGTGGCCTGTTGGAAACTACTGGCAAATACTGATTTGAGAGTTGATCCATGCTTCGGAATTTGTGTGCATTCTTTTTTTAAGGGAAATTCTTTAACTATCCCAGTTTTTGCTCTTTAGAGTGTTATCATTTCAAAATGACCACCGACTGTTGGCTTCTTTTATCTCTGGTCACACCCAGTAAAATTAGGCTGGTTTGCAGATGATTAGCCCTAGACTGATCCACCTCTGAGCTAAACCTCCGCTGGCTTTGCTGGTTGGTTGGACTCTGCGCAGGCTTAGCCCCTGGGACACCCCCTAGTCACCTCTACAGTCCCCAGAGCCCCTTCCCTGCCTAGGCTCTCAGACTCTCCGAAGCTCACTCCTCTGGAGAAGGCTCATTAGCCTCGGCCTCCTCCTCCTCTTTGCTTCCGTCTCCTTCCACAGCATTCTTCCCCCATCCCTCTTGGTTCTAGAACGTTTCCAATTATTTCCGCCGCGAGGTTCTGAGTTCAGAGTGTTGACTGAACTAAAATATGGAAAAGATGAGAAGAGCCTGGCACTGAGAGGCCAATTAGTTAAGTTGTTCAATGATCCCAAGCAAGGCCGGTTTCTCTTTCACTCCTGATGAGTCTTGGACTCATTAAAGGGAACTCAAGTTTCACTGAAGGCTTGTCCAGGAATTCCCCAAAAGCTCTTGAATCGAAGGCTTCAGCTGCCCGTGTAGATTTCTGTTTCCAAATGTGAAAAGACCTGAGAGCATTTCTCCCTCCAAAAAGATGTCATGGATTCAGGGCCCTTTCTCTGCCCTGCTCCGGATCTTGCCCACTCCAGGACTCAAGGTCAGGTGCTGCTATTTCAAGTTGAAAAAAAATGATATTTCTGTAATCCAAATCGATTTTGGGAAACGGTCGATAGGCCACTTAAAGTGTTGCACAGTTTCACACGGATCCCATATTTTACTACCCAGACTTCAACATGGTCTCAGTTCTACCTTCTAGACCCAAACCCAGCGAGCGGCACACCTTCCCAAAGCTCTTCTTTCCTCCCACTTCCCAGTCTCCCTCTTGGGGTTAAACCAATTCAAATTAAGCTATTTAGTGCGTCCCGTGCGCCTCTTCCATCCCGTGTGCTAGTGGGGTGTGTAAACCCATGGACTACAACACAGAGTGAGCAGGGCAACCCCAGAAGTGAGATAAAAGCCCTCTTTCCCAAACACACAAATCTCACCTCTGTGGCACCTGGAATTTCCCCAACTGGACCCTTCCTCACGCTGACCCACGACCCAGTTCAAAGTTCTAAAGAGGCCTTACAACCTATTTTTGCTCAGACTTCCTTCGAGACTTGAGCACACACATGCACACACCCAGGATCAACATGTCACACTAGGATTACAAAACCCACACCCGTATTCTTCCAGACCCTCTTACCTTTCCAGATCTTTCCAGACCAATCCGTTCAATTGTTCTATAGAGGCAAAAAGTAACAGCTCGGATGGTGGTTATCTCCAGGTTATTCACTATTTTAGAGAAGGAAATATTTGTCACCCGTGGACATAGATCTAACAAGTCATCTCACATGCCCACATGCCAAAAGGCCCATCCCTCAAGTATTCAGAAATCCATCATCTAAAAAAAAATACTATTTAAGAGTGGCCCCAGAGCCATTTCCCTATTAGGATTCAAAGATAGATTGTAATGCAGGAAATGTCTAAAACTCTCAGAGCTTTTTTTATTCTAAAAGCATCAAGAGATTTTTTTTTTCTTTAAGGACACAACATTTTTTTCTGATGATGCTTTGATTAAGGTATTATTAGTTTACAACCACGGGTAATCTGGAACACGGTAAAGGTGATCTCAGGGCGGCACAGTGGAACTGGCCCGATTAAAAGCATCGCTAAAGGTCAAGTGGACAATTGATCATGGAGACATAATTCAATGTTGTTCTAGGATTCTATAACTAGATAATGTAATTTACATTATCCTTCCTTCCCAAGGGAGGGGAGGAAGACCTATGGGAGGCAAAGCTTAATGGTTCCGGTACTGGCACCAAATGTCTTCTTGCTCAACAAATCTGTTTCAAAGTACTGCTCATGAGCTAAGCTGGATACATATACAGGGGCCAAAAATTAACAAGTCAAGGAAACATAGATTGTTTCGCATAAGTTGTCCCCCATAATCGATAGTCAAATCAGCCAGCATATATTTACATGTATCTGTCCGGGGATGGAGGAGAGGGGTTTAATAAAAAATTTAAAAAGACAGAGGCTCCTGACTTCAAGAAATTTGGAGTCCAGACAGAGCTATAAATCTAGCACCTTCATCCAAGTTGGATACTGGGAGAGTGGCTCTGGGAAGGACTGCTCACAGAGGTAGTAGCATTTGAACTTGATGTTGAAGGATTTAAAAAAAAAAAATTTGGTAGAGAGAGAATGCACGGACAGGGAGGCTAGTCACAGGCTGCTGCTGGGGTGAGCTGTGCTCTGCGGAAAGGAAGAGTAGGAGGTTGACGGGGCCCTGGGTGCACAAGGACACGTCACCAGAGGCATCACTGGAGAGGCAGCTAGAAATGAAGTCAGATACCAGGCCATGCAGGACTTGGAATGCCATGCTAAGAATATAAGCTGTCATCCTGGAGACAGGGAAACTGCCACCTGTTTCTCAGGACCATGACAAGCTCCCAACTGTGCTGGAGGAGAAAGTCTTCACCTTACTAGGGAAGGACCAGAATGGAGATGAGCGGAAAGGCAGGAGACAGTAAGAAAAATGACCTCAGGCAAAGTCAGATGAATTCACAGACAGGACATCCCGACTGTCTGCCTCCTCAGCTCCCCCTCCCTCTGCATTTCTCTGAAAGGAGGCAGAAGTGATGGTCCCCACCCTAAGGCTGTGGTTAGACACTCTCACTCCCCGCCCATTCTTCTCAGCTTCCTCTGGATACATCCTGTGTCCCTGTCCCTCTAAATTCTTTGCTCCTGTTTGACAAACATACTGGAAGTCGGTTCCCACCCCCATGGCCCTGCCCCTCCCTCCAAATGCTAAATGTGGCCAATGTTATTCCTCACTCTGTATTTTCCACGTGTGGCCTCGGAACAAGGATTCCTTTGATCATTTCATCATGGTGTTCAACGCTGAGGATGCTGTTGGACCGTAGTGGGGCTACTGTGTTGCTGGTATCCACTGTGTCTGGAACTTAACGCTTCCAATGATACATTCAATGATTGACTTCATCCATTACCAAACCACTTAACACTTTCAGCATCAGATAAGCCTTGTAGTTGGCTAAAGCCTCCAGGTCGCTTTCACATGAAATGTTCACATCAATCATGACTCTCCTCTCCTGTTCATCTTTGAGTAGTGAAGATCTAATCCTTCTCACAGTACTAAAGGTTGCTTCTGTATTAAACTATCTAAGTAGCCAACATGCTTCTGAGAGGGGACTGTCATGATCTAATTCACATGGTAAGGATTCCAGGAACTGGGCAGGTGGCCCTGGCTCCCTCTATCTCCCATCCTTCCACCAAGGAACCACAAAATATTCCTATATATAAAAATGAATACATAAAAAAATTCAAGATGCTGTTAACCTGTGCAGGGCATAGAAAGATTGGTAACGCTTTAAGTCTTTGGTATATCAAATTCTCTTGTATATATGAAATATTTCATGATGAAAATGTCAAATATGTCCTAATTTTAAGTAATATGTAGGGACAATTTAGGTGGGAAGAAAATTCTCAGTATCCCTCGAATTTTGAGTAAAAAATAAAGGTCATAGAGAAAAAAATGAGAAGAAAGAAGGCATTTAATTAAGAAAATTAAAAAAAAAAACATAAAAGGGGAAAAGGAAGTAAAAGAAGAATGAAGGAAATAAGAAAATAAATAAGTCTGAAAGACGAGCTGAAATAATGGAGTTGGGGACTGGGGATGTAAAGCATTTGCCTAGAATGTTTGAGACCCTGGTTTCAATCCCCAGAACCAAAATAAATAAATAGGAAAGAGAGAGAGAAACAGAAAAGAAAGAAAGAGTAGGGTTGAAAGGAAGGTTTGGCCAGATGGGAGTGGTGGAGGTGGTTGATCAACAGGTTGATGAAGTATCACAGCCAGGTGCGGTGATGCACACCTACGTTCCCAGCAACTTGGGAGGCTGAGGCAGGAGGATGGTAAGTTCTAGGATAGCCTCAACAACTCTGTGAGACATAGTCTCAAAAATAAAAATTAAAAAGGTCTGAGGATGTAGCTCAGTGGCAAAGTACCCCTCAGTTCAATCCTCAGTACCAAAAAAAAAAAAAAAAAAAAAAAGGTATCACCAGGTGAGGACTGCAGATGCAGACTGGTGGAGGACAGGGAGCCATGGAAAGTGCCTCAAATCCTCCAAGAACCATCAGCAAATCCATGATGGCCCTTGGCCTTGACTTCAGCCACCCCAGGGATCAGTCTTTCACTGTTGTCCAGACTGTGTGGCGCAAAGTCAGGAGGCACAGGAGCCAAGTTCCTGCTGGTCTTTAGCCAGTCCTTCCCTCAGCTGTGGGTGCAGAATCTCCTGCTCAGGAGTGTCACTGAGGTGACTCAGCATGCTGTCCTTCCTTCCCCTCCTGCAGAGCCTGCGCAGTAGCCTGCCCAGCCAAGAGAAAGAAGAGCCCTACAAGCCTCCAGAGGAATGGCAACATGTTTCTCCCGAAACCTGCCAGGTAGGTGTGCAGTGACGGTCCAGGGGTCTCCTGGCCACGTTGGCAATTCTAACTTCAGACTAAAAACAAGGTTGCCCTCTGCCCCACCTGGCATGAAAAGTCAACTCCAGTGGGATTAAAGAGTGACATGTTTATTTAAAAATGAAACCATAAAAATATATATGATTCGAATACGTGGGGGGAAAGGGGGGTCTGTTTAAAAAGAGAGCCAGCAGAAAAGTTTCTCCAACCCCTGTCCAAATCTCCAAATTGCTGGGCCCTTCTTGACTCCTTGGGCTGAACAGATGGCTCTTTAGTGACTCAATTTGAAGAGCAGCTGTATCCAAGTCATTAAGATTCCATTTCAGGTGTTTAAAAGTTCAGGAGGCTAAATCAGAGATTAATTTTAATCCCATTCAAAGGCTTCCCCACCTCCCTCCACCATCTCAGGCCTGACTTGTGACCCAGGGGACTGTTTTGCAATTTTGTTTCTCTTCATCTCTCTGTGGCCCTCTGAGGTTGGGGGAAGAAGGGTGGAAGGCTTAGGGGGAAGGAGTCATTCCTACAGCTACAGTCCTGTCTCGGGAGGGTCTCCCGGTGCAGGTCCTTCTGATGTCCAGGTCTCGTCAGTCACACTATTGCTGGATGCACTGGGGGGTCCCACTTTTTTCATAGCCCCACTTTAAGGCTCCCGCCCACCTATGCCCATCAGAGCCGAGGGGCTCAGGGAAGGGGGCTCCGCACCAACCATCCAGCCACATTTATTGGCCCACATTTATGGGCCCACAGCCCGGTCTCCCATCCTGGACGCTCTGGAAGGGGGAGAATGGGAGCTACCCTCTCCTGGGGTGGGCTGCTGCAGCAAGACATGGCATCCCAAATTCTCTAGATGGAAAAGAGAAAGTAGGGATCAATTTTTAGGTTCGCACAGGCCCCTAAACTCCGAGGGGGGCGGTGCAGATCCATCCGTCTTGAGCATTTTCCCAATTGCTCTGTGTCATGGTGGAGACAGGGTGGGACTCCAGGGCCCCTGCATCTCAGTAAGCTGCCAGCAAGGGAACAAGTCCACCGCCTCCCTGTCTGTAGAGAGGGCTGGCTTTGTACTCTAGATGCTTCTCAACTGACTTAGGAGGAGGTGATGCTCCCCCCACCCGCTCCATAAACCCCTCATAAATGGAAAATGCATTTAACTCACCTAACCTTCCAACACCCCCGCTGAGCAACCCTGACCACAGTGGAGTGTCTGCTGCTCCACGTGGGATCGGGGGTGACTGGGAGCCGCGGCTGCTGGCACTGCCCGGCACTGAGGCAGAGGACTGGACGATTCTGGAAAAGACCTAAGTTCAAACTTTGCAGGTACAGTTGCTACTGAATGTGCATCACGTTCACCCAATCATAAATTTAAAGGAAAAAAAAGTAAGTCGAATCATTATGTTGGGACTGTTCCTAGTGGTGACCTTGGAACCCCTTATTTGGCTTAAGGGCCAGTAGGGAAAGCCCCCCACATCACACACTGCCCTACTAGATCCTTCCTGTGCTCTGTTCCTTTGGCAAAATCTCATGGGCCTCCTTCTCCAAATAGTGCTTTTAAGTACATAAGATAAAATATACAGAATTACAAAAGAAACCAATGTTATTGAAATGCAGTTGTCAAAATCACTTTAAAATTGATGCTCTAATAATAATCCTTCCTTTTTTAAAAAAATCACTTTATTGAGATGTGATTGGCACACAAAAAGCTGTATGTATTTACTATATACAAACTAAGGAGTTTGGAGACAAATGCATGTTCATGAAACCATCACCACAATTTAAACCACAAATAATCTCCAAATATGTCCATCAGCTTCAAAAGTTTCCTCCTGCCCTATTCATCCATCCATCCATTCATTCTGAGAACATGTAACATAAGAGCTACTACCCTCTTAACAAATTTTTAAGAATGTCATAGAAGATTGTTAACCAGGGGCAGTATGCTGCACAGTAGGTCTCCAGGACTTACTCATCTTGCATAAGTAAAACGTTGTGCTTTTTGCTTCCTCCTCCCCGGTCCTGGCAACCACCGTTCTACCCTCTGCTCCTACGTGTTTGACTTTTTTGGTTTGCTCATTTACGGGGTATCATGTGGTATTTTTCCTTCTGTGTCTGGCTTATTTTTGCTTAAATGCTGTTTTATTAATACTTATCAATAAGTTCTAGCAGTAATTTCTCAGTAGGGATGAATCTAAGTGACATTTCGAGATATCCACAATGACTGCATATGATGTGAAAAAACCTGAGGTTTCCATTGGTGACAGAGTTACCAATGTTGCTAATTCTACTGTACCTTGTTGGCTACATTCATAATCCAAGGATATACTAAACTTCAACTACAGAATAGAGAAAATAAGGATGGAATATTTTTTCCACCCTTGATCTTGGACCTCCTGAAATCTATCCACAGACTCCTGGGGACAGATGAGGAGGCCCCATACTGCAGGCTGCCTCCTCCAGGGATCTCCCCACATCCTTCCTGGGCGTATGTAGGTCAGCGGGGGTGGAGAGGAGGTGGCTGCAGGGCCGGTTTGGTGGCCTGTTGGTGAGGTTTGCAGGTCACCTAGCAACTCCTTTAGGAGTGGAGCGAAGTTACAGCCCGAAGTCCTCAGCTTTGAGACACGCAACTTGAAGAAGAAGTCTAATAAAGGACCAGTGGCTGTAAATTCTGTTTATGCTCCCTGTTCCTTACAATGTTCAGAATTGATTCCAAAGAAGCTGTTGAACTACTGAAACTATTGACTACCTCTGGGGAGTAGAAATGGAAGTTAGGAGGAGGAGGGAATAATTTTTCATGTTAAACTCTTTTGTGCTGCCTGAAAAAAAATTAATTAAAAATTCATTTTAGTGGGGAAAAGGGTACACTTGTACATTGCTGGTGGGACTGCAAATTGGTGTGGCCAATTTGGAAAGCAGTATGGAGATTCTTTGGAAAGCTGGGAATGGAACCACCATTTAACCCAGCTATTCCCCTTCTTGGACTATTCCCTAAAGACCTTAAAAGAGCGTACTATAGGGATACTGCTACATGGATGTTCATAGCAGCACAATTCACAATAGCTAGACAGTGGAACCAACCTAGATGCCCTTCAATAGATGAATGGATAAAAAAAAATGTGGCATTTATACACAATGGAGTATTACTCAGCACTAAAAAACGACAAAATCATAGCATTTGCAGGGAAATGGATGGCACTAGAGCAGATTATGCTAAGTAAAGCTAGCCAATCCCTAAAAAACAAATGCAAAATGTCTTCTTTGATATAAGGAGAGCAACTAAGAACAGAGCAGGGAGGAAGAGCATGAGAAGATCAACATTAAACAGGGACGAGAGGTGGGAGGGAAGGGAGAGAGAAGGGAAATTGCATGGAAATGGAAGGAGACCCTCATTGTTATACAAAATTACATATAAGAGGAAGTGAGGGGAAAGGGGGAAAAATAAAAAAAATAAAAATTCATTTTAAAAATATCTTGTTCAGGGGTTGGGGTTGTGGCTCAGTGGCAGAGCGCTCGCCTAGTACGTGTGAGGCCCTGGGTTCGATGATCCTCAGCACCACATAAAAATAAATAAATAAAATAAAGATGTTGTGACCTACTAAAATAAATAAATATTTTTAAAAAATAAATAAAGATATCTTGTTCATATGATGGAAAAGAAGTTTGAAAGAAAACTTTTAAGTTTTTCTAAAGGAAACTGATGTGACTTGAACTTATCTGAGGCAAGTAAGAATTCTCTGAGTATAAAAGTAATAAGAGAAATGATGGGGAAATTGAAAGATTTGATTACACACACACACTTGAAAATATGGTCAAAACAACAATATCACAGATAAAACTCAAAGAGAGCCAGGCATGGTGGCACTCATCTGTAATCCCAGTGGCTCATGAGGCTGAGGCAGGAGAATTACAAACTCAAGGACAGCCCCAGCAATTTAGTGAGACCTTAAGCAACTTAGCAAAAGCTTGTCTCAAAATTTAAAAAAATAAAAAATAAAAAGCACTGGAGATGTGGCTCAGTGATTAAGCCCCTCTATATTCAATCTTTGATACCAAAATAATAATAATAATAACAATAATAATAATAAGCATGAAGAAATATTTGCAATTAAAATTACAAAAAAAAAAGAGCAAAAAGTCATATATTGTGAAACAATCTAATAAATCAGAGAGGGAAAAAAATAAGATACTATAAATAACTGTTTGGGACTATTCATTACTTTTCTTTCTGCCCTAATTTTACCATATCTACCTCCAGAGAAAAACTGAGCAGCAAAAGAGATACATAGTGAAAGCCAGGCTTGGTGGCACACACTAATAATCCCAGTGCACAGGAGGCTAAGGCAAGAGGATTGCAAGTTCAGGATCAGCCTCAGCAATTTGGTGAGGCCCTAAGCAACTTCATGAGACCCTGTCTCAAAATAAAAAATAAAAAGGGCTGGGGTTGTGGCTCAGGGGTTGAACATCCCTGGGTTAAATCCCCAGTACCTGCCAACCTACCCCCCCCCCAAAAAAAAAAAGAGAGAGTGAAGCCCAATATACAGATCAAATGTCAGCATTCAGTGATGGCAGATACCACTTCCACCTCACTTTTGTACCCACTTTAGGCTCAGGTTTGTTACTGGCACTGGTGCTTTAAGCCAGATGGAGAAGCATACACCAAACTGGACCTGAACTTCCGCAACCCTGGAATGCAAACAAATAAACTTCAGATTCTCCATTCTATCTTGCACCTAAAGGTATTGATCAGACCCTTACAATAAAGATGCAGGAAAGTTTCTAGAAAAATAAAATATCATGCACATTTGCACCAGGCCTTCTGGAACCAGCATTGTGCTGTGTGGAAAGGAACATGGTCTTTGAGACCAGACAAACATGGACCCAGTCCTGGCCTGCCGCCTTTTACTGACAGTGCAACTTGGGCCAGTCATGTATCTGTGTCTTGGTTTTCCCGTCTGTGAAACAGGAGCAGTGTGCACCCCATAGACTTGCTGTGAGGTTGAGAGATAACACATGAATCACATCCTGACCTTGCATCATATACACAAAATACTCCAGATGGATCAGAAGATAAACGTTGAAGTAAAACATTAAACCTCTTAGAAATGCAGGATAATGGTTGTATGACCTTGGAATAGGAAAAGATTTCTTTAAAAAGTCCCCCAAAGGCCAAATGATAAAAACAAACATATATAAATTGAACTGCATCAAAAGTAGGAACGTCTACACAATAAAAGACATCTTGGAAAAAAGTAAAAAAGACAACCCAAAGCCAGGAAGAAGCTGTCTGTAACCTATTTTAAAAGAATAAAGCATTAGTATGTGGCACATACTAAAATTCTTTTAAATAAATTTGTTGAAGAAAACCAAGTTAAATAAGTGGAGTTAAAAAAAAAAAAAAAAACCTCAAATAACACCTTTTCCTGATCTAAAAGAAAAGAAAACCTAATAGAAAATGAGCAATTTCTATTGCTCACGGGGTGGTATAATTGACAGAAGAAACACGGAGGTCAACAAATGCAAGAAAAGAAGCATAGCTTCACCGCACACATGGAACTGCAAATCGATCCCCATTTCAGTCCTATCAAATAGTTCCCCTTTCATAAGAACTGAAAAACTCCCCTAAGCTTAGAAAAATTGTAAAATCCTAATAATAGCGTTGAAGAAGATTGTGCAGAAAAGAGGATTCATATGCTCCACTAGTGGGAGTATAAATTGATTCAACCACTTTGGAAAATAGCGTAGCTTGATTCAGTAAATGGGCACAACCTCCCATCAACAGTTCATCTGAAGAGACCCTAGTGCCTGTGCTCAAAGGGGCAGATAAGGCTTTTGCTGGAGTGTAGCTTTTGGGTGGAGATGAACTAAAATCAATGTGAACCTCTCTCTGTAGAAGGATGGACAGATGGACTCCAGCACCCTCATACAGTGGGATACTATGTGCCAATGAAAACAAAGTTGCCAGATTTACATGAAACATCAAGGGTGAATGATAAAAAATGCAATTTTTAAGTTAAAAAATGCTGCAGAAAGTTTTATACAGTTATGACATCACTTGTGTAAATACTTATGGATACTCAAAGCTACACTAAATGTTCTTTACATATGCGTGTACTTTATGGTTTGCATCTTCAATGTCTCCCAAGACCCATGTGATAAAGACATGGTTCTCAGCTCATGATGTCCATTGGAGGTGGTGGAACCTCAGGAGGTGGGGCCTAGCGGAAGGAAGTTAGGTCATTGGGAGTGTGCCCTTGAAGGGGATACTGGAACCTTGTCTCCTTTCTCTCTCTTCTCTCTCTCTCTCTCTTTCTCCCCCACCTCCATGAGATGAGCAGCTCTCTCCTGCACCCCACCGTGATGTACTTCTGTGCTGCCAAAGGCCCACAGCAACAGAGCCAAATGACCATGATCTGAAACCATGAGCCAAAATAAACCTTTTCTCCCTTTGAGCTGGTTATCTCAAGTATTTTGTCACAGTGACAAAAAACAGAATCTCTGTAATATAAACACATGAAAATGTGACCTGGATACACACCAAATTTCTAATGGGAAAGAAATTGGGAAAGATACATAGGAGAGTTGTGGTTATACTTTTGTCTACTTTTAAAAAGCTTTTCTGGCGGGAGGAAAGAAGTAAATAGGAAGTACTAAGGAGAATGCATGGCCTTTATTAGTGCCTTACTTAATTGTAGCCATTTTTAAGTTATCTACCAAGTATAGGTAAGTGAAATGTACTTTGGTCCTGTGGCCCTGACTATACCCAGCTTGTAGCTTCTCCCTGCCCAGTTCACCAGCTTGAACAGCAGACTGTGTGTATGGTAGAACACGTGAAACTGATGTTAAGCCTCACAGTAAGCCAGCGGTTCTTAGCCGGGGACAAGTGTCACCCCCAAAGGACACATAGCAATGTCTGAAGTCATCTTGGCTGTTACAACCAATGTGGAGGGTGTTGCTACTAGAATGCAGAGCATAGAGCTTGGGGATCTACTTTCAACCTGTGATGCATCCAATGCCCCCACCACAGAGACTTAGCTGGTACAGAACAGGAGGACTGGGGTCAGGGAGCCAGCACTTGCCTAGTATGTGCAAGGCCCTCTGTTCACTTTCCAACATTGCCAAAAAAACAAAAAGAAAAATAATAAAGGAAGCAAAGAAAAGAAAGTAAGAAAGGGAGGGAGGGAGAAAGAAATGTCAATAGTGCAAAGGTTGAGGATCCCAGTGTAAGCCCACAGAAAATTAAAAACACACATCCCTTGAATTGCAAATAACATACTAAAGTTAACTACTTTTCGGATGAGTCCTTTTTCTAAATAACTGGGGATTACTGAAACCACTCCTCTTTTTTAACCCAGACACTGGGCTACATCCAAGAGTGTGGAGGACTAGAGATGTTTCTGCCCAAACTGTAGCCTCCAGTTCTCTTATCCAGGTCATCTGCAGGAGGGAGCATATACTCCAATCATTTCAGTTGAGAAAAATTCTCCCAAATCTGAATACGTATAGGTTCGCGTCCTATTCAGACTAATGCTGTCTGTTTCCAAAACTAAAGGAAGCACAACATGGGTTGTTTCCTTTCAACCTCCCAGGAAATCATTTAGCAGATCCAGGGACTCAGGCCTCAAATCCACACCCCTAAATCTATTGCTCCATATTCTTAAAGTTCAATGGGCCAAATCATGCATGAAAAGTGTATCAATCATGATCCAGCTTCATATGAGCAAAGCCCCATATATAGTGGCTTAAGTAAAATTGAATTTGATGCCTCTCTCGGTCAATTGAAATTTAGAGTTAGCCCAGGCCAGGTTTGGCAGCCCCAGGATGCTTCTTAGTATTCTCTGTAGCTTGGCTCTTTTTATTGTCCAGGATAGCCGCTGGCATGTCACAAGAACATCCACCTTCAAGTCAGAAGAATGGAGAAGGGAGAAGGACATGCCTCTCCCCTTTTAAGAAGTCTTCCAGAAAATTCCTTGCCACACAATTGCTTTTAGCTCATTGGCCAGAATTTAATTACCTACCTAGCCATACCTAATGATAAAGGAGGCAGGGAAATAAAGCCGGCCCTCAGTGTTCACATGAGATTGGTCCCAGAACCCCTGTGGATACCAAAATCTCCAGGATGTTCATGTCTCTTCTGTAAAATGACATAGTATTTTCAGATCACCTGCACATATCCCCTGTAGACTTTAAATCATCTCTAGGTAACTTATAATACGTAATATAATGTAAGTGCCGTGGAAATAGTTGTTAACACTGCATTATTTAGGGAATAATGATGAAAATGTCTACACGGGTTCACTGCAGATGCAGTATTTTAAAAATATTTTTGATCCACTGTTGGTTGAATCTGCAACCATGGAAGCTTCAGGTGAGAAGATCCAATTGTCTAGATTTTTTTTTTTAGCTGAGTGGCAATATGCCTACTAAAAATCAGGGGTTTTGTATCAAAGAAGAGCAGTGTGGATTCTGGAAGGCATCTAGCATTTTCCACTGTGGTCTGCTCCTTTGGCTCCCCAAATACCCATGAATGCTCTTCTCTTTCATACCCATGCATTTTCCTCAAAGTCTCATACTGTTACTAAATCTCACTTAAAGTCCAGGTGACCTAGACTTTAAGGATCCCTAGATGAAACGCGATCGTCTCCATGGAGTCCAGATGGGACTCCTTGTGCTCTGCTCATTTTTAAACCCAAAAGCAAGTTATCCACATCTACATGCAACATCACTGCTGGAGCAGAAGCCAGATAACCACCATAAAAACTCTCCCCCAGCCAGGCATGGTGGTGTGGTCTGTGGTTCCTAGTTTCTTGCGAGACTGAGGCAGAAGAATCACATGGTCCTCAGAGTTCAAGGTCAGCCTGAGCAACACAATGAGACCCTCATCTCTAAAATAATTAATTTTAAAACTCACAGTAGACAAAGGACAAAAGATAAACATCGCAGGAATTTGTCCATGGCAATGATCAAATCCTGCTCAATGGAAATGGCAAAGACCCCCACTCCTTGCTGTCCGTGTGAGCCTTGACTGCCGCTCTGGCAGCTCTGCCTTGGAGAAACTCTCTTGTCCATTGTCCGACGTGACCTCTGTCCGCCCTCTAGGAGGTTCTTCTATGGAGGGAAACGGACAAGCCCCGTGCATCAGAAGTTATGATCATTTCCGTAGCCAACTTCTTGCTTTGGAGGGTGTATTTGAGAGCTGAATGAGCAGACGTTTTCGCAGGCCAAGCCCAGGGTTTCTGTCCAAACCTAAGTAAGCTGCCATCCAATCTATTTGCTTCCAGTCGGTTCCCAACATGAGTTACTACAGCCCAATGTTGTGTCCAAAAACACGGTGTAAGCCTGAAGGTTCTGATCTTTTATTTATGTCTCTTTATGCTTTGCCCATCCTTCCCTCTCAAAGTGATGCTAGCTCCTTTGAGACTATTTGAAAGGCAGAGAGAAAACATTGGGTGGGACGGCACATCTTTAAACTGATCACTGGGGCTGGGCGCAATTCCATTGTCCAGAGGCAACTGCCAGGAAGATGCCTGGGAAGGGCCTGGGGCCACATCCTTATCTCCTGCCAAGGCCCATGGGCTTGCTGTCACTCTGCTACTGTTTCCATCTGGGGGAAGAAGCAGTTGGATTTTTCACCCCTGCAAGGCCCACAATTCCAGGACTCCTGGTGGATTTAGATTGCAGGCAGAGACTCTTAAAGTGCATTTTTTTTTTTTTTTTTTTTGCTTACACTTCTGCTGGTGGGTGGGATAGCTCCAGCTCAAGTTCATATCTTTATTACAGTTCATAGCTAGAAGCTATAAGAAGTAATCAACGCTGGGCATGGTGGTGCACACTTGTAGTCCCAGCAGCTCAGGAGACTGAATCAGGAGGATAACAAGTTTGAGGCCAGCCTCAGCAACTTGGCAAGGCCCTGAGCAACTTAGCAAGACCCTGTCTCTCAACAAAAAATAAAAAGGGCTGGGGATGTTGCCCAGTGGTTGAGCATCCCTGGGTTTAATCCCCAGTACCAAAAAAGGAGGAGGAGAGAGAGGAGGGAGGGAGAAGGGAAGAGGGGGAGGGAGGGAGGGGGAAGAGGAGGAGGAGGAAAGAAAGAAAGAAAATCAATACAAACTTTTACATTTCCTATCTCTGGCCCTAGCTACACCCTCAGTTTGCATATTACTTGCTTGACATAATACATCTGGTGATCATTTGATCAAACGTTTTGCTACAGCATAACAAAGTTACAAACTATACAACAAAAATATCCACTCCATTTCTGCTCTATACCTGACTTTCTTTACTAAGCCATTAACACAATTGGATTTTATTACATACACTACCCAACTGCCAGGTGTCAAATTTCATATTGATAAGGATACAGTTTAGTTGCTTAAAACAGAAAAATGCAAAATAATGTGATTTGCTCGTAGAACAAAGTGCTAAAAACCCCACAGATGGGACTTGTTAGCCATGTAACATGACAAGAAATACATTGTGTTAGTCAGTTGACTGTTACTATAACAAATACTTAAATAATCAACTTACAAAGAGAAAAGGTTTATTTTTACTCATAGTTTTGGAGATTTTGGTCTATGATTGGTTGATGCCATTGCTTTTGGGTCTGGGGAAGGGAGTGTATGGTGGAGTAAAACTGGTCACCTTATAACTGGGAAAGCTAAAAAGAGGGAGAAAACAACATCTATAATCAGCACTCCCCCAGTGACCTAAAACCTCACTGGGCCCACCTCTTATAACTTCCACCAATAGCATTAATCTAGGGAGCAAGATTTAACACATGTGCTTTGGAGGACAAGGACAATCCAAATTATTGCACACATTATTAATCATAACAGATTATTAATTAAAATAGTTCCTAGCAATAACCTGCACCCGAGAGTTTAGGATTTAGATAAAACACCACCAGAAGTGAATGTGCTAACCATCTCTTTTCCTATGAGCTCATAAGCTTTTTCTCAAGCTGGAACAGAATTTCAGATGATGTCTCTCATAAGGAGAGATCCAGATATTTCATGATAATGTCAATTGATTCCTGACCCAGAAATAGAGCAGAGGCTGGTGATGGAGGGGTGGGGGCATACTCACTGCTGAGGGGGACAAAGGTCAGATGGGAATTGGGAAGAAGGACATGGAGGGAAAGCCCATCAGTTGAGGTCCATCAGTCCAGACTCTGACTATAAAATTGCTAAATTAGGAGAGACAGAGAGAGAGTCACTTGTTGAAATCAAAGAGAAATCCAAAATCCTACTGCTATTGATTATTACAAACAACTCTTCTTGTTTGTTTGTTTGTTTGTTTTTAGTACCGGAGATTGAACTCAGGGTGCTCGACCACTGAGCCACATCCCCAGCCCTATTTTGTATTTTATTTAGAGACAGGATCTCACTGAGTTGCTTGCTGCCTTGCCGTTGCTGAGGCTGGCTTTGAGCTTGCAATCCTCCTGCCTCAGCCTCTCCAGCTGCTGGGATTACAGGCCTGCACTACAGCGCCCAGCACAACCAACTCTTTTGGAGAGCGCTACTGGGGATTGAACCCAGAGCCTTGCCCAAGCTAAGTAAGCACTCAGCCACTGAGTTTCACCCCCAGCCCTTTTTGTTTTGAGACAGTCTCACTAAGTTGATGTTTTAGTTATTAGCTTATCATTGCTGCAACCAAAATACCTGACCAGAACAATTTAGAGGAGGAAAAGCTTATTTTGGCTCATGATTTCAGAGGTTCAGTCCATGGTTGACTGACTCCATCGCTTGGAGCACAGAAGAACATCATGGCAGATGAAAGCAGCTCTGGATGTGGAGACCAGGAATTAGAGAGAGAGCCTCACTAAGGACAAAATATAAACTTGAAAGGCACGCCCCCATGACCTACTTCCTTCAGGCACACGCTACCTGCCTGTAGTTAACCACCCAGTTAATCCATATCGGTGGATTAATCCACTGATTAGCTTACACCTCTCATAATCTAATTATCTCCCTTCTGAAAATTCTTGCATTGTCTCACAGGTAAGTTTTTTTGGGAGCACCTCAGATCTAAATCGTAGCAGTTGCCAAGGCTGGCTTCAAATTTGAGATCCTCCTGTCTCAGCCTCAGCTGGGCTTATAGGTGAGCAACACAGTGTCTGGCTGACCAGTAACTATGTTCCAAGCAATGTACTAACTTCTTTATATGCTACAGATAAGGAAACCAAAGCTCAAAGAGGTTAAATAATTTACCCAAGGTGATGACAAATAGTGGAATCCGGGCATGAACTCGGGTCTCTTGGAGACCTGAGCTAATTAATCTCTTGAACATTGTGGTACATTGTTCAGATGGTAAATTTGGGGCGGTTTGGGGGTTTTGTTATTGTTTTCTGTTTCGTTTTGTTTTGTTGGAACTGGTGATTGAACCCAGGGGCATTTTACCACTGTGTGTCACATCCCCAACTCCCCCGTTTTTTTTGTACCAGGGATTGACAAAGGGGTGAACCACTGAGCCACATCCCCAGCCCCCCCCCCTTTTTTTGAGAGAGAGAGAGAATTTTTTAAAATTATTTTTTAGTTGTAGATGAACACAATATTTTTACTTCATTTTTTATGTGGTGCAGATGATCGAACCCAGTGCCTCATGCATGCTAGGCGAGCACTCTACGACTGAGCCACAACACCAGCCCTGTTTCTTTTTTTTTTAATTTTGAGACAGGGTCTCACTATGTTGCTCAGGGCCTCACTAAGTTGCTGAGGCTGGCCTCAAATTTGCGATCCTCCTGCCTCAGCTTCAAGAGACACAGGGATTACAGGCATACACTGCCGTGCCCCCACTTTTTACTTTGTTTTCTTCAGAGGGACGATTCCTGGCTGTGTTAATTATTCAGTAGTATACAATCACCCGTTATCTGCATAATCAGTCTCATTTCATCACAAGGAAAGCCACTGCAGCCCCACATTCATAATTGGCATTTTCAAGCCACATATTATAGTCTTTATGCGCAGGAAGGAGGGGAAAGGAAGAGGTTTGCATTTAGGAAAATGAGCAAACAGACCAAATGGGATTTGAAGCCCTCTCGTCCTTCCTTCCGTCCCTCCATCTGAGCATCCACTCCATTCTGCTCTTAGATTGCAAACGTCCCAAAGCCCAGCTCTGCACTCATAGAACAGGCGCTGGGGTGGGTGGGCAAGCTCAGGAGCTGTGTACCCTTGAAAACCATGTCACCCCCCATCTGTGGGAAATGGGGGTAGAAAGGCTTCCTCTAGGGCTGGAATGTAGCTCGGCCATAGAGTGCTTGCCCAGCATGTTCAATGACCTGGGTCCATTCCCAGCATTTATAAAGTAAAAATTGCCCAAGTGAAGACCTAGATGGATAAATAATAGAAGCCAGCCAAACCACGTGTCAGAAGGTCATCCGAGCACAGGAGGCCACCTGTGCAAAAGCATGTGTTCAGGAACTGTTGAGGACGGCCAGGATTGGGGAGCTATCGGAAGGGATGTGGCAAGAGACCACCCGAAGGTCAAATCCTGAAGGTCTTCATATTCCCCACAGACTAAAGTAGGCTGCATCCTCAGGGAAGCGGAATGTTAACCACAAGAGGGACATCAGATGTGCTCTTTAGGAGGGCCATTCTAGCACAGGGGTAGAGAATGGTTTGAGAGGTGACTTAAGGTGGGCAGTGCCCGCGAGCATCTGTCAGGGTACAGGAGTCTTGAGATGGGGGTGGCCCAGCTCAGGGGCAAGACCAAGATGGGACAGAAGCAGAGGGGCTGCTGTGCCCCTGAGGAGGCTGTTGCAGTCTGAATTTTCACCACTGTGACCAAAACACCTGACAAGAAGAATTTCATAGGAGGAAACGTTTATTTGAGGGCTCACAGTTTCAGAGGTCTCAGTTGATAGACGGCTGACTCCATTGCTCCAAGGCCTGAGGTGAGGCAGCCCATCATGGGGGAAGGAACTGGCTCAGGACCTGGCACCAGGAAGCAGAAAGGAAGCTCTGCTCAACAAAGACAAAATATATACCCCAAATATGTGCCCCCCCATGACCCACCTCCTCCAGCCACACCCTACCCGCCTTCAGCCACCAGCCAATCAATCCCATCAGGGATTAGTACACTGATTAGGTTAAGACTCTCCTAACCCCATCATCTCACCTCCAGAGTTTCTTGTACTGTCTCCGCTGTGATCCTTAGGGGACACCTAATATCTAAGCCAAACCAGAGATGGAGAGAGCACAGTATGGTAGATGAGACAAGAAAGACAGGCAAGTCCACGTGGTGGATTCTGACTTAGAGTGTTCGGTGGGTAGGAGGAACAAGGAGCAATTTGGAGACAGTTACACGTCATGTAGAGGTCACGGAGTTCAGAGTCCACAGGAGAGCTCAGGCCCAGGAAAGCAGGTGTGGGACTACTGGCATACAGAGTCTCTAGAGCCAGAGGGACAATGACATGGTCCCAGAAGAGCACCGCCGGCCTCCCTCCTCTGCCTCGGCACGCCCTGGCCAGTTCTTCCCACTGTGCTGGTCCTCGCTAGTCCCCTCCTCCGAATCTGGCCAGCACTTAAATAGTTGCCCCCATCCCCATCCAAAATTAGTTCTGAGTCTCTTAGTGTGTCTCTCCTAGCCATTCTGATGAATGGTTTATAAAAATTATACAGGCATTCAAATCTTGTTGTTACTTACAACATTTCTGGATTTTAATGGAAGAGAATCAACAAGATTTGAATCCACAGAAATCTCTGAGGTCTTACTGTCTTTCATTTATTTGTTTACTTATATTTGGTTGGTGGTTAACACTGAGGTTAACGTCCCTTCAGTCCTCCACCCATGCCACTAGAAGCCCCATTTCTTCAACCACATATTTTTTTAAAAAATTGAGCCCTTAGCTTTGTATTTAGATGTCTTTTCCACTCCAGTACTGGGGGTTGAACCCCGGGCTTCATGCATGCTAGGCAAACACTCTGCCACTGAGCTACATCCCCAGCCCCTGGTTTTTTGCTTCAGAGCCATGGATATACATGGACTGTGCAGGTCCTCATCCTTTTTATCTAGGAGCATAAAGTACACTGCTCTATCTGTAGAAGTGGACAACTCAGGTGCTGGCTACTTTAGTGCTGGACATGGACAAAACAGAACTGGAACATATATCTGTTTCTGACCCATGCAAGGTCCCCAATGTCTGAGCCACCTGGCAGTGGGTGGCCAGGAAGAAACCACTGTGCTGTGAAAGTCAAATGCCGCTACCCCAGGGAAGCTCTCCTCGGGAATCATTAGGGACTGCTTTGCCATGTCCCGTGGCAGTGTGGCATTTGTCAGACTGGGTTGTGATTCTTTTTGTTTACAAATATGTCTTTCCTCCTATTCTGTAAGTTCCAGGAAGAGAAGTGTCCTATCTTACCCATCTTCTCACTCCCCGTCCCTGGGCCTTAACACAGTGCCGTGTGCAGCAGGCGTTCCATCAATATCCACTGAACAAACAGCTTCGTGAATGAATCTGCAGAGACAGATCCCACTCACAGAACGTGGGGATAGCAAATGTGCAGATGTTTCTCAGCTGAGAGACTGAATGAGTGACGGCACAGAGGGATGCCACCCTGGGCACGTCGGAGGGATTCCCAAGGCACCAAGCCACATAGGCAGGTTCTTCAGGAGATACGAGATTCTTACTGTCTGTCTTCCTTCTGGGAAAAAGCATAAGAAATATTTATTAATAACACAGGCCACGAGGCAAATGGCTAATGGGCTAGGTGGGGAGAATTCTGGAGAGATGGAAATGGGTAGTGAGAATTGGAATGGGACATAACCGGGGCACGATGGCTTTGAGAGATGCCAGACAAGTGACAGAAGGCAAGAGGATGAACGGCAGTGGGAGGAGGGACAAGGAAGATGACGTGGTCGGATGGAAAGACAGACAGAAAATGTAAATTCTAGTAAAAGAAATAATAAAGAAGGAAAATCTTGGCATATTGTAAAATTGAAATTGAAAGACAAAGGAAAATATTCAAAATTACTCATCCCTAAAGGTTCCTACCATCTTATTCTCTCTACTATTCAAAGCTTTCCTGAAATTCTTCTCTTCCTAGAAGCCTTCACCACCATCAGAGGAAACACTCCCTCCCGTCCCACCGGCCCAATGCTGGCACGTCCCCACCACTGACCTGCACCCCCAGCCCAGGGGCAGCTTAGCTCCTATAAGAGAACCGCAGGACTGAAAGGAATCTCTGAGGTCTCCGTCTCCTTTGCCTCACAGGACCTCAAGGGCCACTCCCTTGCAGACACATTGTCAGATCATATGGAGCCTGAGCCCAAATCGCAGTCTCTGTATTTCTAGAACCATGTTCCTCCAATAGATACTCGTCTCATGCTCCCATTTTTCCAAACAGATGACTGTCACCGATACTAAAAAAAGAAAAGCCTACTTTTGAGTTGACAAACATTTCTATGTGCAGGAGTTAAGCAGTCAGCCTGGGAGGAAGCGCTGTGCTTTCACCGTTGTACTTCTAGGATTGAGCTCAGGGCCCGGCACATCCTCTTCAATAGAGTGTTATTGGGTGGGTGGATGGATGGACGGATGGATGGAGAAAGGGGTGGGTGCATGGATGGATGGATGGGTGGGTGGGTGGATGGATGGATGGATGGAGAAAGGGGTGGGTGCATGGATGGATGGATGGATGGATGGAGAAAGGGGTGGGTGGGTGGGTGGATGGATGGATGGATGGATGTGTCCTATTAGTGATGTCATCACTACCCAGATGTCAATTAAACAGACATAAGTATTTTCTGGTGTTATAAAGCATCTGAATCCAACTTGCATCTGCAATGATCCCAGGTTGTTTTAAAGAGTACGCAGTAAATGTTGATCTGATGAATGAAGGAGACTAGTGATATTCTCAAATAAGTTATCATCTCACTGGAAACATGAGACACGGACACAAGTAGAAATGATTAACAATGTAGGAAAATGGTGTGTTAAATACCACATGGCTGCCCACACAGTAAGAGCTAAGAATAGGATGATTTACAATTTATCCTTTAAACTGGGTCTCGTTTGAGAGTAAAAAGTGGCTTTGTTAATATGCATAGACAATGGAACCAGCTGGGCCACATGGTCAAGATAGGTACAAGGGAGTTCAAAGAAAGGGTCAATGTTCCGTTTGCTTGAGGAAGCCTCTGGGCCTTTGCATATGTTGTTCTCACAGCTGGAACACTTCTCATGGCTCATTACTATTCAATTTTTAAAATAATTTTTATTTATTTATTTATTTTTTTAGTTTTAGGTGAACACAATGTCTTTATTTTTACTCAGTGCTGAGGATCAAACCCAGTGCATGCTAGGTGAGTTCTCTCTACCACTGAGCCACAACCCCAGCCCTATTTAACTTTTATAATTAATAAATATGATGCATTAAAATGAGGAGACAAAGTATACATAAATGACAAAGGCTAGAAAGAGAATAAAAGGAAATTCTGCCCATGCTTTAAGTTTGTAGACATGAGCATTTCATGGGGATTAAAAAAAAAAAAAAAAGCCAAGCATGTCTTTCTAGATTCCAGATATTTATCTTTGAGTAAATTTCTCTTAATAGTCTAGTGAAGCTAGTCCAGAATTTTGACTTTTTAATGAAAGAAATGTTGCTAAGAAAAAGGTAGGTTCATACCCTTGCTATTCAGTGTGCTCCATAGACCAGTAAAGCCCACATCACCTGAGGATCTGCTGGAAATGTGGATACTGAGGCCTCACCCCAGACACACAGAGTTAGAATCAGCCTTTGAACGAGGCCTTTAGTTGTTTTGTAGGTACATTAAATTTGAGATAAACTGGCCAATGGCACATTAATTCTTCCAAAAGAGTAAATTTTATTTAAACATTTAAATCTACTTTCTCCTTTATAAAATATATTCAAATTGTGCTTCTTTATGCTTTGAATCCATTTAATTGTATAGATCTTAAGTAATGATCATGAGGAGGACGCTGTCTACAAAGAAAACGGTACATTCCCACAAATGCATTCTGCACAGGGGTAACAATGGAAGACAAATTCCCACAATAAGCTGCTCCATCCCGGACTAGATCTACTTGAACTTTATTCAACTAACTTTCTTTTTAAAACTCCCAGAGGGTTGGGGCTGGGATTGTGCCTCAGTGGCAGAGCACCTGCCTAGCATGTGTGAGGCACTGGGTTCGAATCTCAGCGCCACATATAAATAAATAAATAAATAATTTTTATCAACGACTAATAAAAGTATTAAAAAAAAAAAAAAAAAAAAAAAAAACTTCCAGAGGGAGAAACAAAGAATGATAGAAGCAGAAACCATACTTGGAAATGCCAAGTATTCCAGGAAATCTTCACTTTTAGTTGACTGTAAATATTTCACAAAAGGTTTTTTCCTGAAGGAATCCAGTTAAAGGAATACTCACACGCCATGGGATACCTTGCCCATCTTTTCCTGTGCCTGTTTTGCTGGCTCTGGGCCCAGCATGAATATGGTTACACCAGGCAAGGCCACAGCTGCATGCTGATCTGCATGGCCTCTTTATTTGTGTAGCCATTAAATAGCTTCTCAATCTCCAACATGTGTTGCTGCACGTGACGTGTGACCCGATGATTCAATGCCCTGTAGAATGAAGCAACAATAAGAACTCTGGGGCAATTAGCACAGGGTGGGTGGCTCTTCCTCACCGGCTCTTGCCTGTGTGAATATTCACAGCACATTCTGGGTAGGTGCTCCTGGGAACTCCACAACTGCCCGGTCACCATCACCAGGATAGGAAGGGCACGGTTTGTGGTGGGCCATTTCCTTCTTTTCCCAAGACAAAAGCTGTGAAGGGCCCGTGGGGGTGGGGCCAGGTTTGAGTGCCTTCAAATAAAGGTCTTTTACAGCTCTTTAAAGCCGTCATTCAGTCATAGACTCTTTTGCCTGCTGGCACGACAACTTTAAAAATTTACATTTCTGAACTGGTGCTTTAACAGGCTTTTATCATTACTTCTGGGAAAATTTAAGTGTAGAGTCTGCACTGAGATCAGAATAATATTGACTAAGCTTCCTACTGGGGCTTTTCTAACATAAACAATTACCCTGCCTCCTAGGATTTCATATTCCAAAAAGGATAGTAAATGTTAAAATAATGCAATCCCTTATGCTGAAAGGCTAGATAAACAAGGTATTTTATAGTGAAAATTATGAAATAGCTCTCAAAGAGATTTTAAAGATGTTCTTCCTTTTTTAATAATTGCCTATAAAATGTGTTAGTCAGCCTGCTATCACTGTGACAAAATACCTGAAATAATCAACTTAAAAAGAGAAAAAGGTTTATTTGGGTTCATGGTTTCAGAGATTTCAATCCATAGTTGCTTAGCTGGCTCTGTTGCTTTGGGCCCTAAGGCAGTACAGTACTTCATGAAGGGAGTGCTTGAAGGGGGAAGCTTCTCACCTCTTGGTGACCAGGAAGCAAAAGAGAGAGGCAAGGAGTGGATCCCAGTATTCACTTCAAGGGCACACCCCCAATGACCTAAAGACCTCCCACTAGGCCCCACCTCCTACAGGTTTCACCACCTCCCAACAGCACCGTGGGCAGGTGACAAAGCCTTCAACATGAGGTCCTTAACAAGGCACTTTTCCAAACTATAACAGTAACTTTCTAAGAAAAGCTTTCCCTTTTCCCTTAGGCCATTGGTAGTAGAATAATTGTATTCTGAGCTCTCGTTACAAAATACAACCTTGAGTTCTTTGTTCTATGATTCCTTAGCAAAATTCTAATTTTTGAGAAATGATGTTTGTGGAAGGGTATGAGAATTCTCCATCCTGCTGGATATCTTAAAATTTACCTTTGGATCAAGTCTGATCATCAGAGCCATGTGTATGTAGATCACAGATGTTTGCCTCCTTGTAGAACTGATTTGACTGAATTGTGCTTATGTGAAGGGGTGCTACCCAGTCAACACTAAGATGTGCATTCTTACATTTAACTCAGGGATTTTACTGA
Source organism: Marmota flaviventris (assembly GCF_047511675.1). NCBI lineage: Eukaryota > Metazoa > Chordata > Mammalia > Rodentia > Sciuridae > Marmota > Marmota flaviventris. The sequence goes on from NC_092503.1 coordinate 139,251,136, forward strand.
TAGCCCAATCTGAGAGAGTGCCAGATTCCTCTTCATAAGGACCCACAGGAGATATTTTCCTGGGACGACAGCTGCAAGAGAACTTTGGCTTCACTGAACACCCTTTATCTTGCTGGGTGAGGTGGTCACACCTACAATCCCAACAACCCAGGAGGCTGGAGCAAAACAGACTGCAAGTTCAAGGCCACCCTTAGTAATTGGGCGAGGCCCTGTCTCAAAATGAAAAAAATCAAAAAACACTAGGGATATAACTCAGCAGTAAAGCATCCCTGGCTTCAATCCCCAATAAATGGTGCAATCCCCAGTCCCTCCCTCCCCACCACATACACACACACACAAAAAAAAAAAAACACACAAAAATTTGTTTTTGTACCAAGAATTGAACCCTGGGGTGCTTAACCACTGAGCCACATCTCCAACCCTTTTTAATATTTTAATTAGGGTAAGGGTCATTCTGAGTTGCTAAGTACCTCCATAATTTGCTGAGGCTGGCTTTGAACTCAGATCCTCACCTCAGCCTCCTGAGTCACTGAACCCGGCAAAAAAAAAAAAAAAAAAAAAAAAAAAAAAAAAAAATATATATATATATATATATATATATATATATATATATATATATATATATATGTTAGCTTTACTGTACTATACTGTTCCTTTACTGTAATAAAATACCTGAGATATTCAGCTTAAAAGAGGAAAGATTGGGTTGAATATACAGCTCAGTTGGTAGAGTGCTTGCCTCTCATGCACAAGGCCCTGGGTTTGATCCCCAGCACCACAAAAAAGAGGAAAGATTTACTTTGGTTCCTGGTTTCAGAGGTTTCAGCCCCTGGTCATTTGACCCCTCTGCTTTGAGCCTGGGGCAACACACTGTAGCAAGACTGTGTAGTGGATCAAAGCTGCTCATCTCATGATGACCAGAAAGTAGAAAGGAAAGAGGAAAAGTCCAGGGTCCCATATACTTCAAGGCCATGACCTCAATGACCTTGGACCTCCCTCTGGCCTCCACTTTTTAAGGTTTCCACCACCTTGCTGGGGACTGAGCCTGTAGCACGTGGGCCCTTAGCGGACATTTCAGACCTGACTGTAACGCGAGGAGTACTTTTCCTTTTGCTCTGGCTACTAGGAAATGTAGAGCCAAATTTATTTAGAAAATGGATTATATTATTCTATAGTGATCTTATCCTTGGCTTTAATTTTCTTACCCTTTCCCCTTTGCTGATATATTTATCTTTTTGCCTGCTCATATCTTGTAAGCTTTCTTGTTTTTAAAATCAGTTGTGGTGATATTGAGGCAGAGGGATCATAAGCTTTGGTGATTTACAGCCTGTCTCAAAAAATAAAGCTGGGCATGGTGGCTCTCGCTTGTAATTCCAGCAGCTCAGGAAGCTGAGGCAGGAGGATCACAAGTTCAAAGCCAGCCTCAGCAATGTTTAGCAAGGCCCTAAGCAACTTAGTGAGATCCTGTCTCAAAATAAAAAATAAAAAGGGCTGGGGATGTGGCTCAGTGGTTAAGCACCCCTGGGTTCAATTCCCAGTACTAATAAAAATAAAGTAAAAAATAGAAATTAAATTAAAAAGAATCATTGCATTATTTTATTTATTCTAATTTGTTATATAGGACAGCATAATGCATTTCAATTCATATTACACATATAGAGAACAATTTTTAAAAAATTTTTTTTCAGTTGTTAATGGACCTTTATTTATATGCAGTGCTGAGAATCAAACCCAGTGCCTCACACATACTAGGCAAGTGCTCTACCACTGAGCCACAACCCCAGCCCTAGAGCTCAATTTTTCATGTCTCTGGTTGTACACAAAGTAGAGTCATATCATTCATGTCTTCATGCATGTACTTAGGGTAATGATGTCCATCTCATTCCACCATCTTTCCTACCCCCAAACCTCCTCCCTTTCCCTCCCTCCCCTTTTCCCTATCCAAAGTTCATCTATTCCTCCCATGCTCCCCACCATCTCCATTATGAATCAGCCTCCTTATATCAGAGAAAACATTCAGCATTGTTAGAGTCTGTAAACAAGCCTGGATGGCGCCTGGCATTTTGCCAGAGGGAGTGGTTTGTGAAGTAACGCCAGCGAGCCATTAAGTGTGGAGATTCCTTATTGGTTGACTGCTGTATCTAGTTTATGTTAATTAGATAAGCTGTGTGGAATGTATAAATACCTCTGTTGTCCTACAATAAACGGGGCTTCCACTCCTGCTGTATCAATCTACACAAGTTCCTCATCACCCCCCGGTTATTTTGCTGCAGCCGGACTGCGGCACAGCATTTGTTTTTTTGGGATTGCCTTATTTCACTTGGCATTATATTCTCCAACTCCATCCATTTACCTGCAAATTCCATGATTTTATTCTCTTTTATTGCTGAGTAATATTCCATTGTGTATATAGCACGTTTTCTTTATCCATTCATCTACTGAAGGGCATCTAGGTTGGTTCCACAATTTAGCTATTGTGAATTGTGCTGCTATAAACATTGATGTGGCTGTGTCACTGTAGTATGTTGTTTTTAAGTCCTTTGGGTATAAAATGAGAAGTGGGATAGCTGGGTCAAATGGTGCTTCCATTCCCAGTTTTCCAAGGAATCTCCATACTGCTTTCCATATTGGCTGCATCAATTTGCAGTCCCACCAGCAATGTATTCATTGCATTATTTTCAAAAGTAAAAGCATTTAAAGATGGATTATGTTAACTTCATAAATTTCAGAAGAATTTGCTTAGTTCTTGATATTATTTTCCAAGGATTTGGAAACCCTAATCTAGCTTGAGCTCTCTGCTTTGAAATTAAGAGTATACTGACTTGTCCAAGGTCACACAACTCACTAATACAGACCCAAAGTGTATTAACTCTCCACACCTCACTCCTTGAGTGTGTCTTTCCAAAAAACTGTCTTTCCGACAAACAGAAAGAATTGATTTTCCACATGACATTTGAAGAAAAGACTTTATAATTTTTGTTCATCAATAATAAACTTACTGAAATCTTTCCAAAGAATGACTTTGTTACTGCATGGAATGAACTGGATTAAAAGCTATACATCTTTTTTTTTTTTTTTTTTTTAAACCAGGGATTGAACCCAGGGGCACTTAACCACTGAGTCACATCCCCAGTCCTTTTTATTTTTTAATTTTGAGACAGGGTCTTGCTAAGTTGCTTAGGCTCTTGCTAAATAGCTGCCTGCAATTCTAGATGCTCAGGCAGGAGGATCATGGGTTCAAAGCCAGCCTTATCAATGTAGCAAGACCGTGTCTTAAAAATAAATAAATAAAAGGGCTGGGGATGTGGCTCAGTGGTTAATCGACCCGGGGTTCAACTCCCAGCACCAAGAATAAAAACAAACCTTATAATTTTAAGGGCTACCTAACGTTATTATTATTGTTTTTCATATCGGGGATTGAACTCAGAGGCATTTAACGGACTGAGCCACATCCCGTCCTGTCTGTTTTATTTTGAGAGGGGGTTGTGCTAAGTTTCTTGCAGCCTGGCTAAATTGCTGAGGCTGGCTTTGAACTTGCAATCCTCCTGCCTCAGCCTTCCCGGTCACTGGGATGACAGGCCTGTGTGTCACCACGCCCAGCCCTAAGGACTACCTAATATTATATTGATCTATTTAGTCACAGAGATGAGATAGGGAAGATGTTCTGAGTTTGCTTTTTATTAACTTTGCAGATTCTAGAGCTTAAGCCAAAAGTGCCCATTCATCTCTTTATTTTTAGAAATTATAGAACTGTCCCAATAACTTTCCTTCTACTCCTGTTCCCAAAAGCCTGTCTATCACTGCTTCTGCTGAAGCTAGACAGTCAGCAATCTCTTGTCATCATGATCTGACCTATGATTGGATACACTCACATCCTCCAATACCCAAGAAAGCACATGCCCCACGTCATGTTCCATAAACATTTATGGTAGGAATGCCACCCAGAGTGGATGGCATTTTGACCTCACCATCCAGGGCTCCTGTGTCCTGGGAACTCTGGGAACTCACGTGTTCAAAATATTGTGCAAGTCTGCCTTTGGAGCCCTTTCTTTGTAAAGCAGGGTGGTGACGCATTCACACTCATACACACAAGGACAAAGACAGAAAGCATAGCAATAAAAAAAAAAAAAAAATGATGATCCAAGTAGAAAACATACCCCAGAATAAATAAATGTTTATGCTACTTTCAAAGGACTATGCAGTGTTGATGGGTTTGGTGCTAAATGCTGAAGGCATCAGTTCTTTATAGATTGGTCAGGAAAAAGTTTGCTCCCTTAGAGGAATATTCATGGCATTGGCAAGGAACAGAGAGACGAGAGGAAGCTTCAGCAGAGTGGGGAGGGAGGAGAGGCCGACTATTTCTGGCCTCCAGGAAGGTAGATGTGAAATTGAGCTATTCAGAGGGAGAAATCTGGACCTAAGCTATGAGGAGATTAACATAAAGGAACAAAAAAGAAGCCTGAAAAATACTTGGTTGAAAGATTTGTAGTAAAGAGGGGAAAATATGGGCTTAAAGTAGGTGGAACTGTCAAAGATACGTCTTACCTTTCAGGGGAAAAAAAAAAAAAAAAACAGATATATCAGTGGGGCTTCACTTCAAGCTTTTTTTTCTAGAATTTTCTCCCAACCAACCCAACTTCTAGGCCCATCCCACCCCAGAAAACTAAAGTCTACTGCCCTTGCCTCATTCTTTGATATGGAAATTGAACATGTTCTCAATTCCATTCAAGTGTTATCATTCAATGCAACTTGATATGGAACTGGGTTCCTCTGACTGTGCTTCCTACTCTGCGATTGAAATAAGCAAAAACTCTCCTTGATAGAAATGTTCAGAGTAACTGTGGCAAAATTAACGTTTGCTCTCAACCATTTCATACATTTCCTAAAAACTATTTCCACAACCTGAGAGCTAATTTAAGACAAACTCTTAGGGGCAGATGAAGGCCCAGATTGAGCACTCCCAGTTACAGTTAAGTTAAATAGATCTTTAAATAGATCCTTTCAAAGCTGTATTTTCAAGGAATATAGAGTACCACAGGGGATCTGTTGCATACATATCTGGTATAAAGGCTCTTTCCCCATGATTGTCAAAGGGAACGCCTCATGTGGTGTTATTTGAGGGTCCAGAGACCACCTCCTCTTAATTAGCAAATAAACAGCTTGTATTCTATCTACGACTTTGCCCCTCCCCCTTTTGGGGGGTACTGGGAATTGAACTCAGGGCTTTGGGCACTGAGCTACATCCCCATTCCTTTTTATTTATTTATTTTGAGACAGAGTCTCACTAAGTTGCCCAGGCTGACCTCTAACTAGTGATCCTCTTGCCTCAAACTCCTGAGTAGCTGGGATCACAGACGCCATCACCCCAGCTCAAGACTTTGGTCCCATTTATTATTTTTTTTCTATTTTCCCCCATTCTTCTTCTTTTTAGACATACATGACAGCAGAGTGTTTGTTTTGTTTTGTTTTTTGAGTATGGGGATCGAATTCAGGGGCACTCAACCACTGAGCCACATCCCCAACCCTATTTTGTATTTTATTAGAGACAGGGTCTCACTGAGTTGCTTAGCGCCTGGGTTTTGCTGGGAAGCAATGAAAGGTTCTCATGTTATTCAGGAAGTGACAGAGGTATAGATCTGACAGTAAAAGGTAAAGGGCACCACTGTATATTGTAAAGGAACAAATGACTTTCAAGGTAATAATGAGGAAAAAATAGTCATTTTATTTTTCCAAAAATTCTCAATCAATGATTGAAGAAAAAAAAAAAAACAGGTAGGATAAATAGAAAATGCTCAATAGCTGGGCTCGGTGGTGCACACCTGTAATCCCAGCAGTTCAGGAGACTGAGACAGGAGGATCATGAGTTCAAAGCCAGCCTCAGCAAGGATGAGGCGCTTAGCAACTCAGTGAGACCCTGTTTCTCAATGAAATACAAAATAGGGCTGAGGATGTGGCTCAGTGGTCGAGTGCCCCTGAGTTCAATCCCCAGTACCGCCCCCCCCCAAAAAAAAAACAAGAAAGAAAATGCTGAATAACATGGAAGAGTCAAAACTGCACATATCAATAATTACCTTTAATGTAAATTCATTAAATGCTCAAATGAAATGGCAAAAATTGTCAGAGTGAATAAAAAAAATGAAATTGCTATTTTTAAGAGACACATGGAAATATGAGGATCCAGAAATGTTAAAAATACAAAGATGGAGAAAGACTTTTCTATCACAAAAACATGAATCCAAAGAAATTTGATATCTTAATATCAAACAAAGTAGATTTAAAGTCAAAAGCATTATTGTTGTCTTCATGATGATGAGAATGTTTTGTTTACCAGGGAAATAAACAGTTTTAAATCTGTATGTACCAAATAACATAGCTTAAAAATATATAAAGCAAAAATTAAACAAACCAATAGTCATACGCAAATTCACGATCATAATGGGAGATTTTTAATATGCCTATCCTAGGGCTGGGGCTGTGACTCAGTGGTAGAGTGCTTGCCTAATATGTATGAGAGCCTGGGTTGTATTCCCAGCACCACCAAAGGAAAAAAAAAAAAAAATATATATATATATATATATATATATATATATACCTATTCCACTAACTGAAAGATTTGAAAAACATAAATAGTAAAATTGAATGTATATATGGTGAGAATACTATGCATAATAACTGCAAAATTCACAGTCTCTTTGAAATACCACAGAATATTTACAAAACCTGAGAATATTTGTGATATATATGAAATCAACAAATTTCAAAGGATTGAAATTCTACAGATTGTTTTTGATCACAATATCATTAATCCATAAGTTAAAGTAAAAAAAAAACTAAAAAATTCCCTGTAACTTAAAATCAAGAAATATACTTTTAACAACCCATAGTCTAAGTAGAAGCCACAAAGAGTATACTTTGAAGTAAATGATAATAAAACATAAAATATTAAGACTTGTGAGATGAAGAAGAATTTGTAAATTTAAATATAGATTTGGAAAGTAGAAAAATTGAAAATCAGTGAATAAAATTGTCTTAAAAATTAGAAAAAGAACAATAAGACCCAAAGGAAAAAGGAATTAATAATAGTAGGAGTATACCAACGTAGAATAGACTTCACAAAGCAGAGAATCAAAAAAGTCCAAAGTGGGCATTTTCAAAAGACTAGTAAATTAATACACCCCTGGAAAAGCTGATAAAGAAAAAATGAGAAAACTCATACATACTCTCTCAAGAATCAAAAATGGGGCATGACTATTGATCCCACAAGTATTAAAATTTTATAAAAAATGTTATATCATTAATCTTGAAAATAGATGAAATGGACAAATTGACACAGGAAGAAATAGAAAACCCGAGTATTTCTTTCTTAAAGCACTGAATCTTTAATCTAAAACCTTCTAACAAGAATGCTCCCTTATTTGATGATTTTACAAGCAAATGCATAAAATACTAAAGGAAGAAATAAAGCATTCATAGATAAACTAAAAACTGGAAAAGAGGAAGTACATGACAACGTCTTTAATGAGATTTGTATAACTTTGATATCTGACAGGGGCCTGATGTGGTGGTGCCTGCCTGGAATACCCACCACTTAGGAGGCTGAGACAGGAGGATGGCAAGTTCAAGGCCAGCCTTAGCAATTTAGTGAGACCCTGAGCAACTTAGTGAGACCCTGTCTCAAAATATAAAATAAAAAGGGCTGGGGATGTGGCTCAGTGGTAAAGTGCCCCTTCGTCCAATCACCGATACCAAAAAGAAAGAATGAGAGGGACTAAGGTTATGGCTAGAGGGGTTGTGGCCTAGCATGCGTGATGCACTGGGTTAGATCCTCAGCACCACATAAAAATAAAATAAAGATATTGTGTCCACCTATATCTAAAAAAATAAATATTAAAAAAAAAAAAAAGAATGAGAGAGAGAGAGAGAGAGAGAGAGAGAGAAAAGAAAGAAAAAACCTAACAAAGACATAAGAAAGGAAAATTTCGGGTCAACCTTCCTCATGAATATACATTCAAGATCCTAAACACATTATTGGCACACCAAATCCAGTAATTTATAAAAAGCATAATACACCAATACCTTATTTAGTATATTCCAGAAAAAGAAAATTGGCTTAAGATTAAAATTAGTGCCTTGGGTTTAAAAAAAAAGAAGAAGAATATAAGTCAACACATTTATAAAATGAAGAAATAAAACCAGATGACAAAATTTGCTATCCATTCATAATTTAATTGAAAAAGATTTCTGGAAAACTAAGATTGGAAAGGGACTTCCTTATTTGATTAAAGATGCAGCAAAAATTCCTTCAGCAAATATTATTTCTAATGGCAAAAGCTTTCCCTTTGTAATAAACCCTAGGAGAAGATATCCATTATTGCTACTTTCATTCAGTTTTACATTGGAGAGCCTAAATTGGGTGCCTGTCACCTAATGGCCTTTGGAGTATGCACTTGGCATCAGCTAACTAGGATCACCACATTTTTATTTTGAAATAAATTCATATCTAAAACCAACAAGCAGCCAGGCAAGTTGGCACATACCTGTAATCCCAGCAACTCAGGAGGCCAAGGCAGGAGGAACACAAGTTTGAGGCCAGCCTGGAAAATTTAGGGAGACCCTATATCAAAATAAAAAATAAAAAAGGGCTGGGGATGGGGCTGGGGTTGTGGCTCAGCTGTAGAGTGCTCGCCTAGCACATGGAGGCCCTGGGTTCGATCCTCAGCACCACATAAAAATAGAATAAATAAAGGTATTGCATTCAACTACAACTAAAAAAAATATATATATATATATTTTAAAAGGGCTGGGGATATAGCTCAGTGGTAGAGTGTCAAGCCCCGGTACCACAAACAAAAAAGCAAGAACAACAATAAAAACAAACAAACAAAAAAAACTCACAAAGCATCCAATTTAATGCAATAATGCAAGAATTCCCTAACTGCTCCACCCTATAACCAATTCTTCATAGAGCCAAGCTTTTTAAAAACACAGATCAGATCAGAGTGGCGCCTGTCTATTTTCCCAGCAGCTCAGAGGCTAAGGCAGGAGGATCACAAGTTCAAAGCCAGCCTCAGCACCTTAGTGAGGCCCTAGGTAACTTAGTGAGAACCGGTCTCAAAATAAAAAATAGAAAAGGGCTGGGGATATGGCTCAGTGGTTAAACGCCCCTGGGTTCAATCCCTGGTACAAAAACAACAACAACACCCCCCTCCCCAGCAGAGCAGATTGTTGTTCACAAGACCCAGGACATTGTCATAACCTACCAGACTCACCTGCCTCTTCACCCCCACCTTTGTCTCTCTTCCTGTTCTCTGCATTTCGGTTCTTTCTGGTTCTCAGAGGTGTTTGCTCCTTCTACATCAAGGTCTTTGCACCAGTTCCATCTGGGACCGTTTCCACGGCCCTCTTGTTTAAGTTTGTCCTTCAGATTTCAGTTCACTAATTTAGGTATGTCCTAATCGAAAAGTAAAAACAATCTCCAGGAGCAAAGAACACACCTGGCACCCAGATACTGCTTTCTAGCATAATATTGCTTTTTTCATGAAAGAAACCAGCGCTCCTTGCAGAAGTGGCTGATTCTAGGACTAGAGCCGAAAATATACAAGATGAGCCTGGAGTGTCTTATAGTGCCAGAAAGAGAGGAAATGCTCAAAATATACACCCCATAAGGATGGGTGTAATTCAAAGGAGCCAACTAAAAGATCTCCCACCAGGCACCCTGACGCAGGCCTCTAATCCCAGCAGTTTGGGAGACTGAAGCAGGAGGATCACCAGTTCAAAGCCAGCCTCAGCAACAACGAGGCACTAAGCAACTCAGTGAGACCCTGTCTCTAAATAAAATACAAAGTAGGGCTGGGGATGTGGCTCAGGGGTCAAATGACCCTGAGTTCAATCCCCAGTAACCACCACCCCCCCCCCCCCCGAAATAAATAAACATAAAAGAGTTCCCAATGGCCAGAGCTGGAACAATTTGAACAAGAAGATAAATAAAGTAGTATGAATTATAATTCAAAATATAAAATAAATGTCCAAGAGTCTATACTGATATAAATGATTAATTAACTAATAAGTGGGGGAGAAGAGACAACTCTCTTATGCAAAAGAATTCCAAATTCTTTTGTATATGTTCTGCCGTGAGGACTGTGGGTCCTCATTGCTTAAGTGTGGACTCTTACTCTGATGCTAAGAGCACAGTATGGAAAAGGGGGCTCAGGGATGTGTGGGACTGACAGGCTTGGCTGCAACCAGGTGATCAAGGTCAAGGTCAACAGTGATAAGTAATGTTGGTTGCTATGTGCCCTTGATGGGATGTGAGCATGGCACTGAACCTCTGTGGTCTTCCTTACCAAAACACTAAACCCCAGTCTAATCAAGACCTGATATCGGACAAATTCCAGCTAAAGAGATTCTGCAAGCACTCTGCAAAATAACTGACAAATATCTCCCAAACTGTCAAGGTCGTTAAACAGAAGGAAAGTCTGAGAAATTGTCACAGCCAACATTAGCTTATGGAGGCAGGGGAACCACCTGCAATGTGACATCCTGAATGGAACCCTGGTATATAAAGAGAAAATTAGGTGAGGACTAAGGTTGTCTGAATAAAGTTTGGACTTTGGTTAATAATGTGTTGGGCACAGGTTGTAACTTGGTGGTGGACACTGTGCTTGGTATGCACCAGAGCCTGGGTTCAATCCCAGACACTGGGGGGGGGGGTAATAACAATAATAACATATCAATATTAGTTCATTAATTGTGACAAATGAAACAAACTAATATAACATGTTAATCATAAGTGGAATTTGGGTGTGGAGTATATGGGAACTCTCTGCCCTATCTTTAATTTTTTTTTCTGTAAATCTAAATCTAAAATAAGAAAACATTAATGAGAAAACATCAACAATTCAATATGCCCCCATACTGAACACAATATGGTATACTTTATACTTCCCAAGAGTTATTTAAAAGTCTGCCAAAGTATAATGGCAGGAACACAGGATTATCATTCTTTTTAAAGTAAGAATTAGGTCCACAGGCCTCTGTTGTATTATTCTTTATACTTTTTTTTTTTTTTTTTTATATTGAGGATTGAACTTAGGGGCATTTTGCCACTGAGCCACACTCCCAGCCCTATTTTTATTTTATTTAGAGACAGGGTCTCACTGAGTTGCTTACCACCTCACTTTTGCTGAGGCTGACTTTGAACTCACAATCCTCCTGCCTCAGCCTCCTGAGCCACTGGGATCACAGGCGTGCGCCACCATGCCTGGCACTTCTTTATGCCTTTTTGAAAGTCAAGTATTTCACTTTTTAAGCATGTTAACTGAAAAGCAATCATTCAGAAGGAAAAAAAAATGTTGATTTCTCTCATGATGTCTGCTTAAAATTTTTTAAGCTATTAATTTATTTGAAAATACTTTTCAGTGATCGTGCTTTGTTGGTTCCCCGGCAGGTCCCCTGTGCCCATAGGGTGATGGGCACTGTCTTTTGGAAAGCAGCAGGACAGAGTCGGCCTTAAGTGGTCGAGGCTCACAGCTTCTTGCCATTTTCCTTGATTAGTAATTAAGAATGTTTTTTCCCCTGACAACTTAATGTCTATCTATTCCAGTAGATTGTGAGCTGTCTGGGAGCAGGGATGATTGTATATATATTGATTAGTAAGGGGCCTGGAACACAAGTGGCCGGAAATATTCATTGAATGAATGAATGACTCTAACTTGGTGATGAAAAACCCAGGCACTAGAGTTACCTAGACCTGAGCATGAATTTTTGTTTCCCCAACTTCTGGGAATAAAGTCAGTTATGGTGCTTATTCCAAAGGGTGCTTTTGTGGACAAATGTGCTTACTTAGGAGTCTTTGTAAATGTTAGCTATAATTTTATCAGGTGCTTGTTGAATTAAAGAGCTTAATATTTATGAAGTGTTTAGAACAGTTCCCAGCACAGGGTAAAGGCTTCTTATTTGTGTTCTTTTTTTTTTTTTTTAATGGTGTTGCTGACCAAATTAAACTTCATTCATTTTATTCAGTCTTCCACATTCTTTGGAGAGAAAAGGACTAAAATACATACTATAAATGTTCATTAGTTTAAAATACACCACTCTAGGATATGTGATAATTCAGCAAGGAACCCGGTCTGAACACCTTTGTAGTATTTATGGAGAAATAATGTGTACTACCAAAAAAAAAAGGGATCATTACACCATTGAAGAAAATGGTTTCAGAGCTCTTAGGTAATACGATTCATACAATATTAACAATCCAACTTTTCAAGGGGTTTGTTATCCATCTTTACAAACATTGGCTTTCAAAATTTTTTGACTTAACTCAAAATGTAAGAAATACATTTTGATCTAGTCACAATAAAATACATGTGTGTGTGTATATGCACATATATACATGTATGAACATGTATAAGTACAATGGAAATTGATGAATTTCATGACACAATAGGTACCCTAAGTGACTTGTTGAATGTACTATGATACTTTCCCTACATTGATTCCATTCTATCCATTCCCTTCTGTCTCATTTTAAAACTGTTAGTCAAGATCTACTAAAATGATCTAATGATCTACTCATGATTTGAAACCTTTAGCTTGATGAATGTATTGCTCTAAACCAGTCTTTCCAAATGTTAGTTTGTATTAGAATCTCCTGGGGTATTTGTTAAACAGATTGGCAGGCTCCAAAAGGTGGTAGGGTGAAGAATTCACATCTCCCATCCACTGCAGACCTGGAGCTTGAAACTTTGGCCTTGCGCGTACAAGGCAAGTACTTTGCTACTGAGCTAAATCTCCAGCCCCAAGTATTTATACTGCCAACAAATTCTAAGGTGATACTCTTGCCCTGGTCTGGGGACCACACTTTGAGAACTTCTACATTAGATAATATTTTTGATTAAAATAAATAAATAAGTCCCACTATGTGTTTTCCAATATTGTTTGGCCCCAGTTTTACTTTCAAATTCATTTATACTTTGCTTTAGATTCGGTGCCCACCTGCTTGGGTCCTGAGCTAATTCTGGGTTTCTCTATTTTGGGCAGACCTGCTGTTCCTATATTCCTTACCAGACACAATGTCCACACTCATCTCCTACCTAGTTATGTACTCTTTCTCCAAAACCAGAGGGTAAGGAGGTTACTGGGGATGGTCTTGGTTAAAGATAAATATAATTAATCATCAAAATAATTCAAGAAAAAGTTATATTTACTGCCCCCCCCCCCCCCCCCCCAGGATTCAAAATAAGTTAGCTACTGCCGTAACTGGCATAAAATCAACCAAGTCATAGGAGTGCCTTGGACTCTTTGCTCTTTATGATTTCAAGTCTTTTTTCTTTCCCAAGGTGGGGTGATGTTTAAAGCTATCAGTAAAAACTTCCTTGCTCTTACTCAAGCACTTCAATTAAAAGAAGACACAACAGATATAAGGATTCTTTCATAGAATCACCATCAAGTAAATAAAAAAGGGACTACAGTTAAAAATACTAAAACTAGTTGAGACAGAAAAAGATGCTTAATTGTCAGTTGCCCTTTGGGTAGTGGTGGTACCTAGCTCAAGAGGAAACTGGTGAAATGTTAAGAAGTCTCAGAATCGACATCATTAGGGCAAAGAGTTAAATAAATGGTGTTTGGCTGGGAAGCAGCAGTGTGGCAGCTGGTTACTGGCTTCCATATGAAAGAGAGAAATGATACCCAGGACCAGGATGGAGAGAGGCAGGGAGAGGATGCCAGTTAAAATGGGGAAATTGACTATTTGGCCAAGAAAGGAAACAGAGGCTGAAACCAGGAATCAGATGTTATTGGTTGGCTGGAAAAGGGCGCTGGTATCCAATTTAAGCTCTCTGGGAAGGCAGAACTGGTTGGCTCCAAGTTCATAAAAGTGCCCAAGCATCTGAATTCATCTAATGACTGGTTCTCTATTTCTCTTTTTTGCATATCAGGTTTGCAATGTTCTTACTTTCTTGACTGATTGAGATGGATAGATAGTCCACCAACTTTTATGGAATGGATATGCTATAACAAGAACAGTGATTTCTTTTTAGTCTCAGTGTGTTTAAACAAACAAACTTAGGTCCCTTCCTCATAAAAACCACAATTAAATTTTGAGTTTTGGAGCAGGTTGTGAAGATAGAGTATGCTTTTGGGATACAAAACTGCTGAAGGGACTCAGGACTCACATCTTTTCACAGCCACCCAAGCTTAAACTGCCTTTGGCTTGGGGAGCAGTGGTTGCAAGATTTTGGATTCTTTTGTCTTAAAAGTCCCATCCCCCACCTCCTCTTGCGTGCCTTGGGATTCAAATGCAGATGAAATGCAGATTATCGAGGGAGAAAGGAAGGAGTGGCCAGTTTGGCTGTTGAGTGGGGAAAGGAGAAGACCTCGAATTTAAGATTTTAGTCATTGTTCTTCCAAAATATAAAACGTCTGTGATTCCATATCAGAAGAGTCTTGGGTAGACTGGTTGTCGATTATCAGTTGTTTGGATATATTTGGAAAAGGTGTAAAATGGATTATGTGGATCTCCATCACTGGCTCAGGTCAGGTAAGCATTGGAGTTTATTGCCGGTAGATGTGTATTATAATTATGTGTGTCCTTCATCTCTCTTGTTGACCACTTCTATAATCTTTTAGAATGGCTATATCTTTATAAGCACATTCTATTGTACAATGTGTATTTTTGGTACAGTCTTCCTGATGTTTAGGGAATGTGATTTCGCTTTTCTCAATCCACCGAGAAAGTACTTTTGTAAAGAGCACCCACACACGTGGTCATGGTAACTACTGTAAAACTTCACTATTTTATAAAAGATGATATAAATTCAAAGCCACTCAGTGATATCGGGCATATTTACTTCAGTGATGAGCATCGATAAAATGTCGTTTATATTAAAAAGTGAGAGAGGAAAGCAGAATTTGCTTAAAAGTAAGATAAACTGAACTGATGAAATAAAAAACAAATTAAAATAGCATTCAGTAAACTAGTGGGTGTTTTAAGTGGAGGGCAGCCAGAAGAGCAGGTGAGATGAACAAAAGTGGACAATAGAAAACGTGGCCAACTTCTCAGTCACTAGTTGGGTACCTTAGTACTGGCCTTTTCTGCGTTGGTGGGAGCAGCTCATTGTTGGAGGAGAGAGGTGGTGGAGCTGAGTTTAGAGGTTGGCTTGTCCCAGCCTTGGTACAGATGCTACCAATGGTAATACTTTTAACGTGGATGAGTACCCATGGCAATATACTTAATCCAGATAACCAGGATTAAAGGTCTAATGTAAATTGACTTTTTTGAGTTACCTGTTTTAGGCTGTAAATCGCCCCCTTCTGCGAGCGTGTGCGCGCACGCGCACGCGCGCGCACACAAACACAATGAGAAGAATCACCATTCTCTGTGTGTACTAGCTCAGTATCTGAATATGGTTGTCATGGATGGGCTTCCTTCCTACTTGCCCTCTCTCCTTGGGCAAAAGTGATAGTGTTTGAGGCTCTTTAGAGATAATATATTTAACATTTAACATTGAGTCCATGATGGAGTATCATGTGAATGCTTAACAATTTCTGTTCTGAAAGTGGCAATCAGTAGGATGGTCCTGGGAAAAAGAAGAAATACTCATATTTATATTGATCTATCGCTGTATATAGGTTTATATGTGAGATGTATCTGTTCATTTTATATCGAGGATCCCCTTTTCAGTCAAGAGTTTATTTTGTTTGTGTGATTTTTTTTCTTTAAAAAACATCACCTGCAAGTATCTGAGCACTTGCTATAGTGTTTGTATGGGTTCTAATTGCTTTGAGACTTCTCAAATGTATAAAACCCTGCTCCTTACCTTCAAAGGGCTTGCAATTTATATCGATGAATTGCAGCTTATCATTTGTATTGATGCTTGGCACACCTCGGAAGATAATCGCAAATAATGGAAATGCTAAATGAGGGGAAAGAAGTGCTCTTTGGAGGGGAGTCAGAGAATCGGACCCTTAGGGAAAGACGTCTGGACTGGCAGATGAGTTGGAGGCTTTGTGATTCAAGGAATTTGATAATGGGAATTGTGGGTAACTGGCTTTCTCGTGAACACTTAAATTCCACTGATTGGACATAACGACTTGTTTTGTATGTATAGGACGGTGCTATGAGCAGAAGAGTCAAATTGGAAGTTGAGGTCTAATTGAAGGTCATGGTCTAGAGATGGGGATGGGACGAAGAACGGATAAACATTAAAACATACTGAAATAAGTTCTGCAATGGAGCACGCATGGGTGCTTCCGAAGCCCCTGGAAAGGGGGTAAGTCTAGAAGACCATGCTTTGTGAAATGACGTCGGAGCTGGGAATTCAAGGTTCCAAAGGGGCTTTCAGGCAGTGGGAGCCCAAGGTAGCGACACGCGCGTGAAAAGACGCGGCGATGATTTGACTTCTGGTCTAGCGTTGTCCTTGTTTCTGGGCGTGGGGAGGTCAGGAAACTCCGCGAGGTCTGTGGTTGTTAAAACGCTGTTCGGACTGGTTGGAGGAGCCTGGTGGCCGAGAGGTTGGTTAGGCTTGAGCACTAAGGAATGGGTGGCTGGGGAGGGTTCACTGGAAGAAATGTAGGAACTGGTGAAGGCTTCCAGATGTAGGGTCTGGGGAAGAACATGAAAAAAAAGAAAAAAGTCTCTGCAGGGCCTGGTGGGGGGAAGTTCCGCCGTATTTGGCGGGAGGGTTCGGAGTTGCCGGCTGTTTGGGGGAGTCCGGCCCGGAAGCCCCCTTTCCTTTCCCCACAGATGGTGAAACGTCTAGTTCCCCGCAGGTGAGCTCTGGCAGGTAGCCCTGCGAGCGGGGCTCACTTTGGCCATCTCCCCTGTATGCTGGGGGAAGGGCCGGCCCTTCAAACCTTGTGGCGGAGAAGGCTTGTCGCGTAGTTGTCCACACCATGCCCCCAACGAGTACCATCATTGACAGCTTTCTTCCATTAGAACCCGAACCTCCCGGGAGTTCAGATTCCGGTCCCAGCTCCCCTTCGAAGGAGGTGGACACTCCAAGAGGAACCCGAGGCCCGGCGCGGGGGAAGCTGCGGGCAGAGCCCGGGCAGCCGCGCCCTCGCGCCGCCCTCCGCGGCGCCGGACTCCCGCCCCCGGCTCCCACCCCCGGCCGGCGGCCCAGCCAGCGTGCCCGCCGGAGCGCGCCCAGACACTCGGCGGGGCGCGAGTCCGAGTTCCGGGTCTTGGCGGCGGCCTCCGGGGAGGCGGGCACGTGGTAGGGCTGGGGTTCCACCTGGCCACGCCGCTGGCCTCAGCGCGCTGGATGACTTGTCTGGGACTCGCGGACAGAGGCGGGCGCACAGAGGCGGCAGCCCCGCCGTCCCCGGGAGAGGCGCGCGTTAGGCGGTGCGGCCGCTGCCGTCGGGGCGCAGGCCTTTTAGTCTACAAGGTCCCCTGCCCAACTTCGGCTCGCCGATGCCTGTCCCAATGGGCACCACCGCCCTTCTCCTGGGTCCTCGAGGTCCTGGTCCCTTCCTCTCAGAACCAGCCTGCACCCACGTCTAGGCTGGTCGGTGGGCGGCGCCACAGTTGGGCCGACCCCCGCGAGCGGGACTCGGGGAAGCCAGAGTACCGCCCACCGCCTGGCCCCGCCCACAGCTCTTCTGGGCCCCGCCCACCACACCGGCTCCTCCCCTTCCTGCTGGCTGGCTCCCGGCCGTCCGCCAGCCCGCCCGCCCGGGCCCGGAACGGAGCCCACTGCTCCCCTCCGCCGCCCCGCCCCGCCACCTCCCGGCCCCTCCCGCGAGGGCGTCCCGAAAACCCGGAGCGCGGGAGCGCGGCTCCGCCGGGCCGGGTGGCCGCACTGGGCATGCTCAGTAGCCAGGGCAGGTTTTTTGGTCGCAAGTAGGAAGCTTTTTGCACTACACCGGAGAGGGGGAGCCGCGGATCCGGCCGCGCCGCCTGCACCGCCGCCGCGCCCGCCTCAGCCCGCTTGGCCCCGCGGCGGGGCGCGATGAGCCCGAGCCCAAGCCCCAGCCGGCCCGCCGGGGAGTGAGCGCGGGGCGCCCAGGGCGCGTTGCGCAGCTGCTCCTGCGCACAACCCCGCCGCCGCCGCCGCCGGCCCGCACTGGCCGCGGAGTGGAGAGGCTCGTCCGTGCACAGCGCCCGGCGCCGGCAGCGGGAGCAGGAAGCGCAGGCCACGCAGGGACCCAACTGAAACAAAGTGTCGGCCGCCCGGCGCCGCGCCCGCCCGCGCGCCCGCAACTCCGCCGCCCACCATGGCTTCCGAGGAGCTGTACGAGGTACCTCCCCTCCCCCCGGACCCTCGGGCCGCCCCCCGTCGCCGCCGCGCTGCCCCTCCCCGGCCCGGCCGCTGCCAGCCCGACGGCCCCGCTCCGCCGCCGGCGCCCGCCGCGGCCCCTCCCCCGCCGCGGCCGCAGTTTGCTGGACGGGAAATGTGTGCGAAGGGGACCCCGAGCCACGCTGCTCCGAGGGGCCCGCGGGCGGAGTGGGGGCTCCTGGAGTTGTCGGGCCGGAGGGGGGTCCCGGCCGTGGGGAAGTAGCGCTGACATAAGTGACTTGCTTAGACTGAGCCCGAAGTGTTGGTGGCGTGGGCAATGGGAGTGAAGCCCCTGTGGGCGCTTGGCGGGGTCTGTGGGCGGTGCAAGGCGGGTGGTGGTGTTTTTCTTGTCCATTTAATAAAGCATTTGGGAGAGGGTTTTGTCTCTGGTGGGGGGGGGGCAGGAGAACCAAGGCAACTGTCTCGACTCTACTGCTAACTAAAGCGATGCAAAATATCGCACCGAAAATGCTAAACGGTGACCACATGCTTTAATTAGGTTAGCATTGTGGCCAGAGCCAGGAAATTTAAATTTAACGCCGATACACCGTCGCCGCAGCGTTGCAAATAAGAAAGGGTACAATCAGAACGCTAAGTTATGGGCGATGGGTTTGCCAGCTTCAACTTCCGAGAGTTATCCATTTGGATCTTTGGGCATGTTTTGTATGTCTTGATTTAACTTCTTGATGTAGTTCAAAGTAGACTTGCTGAGACTACAGAAGTGTGGCAGGATAGATGGTTCTCCTGCTTCACACGTACTTGTAAATGCATCTTTTTAAGAGCCTTAAAACTTCTGGATATTCTCTACACTCATCTCTATGGTGTCTTTAGGGACCTGGTGTTTAGGGACCTGGGTGTAAGCGTCTGTAACATGTAGAGTCCCTTGGCCCTAAGTGATCCTTCCAAGGTGTGGTGTCTTCAGATTGTTTTTGCTATTGTCTTGGAATGGAGCTTTGTTGACAGTGATAGTCTTTAGCAACTTTTTTGTTGGTTTTAAAAAGCAAGTGTTTGTAAAGTTATCCAGAGGAGGCTGCCTTCTGTAGACTAATAGTAGGTTGTTGCCTCTCCCGACATTGTGTGTGGTCAGTGTGCCTTAGCTGGTACTGAAAATGTTCCATTATTTTCAACCATTTTACATACTAGTTGTGTCCTAGTGTATTCAAAATGCTGTCTTAGATCCTTTGAGGATCTAAGCTTCCCTAGAAGCTTCCCTTCTAGGAAGGATAAGTGTTTTGTGTGGGGAAGGCCCAGAGTAGAGGCTAGGATGAACGCTTGAGGTTTTACCAGCAATGTTCTACAGTGGGAAAATACATAGGATGAAGTAGGAGGGATTTTACTTTCTGTATTAGATCATTCTTGGGTAGTTTAGTCTTTGGTGTTCACTCTTGCATTTGGTTTTGTGATTTTAAGTAATGGGTTCAGTTGGTGTTTGGATGAGAGTAGCACCTTATACGTAAGTTGTATCTATGCCTATAAAAATGAACCTAAAACAATGTATTCATCACTAGTGCTGCTTAATTTATTCTCTATTTATTCTCTATCTTCAAGTTTCTCTTCTTCTATTTTTCTAGCAGAAATTACTTATAAGTAACAATTAATACTGTTTTGTATTCATTCAGCGTGTTTATTGAGTGCTTTATGGAGATTCTATTGTGCTGTATGGAGGTTCCATTGAGAAGATGGAGTGGTGAGAATGTTCATGCCCTCAAGGAGCAGCTACTGGGGAAGAAATAAGTACATTGCAAAGAAATGATGCATCTGCACATTCGAACTTTCCATTCTGTTTTTTTTTTTTTAATTGTTGTTGTTTGTTTTGGTAGGTTTTTTTTTGGGGGGGGGGAGTGATACGTGTAAAGAGATATAGCATGTAGTAAGTGCCTAGCGGCCAGTATCTTTTAGGCTATTAGTTCTAACTTCTTGTAGTGAGCACTGTGACTATACTACTATTAATTATCTCTCTCTCTCTCTCTTTTTTTTTTTTTTTTTTGGTACCCAGGATTGAACTCAGAGGCACTCAACCACTAAACTGCATCCCCAGCCCTATTTTGTATTTTGATTAGAGACAGGGTCTCAGTGAGTTGCGCAGAGCCTCTCCATTGCTGAGACTGGCTTTGAATTCCTAGTCCTCCTGTCGTGGCTTTCCAAACCACTGGGATTATAGGCGCGGGCCACCCGGGTCGGCTGCTATTAAAAATTGACATGTAAAAGTTTTGCATTGTGGTTGAGGGCCTGGATTTGGAATTAGACTACTAGTTATTGAATTCCAGCAGTGTCTCCTTGGGTAAATTAGCCCTGAATGCCCTGTTTCCTCCTCTGTGAAATTGGGATCAGTGTTTCCCTGGTAGAGCTGTGACGTTTAAATAAGAAAATACATAAAGTATATCCTACGATTCCCACTGCAAGCACTTAGTAAGTGATGATTGTTATTGTATGGTAACTGAGGTTTTTATTGTTTTTCCTCACTGAGTCCTGTTTTTCTTTGTAAATTCATAGAGTTGGATTGTTTTGGTCAAGGCAGTCTTATTTGTGGGGCAGTGATGATATAAAACTGTAAATGAATACTGTGGTCCTACAGGCTGGGAAGAACACCAAGGTACTTTTCTGGACAGCTCAAGAGACATAGTGGCCATGTTTTTTCCCAGTTGTTCCCAGATGAAAATAAGTTTCATGTTTGGCCTGAGGTTTCACAAACCTAAGGGAATGTTGAGTCTCTAAGTTCATGGCATGGTAGGAGGATGGGTACCTAACTTAACTGGTTAGCCTTTGTTTTCCCACCTAAAAGGAAGTAACCTCCTGTGTTTAGCATGGCCCCTGGTATATGATAATATAACCTTATAAATATTTAAATGGTTATTGAAACTATGCTTTGTAAAAAACAATAAGGGAACGAGTCCTGGAAATGTTGGTGGTCTATCAGTCTTGCAAATTTTGAAGTGTTCTTGTTAGTGGAAGGATAGAATAGATTTACCTCCTGTGTTGCAGCAGGTTTTTGGTTCAGCATAGATAAGAACTTCAGATCTTTCACAAAAAGGCCAAGCAAGCACCTTTTATTTTAAATTTAAAAAGTTAATCTTTCAAAAAAATTAACATAAGATTGTGTTTCTTATGTATAACAATGTTTTGAAGTCTATATGCATTGTGGAATAGTTAAATCTAGCTAGTTAAGAAGAGTAGTATCTCAATTATTTTGTAGTGAGAACAGTTAATATCTACTCAGCATTTTTCAATGATACAGTGTGTTATCATTAACTGTAGTCACCATTGTTGTCTAATAGATCCCTTGAACTTAGTCTTCCTATCTAACTATAATTATGTGTCCTTCGACCATCATCCCCTGAACTTACCCCCCCATCCCCTGCTCCCAACTACTCCAGCCTTACCACTGTACTATTCTCAACTTCTGAGCTCAGCCTTTTTAGATTCCACATATGAATGAGTTCACATAGTATTGGCTTTCTGTGCCTGGCTTATTTCTCTTAATATAATGATTTCCAGTTTGATCTATGTTGTCACAAATGACAGAATTTCTTCCTTTTTTATGGCTGAGTGGTATTCCTCTATGTATAGAAACCATATATTCTCCCTTCATTGATGAACTCAGGCTTGGCCCATATCTTGTTGTGGTCAACAGTGTGTAATACACAAGGGAGTGCAGGTGTTTCTTCAATATTGGTTTTATTTCCTTTGGTTATATACCCAGTAGAGGGATTGCTAGATCATGTGGTAGTTCTGTTTTTAATTTGTTGAGGAACCTACATACAGTTTCCAACAAAAGTTGTACTAATTTACGTTCCTACCAGCAGTGTGCTAAGGTTCCTTTTTCTCCACATCTTTGTTCGTGGTTACTTGTTATTTTTTTGCATAGCCATTGTAACAGGAGTTTCATTGAAGTATTGATTCTCATTTCCCTGATGATGAGTGATGTTGAATATTTCTAATAAACCTGTTGGCCATTTGTGTGTCTTTTGAGAAGTGTTTATTCAGGTCATTTGTTCATTTCTTAATAGTTTTTTTTTTCCCCCTTGTTTTTATCCCTGCTTTGAATTGAGCTCCTGCGTAGTTTGGTCATCGACCCTTTATCAGAGGACAGCTTGTGAGTACTTTCTGCTGTTCTGGAGGCTGCCTCCTGCTCTTAGTTGGTGCTTTCCTTGGCTGCAAAGAGATGTCTTAGTTTGCACAGACCTACTGTGTTGC
This sequence comes from Marmota flaviventris, assembly GCF_047511675.1. Taxonomy (NCBI): domain Eukaryota; kingdom Metazoa; phylum Chordata; class Mammalia; order Rodentia; family Sciuridae; genus Marmota; species Marmota flaviventris. Next base: position 139,273,608 of record NC_092503.1, read on the forward strand.
TCCTGTGTTTGAAGTCATATCAAAGCAATCATTGTGCAGAATGACGTCTTAGAGTCCCCCCCCCCCCCCCCCCGTGTTTTCTTCTAGTAGTTTCATAGTTTTGGGTCTTACGTTTAACTCTTTAATTCCTTCTAGTTGATGTTTTAATATGGTGAGATGTGAGTCTATCGTTCTTCTGAGTGTAGACAATTCGTTTTCCCGACACCATTTTTGGAAGATCCTGTCCTTTCCCCGTTGTGTGTTCTTGGCACCTTGGTTGAAGATCAGCTGGCTGTAAATGTTAAGCTATGTTTTTGAGCTTTCCAGTTTGTCCCGTTGTCTTGTCTTTTTATGCCAATACCTTGTTCTTCTGGTTACTGTGATTTTGCAGTGTATTTTGAAGTCAGGTGGCATGATGCCGCCAGTTTTGTTCTCTTTGCTCAAGACTCTTTGGTTATTTGGGGTCTTTCATGGTGCCACCTAAATATTAGGATTGCCTTTTCTGTTTCTGTGAAGAAGAGTGCCATTGAGGTTTCGATGGAGAGTACACTGAATCTTTATTAGCTCACTTTGGGTAGGATGGACATTTTAACCATTTTATTGCTTCCAAGTCATATCTTTCCACTTATTTCTTTAATTTCTTTCACCAGTGTTTTACAGTTTCCAGTGTAGAGGTCTTTTTCTTCAGTCTGTTCCTAAGTATTTTATGTCATTGTCGTTATCATAAGTGAGATTTCCTCTCTCAGATAGTTTGTGGTTAGTGCATAGAAACACTACGGATTCTTGTTATATTGGCTTTGTATTCTGCACTTTAATTGGCCCTGATAGTTTCTTGGTGGCGTCTTTAGGGTTCTTATGTATAAAATAATATTGTCTGGGCATCGTGGCCCATGACTGTAATCCCAGTGACTTGGAAGGCTGAGGGGGGAGAAAAGGACTGGACTGGAGATGTAACTCAGTGATAAAGCTGCTGGGTTCAATCCCCAGCAGCCCCCCTGCCCCTCCCTCCCAAAAACCAAACCAAAACAACAACAACAATAACAACAAAAAACAAGAATCACATTGTCAGCAAACTGGGAGAGTTTAATTTCTTCCTTTCCAATTGGGATGCCCTTTATTTTTCTTGCCTAATTGCTCTGGCTAGGGTTTCAGTACCATGTTGAGTAGATGACGGTGGCATCCTTGAGTTGAGTAGAAGATAGTGGGTTCCAGACCTCAGAGGAAGAGCTTGCGTGTTTTCCCCGTTCATTATGATGTTATCTGTTGTTGTGTTGAGGTGCATTCTTTAATTTGTTGAGGGTTTTTGTCATGAAGGAATGTTGAATTTTGTCAAATGCTTTTTCTACACCTGTTGAAATGACCGTATTTTTTTGTCCTTCATTCTGTTAACATGATGTATCATGGCATGGCAAACCATCCTTATATCCTAGGATGAATCCACTTTATTTTGATTTTTATGGATAATCAGCTGTCAAATTGGGTTTGCTACGACTTTGTTGAGGATTTTACATCTGTGTTCACCAGGAATATGAGCCTGTACTATTCTTTCTTTCTTGTGTTTCTGGTGTCAGAATACTGGCCTTGTCATGTGAATTTGGAAGCATTCCTTCCTTTTCAGCTTTTTTTTTTTTGAGAGATTTTAGAAGGTGGTGTTTGTTCTTTAAATATTTGGTAGAGCTGGGCATGGTGGCTCACGCCTGTAATCCCAGTGGCTGGGGAGGCTGAGACAGGATGATCGCGGGTTCAAAGCCAGCTACAGCAATGACGAGGCGCTAAGCAACTCGTGAGACCCTGTCTCTAAATAAAATACAAAATAGGGCTGGGGATGTGGCTCAGTGGTTGAGTGCCCCTGAGTTCAATCACCAGTACCAAAAATAAATAAACAAACAAACAAATAAATAATTCGTAAATGTTTGCTTTGATGGGACCCTTTTTATCCTGATTCAACCAGTATTTTTATTTAGTGTGTTCAGATTTGCTGTTTCAAATCCAGTCTTGGTAGGCTATATGAGTCCAGGAAGTCGTTTCTTCTAGGTCATCCAATTTGTTGACGTGTAATTTTTTTTTTGAAGGTGTGAGGGATACCAGGGACTGAACTCAGGAGCACTTGGCCACTGAGCCACATCCCCAGCCTTATTTTGTATTTTATTTAGAGACAGGGTCTCACTGAGTTGCTTAGCGCCTCTCCATTGCTGAGGCTGGCCTTGAACTTGTGATCCTCCTGTCTCAGCCTCCCAAGCTGCTGAGATTACAGGCGTGTGCCACCACACCCGGCTTGTAATTTTAATAGTTTCTTAGGATTCTTTGTATTTCTTGGTATCTGTTGTAATGTCTGCTTTTTTACCTCTGATCTTATTTATTTTAAATATTTCCTCTTTCTTGTCTGAATATTTGTTGATTTGGTTTATATTTTCCAAAGCCAATTCATTGTTCTTAAATTTGTTAAGACTTCTTTGTGGGCTCCTAATGATCTGTTCTGGAGAATGTTCTGTGTGCAGTTGGGAAGAATCTGAATTCTGTTAATGTTGGATGGAATGTTCTATGTATGTCTGTTAGGTCCATTTTATATCTTCTATTTTTCTAGTTTCAGTTTTATTTATTTCTGTTGTGATCTTTATTGTTTCCTTCCTTCTACTGATTTTGGACTTTTATTCTTGTCTTTCTAGTTTGTTGAGGTATAAGGTTTGGTCACTAGTTTAAGGTCCTTTTTGATGTGTATTTATTGCTTATATACTTCCCTCTTAAAATTGCTTTTGCTGAATCCCAGAGGTTTTGTATTGTGTTTCCATTTTTGTTCCAAATTTAAAGATCTCCTCATTTCCCCATTGGTTGTTCAGGAGCATGTTTAATTTTCATGTATTTGTGAATTTTCTGAAGTTCCTTCTGTTAATCATTGCCAGTTTTATACCACTGTGTTCAGGGAAGAAAGATACTCGACACAGTTTCAGTGTTCTTAAATTTGTTAAGACTTCTTTGTGGGTTCCTATGCGATCTGTCCTGGAGAATGTTCTGGGTGCAGTTGGGAAGAACTGTGTTCTGTTGATTCTGGATGGAATGTTCTGTGCATGTCTGTTAGGTCCATTTGTTCTAAAGTGTGCGGTTTCCTTGGTTGAAGTCCAGTGTTTCCTTGCTGATGCTCTGCCTGTGGCTAGAAGTGGGGCTGTTAAAAGTCCCCTACTACCCTTGTGTTACAGCCAGTTTCTTCCTTCAGCTCTGTTCACCTTTATTTTACAATTGTTACATCCTTGCTGAACTAACGCCCTTCATAATTGCATAGTGCCCTTGTCTCTTAGTTTGATTTAAAATCCACTTCATCTGATCAAAGCGTAGCTACTCCTGCTCTCTTTTGGTTTCCATTGGCAGGGCTGTCTTTGCCATCCTTTCACTTTCAACTGAAAGTGAGTCCCTTGTGGGCAAAATGGCCCGATTTAAGATCTTTTGACTTTATTATCGTGCCAAAACTATACACATTCAGTAGAAACCCTACTTTGCATTTTGAATTTTTATTTTTCCTGGGCTGTGGTGTGTGGTGTGGTCCTCTCAAAAAGGACCTTAAACTAGTGACCAAACCTTATACCTAACAAGGAGCAGGGGCTGTGAGCCACAGTGAGCCCTGGAGTCGTGGGGGACACTGATGCTCTGCAGCATCCTCTGTTGCTAAGTCGCGATGCTCTGCAGGCCAGGCGTGGTGAATGCATTTTAGACTAAACAGTATTTCAACTTAAAATGGGTTTATCAGGGCCTAATGAATTGGGGAGCTCTTATAGTTGTGTCGGGGTTTTTTTAAATCCATTCAGCCACTCTGCCTTTCTGTTGAAGAGTCTAATCTGTTTGCATTCAAGGCAGTTATTGACAGGTGAAGACTTAGGGATACCATTTGATAATTGTTCTCTAGTTATGTCATGAGTCCTTTTTCTCTTAATGTCTTTCTAGTATTATGTTTTGATTCCTTGCTTTTCATTTTTTTCTCTGTTTATTATGAGTTTTCACTTTGTGGTTACCATGAACATTATAAAAAGCATTTTATATGTATAACAGGTTATTTTCAGATTTTTTTTTTCCCAGCTAGAGATTGAACCCAGGGCCATGTGCATGCTAGACCAGAGGCTTTATTACTGAGCTACACCACCAGCATGATAGGTTATTTTAAGCCAATATAACAACTTAATTTTGCTCACAAAAAAGACTACACTTTTACTCCCTATCCCATATTTTGATTAAAAAAATTTTTTTTTGGTACTAGGGATTGAACCCAGGGGTGCTCTACCACTGGGCCACACCGCAGCCATTTATTTATTTATTAATGGTACTGGGGATTGAACCCAGGGGTGCTTTAACCACTAAGCTACATCCCTATTTATTTACTTACTTAAAGACAGGGTCCCATTAAGTTGCTGAGGGCCTTGCTAAATTGCTGAGGCCGTCCTCAAACTTGTGATTTTCTTGCCTCTACCTCCCAGGCCCCTGGGATCACAGGCATAAACCACTGCATACGCCTCTCCCCCTTTTTTATTTGAGACAGGTCTCTCTGTCAGAGTTTTTGAGTCTAGTCTCAAACTTGGCATCCTCCTGCCTCAGCTTCCCAAGTTGCTGGGATTACAGGCTTGAGCCACCATCCCATCTCCACATCTTGAATTGTTGATGTCATGGTTTACACCTTTTTAGATTGTATGTGCATTACCAAGCACCCTTAAATCGCACTCTGTATGTAAAGGGGTTTATAGGCAATATTGTAGTCTTTGCAGGCTATACAGTGTTCACCGCAGCTACTCAGCTGTGTTGCCAGTATAGAAGCAGCCATAGAATGCACTGGAAGTTAGCATTTCATTTCAATGTGTCATGAAATGCTCTTTTTCTCTCCACTTAAAAATGCCAAAACTGTCCTTAACTCACAGGTTCCACAAAGACAGCCAGTGGGCTGGCTTGGGCCTGTAGGTCATAGGTTGTAACCCTTGCTTGAGAAGATGGCATCTGCTCAGGAACTGAGCTGTACAGGAGAGCTGGAGCCTGAGGAGGTTGGAAGCTGAGTGATTAAAGGCCTTCTGTTCTGGCTCTCGTAGAGGTTTTGAATACCACTCTTCCCTTCTACTTAATAGCTATGTGACTTGTCAAGTAGCTGCCTCCCCTGAGCTTTGTCATCGGTAAAATGAGTTTGATGATGACTGAACATCCGTGAGGCTATTGACGTTACCAGTGATAGCAATTTATAGTTGATGAAATGCTGTGGCAAGTTGTGAAGTGATTACTTCATCCAATGAAATGTCTTCTTCCATTCTTTTCTTTTGGAGGGGGGGTGCTGGGAATTGAACCCAGGGGCATTTAACCATTGAGCCATATCTCCAGCCTTTTTTTTTTTTTAAGTATTTATTATTTTTTAGTTGTAGTTGGACACAACACCTTTATTTCACTTGTTTATTTATTTTTTTGTATGTGGTGCTGAGGATCAAACCCAGGGTCTTGCATGTGCGAGGCGAGTGCTCTACCGCTGAGCCACAACCCCAGTCCCCAGCCTTTTTTATTTTGTATTTTGAGACAGGGTCTCACTAAATTGCCTAGGGCCTTGCTAAGTTGCTGAGGCTGGCATTGAACTTGTGATCTTCCTGGAGCTTCACCCTCCAGAGCTGCTGGGATTGTAGGCATGCGCTCCTACATGCCACTGCACCCAGCTCTTCTTCCGTTCTTAGAGAAGAACAAAAACCAAACAAGCCACCTACCTTTCATTTCCTGAAACTCACTCTATTTTTCTTAAAACTTTGAGAGTTGGGATTTCATTTGAAAGTATCCAGTGACTTGATTATTTTATCAAAGAAAACTGAGATAAAAAGGACCTCACTTTATCCAGTGGTCAAATGTACGAGGCACGTTAGCAGCAGTTTTCTTTTTTTATTTTTTAAATAATGTTCTGGTGGCATTTCATTTTATTTTGGTTCATAATATTTATTATGAGCAAAATTAAACTGCTGAATACTATATATATATGACTGACTAGCAGGTAGACTTTGAGTTTTACAAAGCCTGGTACCCCCCTCAAAAAAGGGAAAACATCCACAGCTTTTGATTATGGAAAACATACAGTGCAAATTGAATTGGCCCTGGGGTGTGTGCACATGCAGATGTGTGTGTTTGTATTGATGACAAAGTTGGAAATTTGTATGTGCATGTGGTTGTGTAAGTGAAGTAGCACCAAGAAAGATATACTCACACAATTGAAAAAAATAACCTTGGTGATTGTGATCACCAGAATGGGGTGGGGAGGTTTCTAGAAATTGAGTGGTGGGTCAGTGAAGTCAGACAGTATGTGTGCTTTGAAACTTTCTGGGTTATCTTGAATGATCTTCATGTTGTGGATTGCTGAGGAAATTTATTCATTTGCCTAAGCAAGCATGTGAAGACATCTCATGAGCTGTTTGTTTACATTTGCTTTAAGCCCTGAGTACAGAACAAATTTTGTTCTTTTCTTGTAGTGGTGTGTCAGAGTCATGGACATTTCCTCATGCTCTATGTTTTTTTTTTTGTATTGGGGATTAAACCCCCAGGGTGCTTAACCACTGAGCCACATCCATGGAGTCCATTTTCAGGGTATATAGGCAACACTTTATTTGCAGTTTTCTGGTTCGTCATTTTGACTATCTATGATGCACAAAGTCAGTTCTCAAATTAGGCAATCTTTTGTAAATCCTAAGTAATAGTTTTTCTGTTTTGTGTGTTCATTAGTGGAACAAGATCATTAGAGGGTCCTTTTAAAATACAGATTGTTAGGCCCAGACCTTTAGATTGTAATTTCACGGTTTGGATGGAGACCAGAATCTGTTTCAGGAAGCTTGTTTTCCTAGAACGCTGGTAGATTTTGGAACTTCTGGACCCCACCTTTTGGGCACCTAGGCTCCAAGTGGAGGTGGGAAGGTCAGGAGATCAGCCCAGGAGAGTAGGAGCTCAGCAGTGGGCGAGACTGGCCCATTTTGCAGACTCTTTGACCATTGCTGGCTATTAACTGAAGCCATTCCAGGAAGGAGAACTCTGAACACACAAGGCAGTTGGCTAAGGGCATTGCAGTTTCTGTTGGTGTCGTCTTTGTGTGGTAGCATGTTTGCTGGAGTGTGAGTGCTTTAGCTAAGCATCATTTTGAGGTCATTAAATATTGCAGGAGTTGCATGAGTGTTGAATTACTTCAGTGGAAGAGTGAATTACAAGACCCCTGACTTCAGCATGCCTGTGCCATCCTTTACACCTAGTTTGTCATGTGCTTTTTTCATGGCAGAACTTCTAACTTTGCCTTCTCTCACTCAATCTGATTCTCTTCAGCTTTTCCAGCTGGATGAGTTCATGTTCTCCAGGGAGTCTGGATTTGAATGGAAATTTGTACAACTTTGTATGAACATTTTTTCTGAGACTACCAAGAGCTTTCTTAAGATTCTCAAGAGGGTTCTAGAATCCTAGCTCAAGTGTTAAACTGCTCTTGAGACCCTTGGAAAGCTGTTGTCTGTCAGGCTGGGAATGTAGCTCATTGGTGAGGCCTTGGGTTCCATCTCCAGTATGGTGGGTTGTGGTGATGGACACATGGCAACACCTTTAACTTTGTCTGCTCTTTATTGACCGCTTTGACATTATTTTGAAATTATTTTTGGTCAAACTCATTAATGCTCCAGCCACAGTCTGTCTACTTAAAACATTGCTGATTGAGTTTTGAAGTTGTTTTGTTATTTCCAGTTTCAAAGTGGCTGTTCTTAAATCACACATACATAAAATCTGAAGTTAATCAATATTAATGTTACTTTTGATGATACAAGAACTTTAGAATCTTAAAACTCTGATTCATCCCTCACCGTCTACTATTTTCCAGCGTCTTATTATGCCATAAAATAGAACATTGTTATTTCATATAGATGACGTTGTTTAGTTTTATACTTACATCTTTACCAATTTTTTTTTTTAATCATCAATCTTCTTTCTGAGAACTTTCTTTCTCAAAACTTCTTTTTTTTCTCCCTTAAGTATATCCTTTAGGCATCTCAGACTGTTGATAGAAATGTTTAGTTTTTTTATCATCTGGAAATGTTTTTATTTTGCCCTGTATTTCCTGTAAAGCCAGTTGATTGGCATTTTGAAGATACTCTTCTGTTGTCTTTAGGCCCCTGTTATTCTTGAGGAGCTTGTCAGTGTAGTTGCTTTGCAGGTCTGTCTTCTGTCTCTGGTAGTTTTTGAGATTAACTCTTTGACTTTGGTGTTCTGTAATTTGACCACAGTGTATTTTGTGTGGTTTCTTTTTTATAAATAAGCTTGGTGTGATGTGCTTCTTTTGTGGGTTTGTGCCTCTTTTTCAAAGACTGCTTCAAAGATTTGTGCATTCTGTCTTCAAAGGCTGCTCTCTTCTGTGCTCCTCTGGAATTCCAGGTAGCCATGTATTGCATCTTCTTGTTGCTCCTCTCTGTTGCTTACCTCCTCATTTCCATTTTTTTTTAATTTTTAAAAATTTCTTTCTTTTTCTATGTATGTATGAAAATCATTGTTCTGCTTTGCTTTCTTTTTGTGAGGTGCATTCTAGGTGTTTCCTTCACTCTAGGTTTTAGATCAAATGAGCCGTGCTTAATTTGCTGTTTAATTCATCGGTTGCATTTTTAATTGCAAAAATTAATGCATTTTACTTCTAATATCCTGGTATTGTTTCTCCCACCAGGTCTGCTGCTTGCCTCTTCAGCCTTTGGTGCTTATTCACTTTCATGAGTGCATTATTCATTATGGTGGAGTTGGGGAATTAGGAAGGCACTTGGATATTTCTCTTGCTTCTTGCAAGCCCTAGAAAGTATAAGAATTGTAGTTTATTGATCATCAAGTTATTTTGTAATGGGCAGCCCTCAGGAACCATCCTTCCTTCCTTCCTTCCTTCCTTCCTTCCTTCCTTCCTTCCTTCCTTCCTTCCTTCCTTCCTTCCTTCCTTTCCTTTCCTTTCCTTTCCTTTCCTTTCCTTCCCTCTCTCCCTCCTTCCCTCCCTTCCTCCTCCCTCCCTCCCTCCCTCCCTCCTTCCTTCCTCCCTCCCTCCCTCCTTCCTTCCTTCCTTCCTTTCTTTTTTGAAACTAAAGAAGCGTTCTTGACTTGGAATTTGTATGAAATCATAGATTTCATTATGATTGAGGATTTGAGGGTTTGAGCCAACAGTGAGATTTACCTACTGATATTGAAAAAGCAATGAAAGTATAAAGTAGATTTCATGGGTACTGTTTATGAAGATGGATATGGTAGTTAATTAAACTGTTATTCTGAAGCAAAATGTTCACCTCCATTGTGACAATTTTGATGCATAAGCATACTGTCTCTAACTTTTCTTCCCCTGAGGTTGTCTTATTCAGTTGGTTTGAATTTGGCTTGTTCACACCTATATCCCTTCCCCTGTACCCGTGAGTCGTGGTTCTCCAGTGAGTGGGAGGTTCCCCCTTCCCGGCCTCAGTGCCCATTCTACTTTAGAACCTCACCTGAGCGGAACTCCCATTCCCATCTTGTGGGACCAGTTTACTCTTGGTTTCACACTATAGTTCTTAGTGGTCACTTGTTCACATGCTATTTTTTTTCTAGATGTGATGTCTTGTGTACCTTTTCTGGAATGGTTGGTGAAGCATGTGCTTTTTGGTGTATCTAGTGCCTAGTCTGAAGACTTGAATGTAGCAGTCAGACACTGCTAACCCACCGTTAGCTAAGACATGCATGTGATTACAGTGACTAGAGCCACATTGTTGGAGGTTTTATCTTACATGTCAGAACCATGCGTTTAGTTATCTTGTTTGAGGAAACCCTACAAAATGTCTTAGAGGCAAACTAGAATTCTAAATTTGATGAAAATAATTTGAAGAAGGAAATTGTGTTCCTAGAAAGAGAATTTGGATTTTTAGCATTGAAGTGGATTTTATATTTAAAAAACAAATGTTTTTTTTTTTTTTGCGTGTGCAGTGTCAGCTAACAACAGAGTGGAGTAGTTGGAGAAGTTAGCTTCGGTATATTTAGGGAAGTGTTTTTACTTTGTCTGATTTCCATTTGTAATAGGCTCTGCTGTGTGCATTTTTCTAGAGGATGGTAGTTGCCTAGCATTTGTTTATTGCAGGTCATGAATATTCTTTGGTTAAAATGTACCCATTTTTCGCCAGTAGTTTACTGGAGGATTTCAGAGTCTCACAAAGCTGCATACAGAAGCATTTCTTATTTTGACATGTAGCTAATCTGGCTAACTCAGCTATTTAGCATATATGAGAACTGGGACCAAAAAAGAAAAATAATCTTAATTTATAAAAAAGACATCGTGTCCCATGGCCATTGGTCAGCTTTGCCTATGTCTCCCTTGGAGACTCTTTATTTTGGGCATAATATGCTTGGACTTAACCGGCTTCATTAGCATGTTAGAAAAGGAAGTTTGGTGAGGGACAGGGATCTGCCAAAGGCAGGTAAACTGGCACAAGTAAGTTTGCTCATGCAGTCAGCCAAAGAGGGCAGCTGGGGTTGGCACCTCCAGGCCCTGGGGAGGCAGAGTCTCCTGCTGGTCCGAACCTCACACGGCATGGGAAGGGCAGGCCAGTGCAGAGAAAGGGCACGTGTTGAAAGAACAGCCAAGAATGGTTGAAAAGTCTGGGTGTGTACGTGACACAGTTGGATTTACTTCCATAGTCCGTGTTTCACAGTTGCCACCCAAGTTCTAAGAGCAGAGGAGAGTGATGAGATACTCTCACAAGGAGTTGGAGGAGGCGGGGGAGTGGCCTCCGCAAGCCTGCCCTGTTTGCTTGGCCTGTCACCCTAAAACTGTTTTGATGCTTTCAATGTATTCCACAGCTTTGTGGGGAGGTTCCATGTTAAATGTTTTAACAGTTAACTCTTCTGACTGGTTAACTCTCTCCCACAAATCTTCCCCAGGTGTTGTTTTAGGAAGACGAGGCATGGGTGAGTAGCTTCGAGGAAGCCTCGTGCTCCTGCTACATGTGGGTGCTTGGTTTAAGAACAGGGACGTGTACTGTGCTCACTTCTGGAGTATGCTAGGTGAAGGAAGTCTTAGCTCATTTGGTGATAATAAATGAGAAGGTTTGAGTCATTAAAAAATCTTGTTTCAGTAATTGTTTTCTCAATGATCTTCAAAGATTCCTGTTTTCTGTCTAAATCATCTTCTTGCTGGGTGTTTGGGAGGAAGGGTGACTGGCTGTTGTCATCTCACGTCCGCCTGCTGCATCTCTGTACTTGAGAGAGAGATGCTGCTGCTGCATGGAGTCAGCTGTGGAGCTTCGTAGGTTGCTCTTGGCATGAGGGCAGGTCTGCTCCACAGTGCCCCATCCACGAAGGAGGGTGAGGTCCCCACAGACACCTCTTTGTCTTCCAAAGAGCTGTCATCTACATTTGCAGTGTTTTCCAGTGGCTCATGCATCAAAGGCTTGGTTGCCTGCCCGTGGCACTATTGGGAGGTAGTGGGATCTTTAGAAGGTGGAGCCTAGTGGAAGGAAGTTAGGTCCTTGGGGGTGTGCCCTTGAAGAAAGGGGTCTTGGGACCCCAGCCTCATCCTCTCTGCTTTTGGGCTGCCATGAATTGAACAGCTTCGGTCCATCATGTGCTCTCTGCCATACTGTTTGCCTCACCACAGGCCCCAAATGATGGAGGCAACCACTTATGGACTGAAAAATAAGGAGCCAAACTAAACCTTCCCCTCTTTCAAGTTGATTTTGTCAGGTATTTTGTTATAGTAACAGAAAGCTGACAATATACTGAGGAGTCTCCATCATCATCCCCTCTCTCCCTCTTGGATCCATGCCCAGCTCTGGTACTATGTCTGTTGTGAATTTGTGCTTCATCCTATTCTGACTATTCACTCTGGCCCTGCACTTGCGTATTTCTTTCCGAGGTCTGGCTTAGAAACTAGGATACTGACTGCCCACTTTTGCTTACCTAGCTTTTTATCTGTACAGTCCAAAAGGAATTCCCTTATACTCCAGGCACCTGAGGCAGAGCTTAGCCAACTCTTGGCCAGCACAGAACTGCCCAGACCTCAATTCCCTGCTCACCTCTTGTATGCAGATAAACTTTTAAGCCTAAAGCAGGAGGATTATTTTATTACCCCTTCTAAGGATGAAAAGGGTGTGAGTGTGTTTGAAAGTTGCAACTAAAAGATGGTTTGTTGTTTTATTCCTTCAGACTACTGTGGTACTTACTCCGTGGGGACATGCTACAAGATCTCCAGTGGGTGCTAAATTGTGGGTAGCACTAAGCCCTAGTGTATCGAGTTTCCCTATTCATATTGAGATGTTCCCCAGAGGCCCAGGTGGTAAAGGCTTGGCCACCAGCTTAGTGCTGCTGGTGGAGTGGGAGGACTTCAGGTCATTCAGGGTGTGCCCTTGAAGGGTTGGTGGGATCCTAGTTCACCCTGAGGTAAGTGGTTTGCTCTAGTAGACACTCCTGCCACCATGTGCGGCCATAGGCCTGCAGCAAGGGAGCAGGTCAGTCGTAAACTGAAATCTCCAAAACTGAGAAAAAATAAAACTTTCTTCTTAGAGTATCTCTGATATTTTGTCACAGAAATGGACCTGGCTGACACAAATACATACCTAGGGTATTTAATTTATTAATTAAACATAGTAAGAGATTAATCATAATAATAAAATAGAAAAATTATAGCATTATTCTGCAATAGGTTAAGTGACTGTGCTTTCTTGATTTATCTCTTTTTCTTCCCCCAACTTTTCTGTACTTTTACCTTTTCACTTAAAGGAAGCATTGTATAGCTTCCTGCTGGCGTAGTTGCCTGCATTACAACTTTTGTACTTTGGGCATTTAAGTAAAATAAGGATTACTTAAACACAAGCTCTGTGAGTCTGTGACAGAGGGTCTGGTAACTGCGACAGCTGTCAAGTGACTATCAGGCAGGTAGTGTATACAGTGTGGATATGCTGGACAAAGGCATGATTCATTTCCTAGGTATGATGGAGTGGGATTTCATCATGCTACTCAGGAAGGTGTGCAGTTTAAAATTTATGACTTGTTTATTTCTGGAATTTTCCATTTAGTATTTTCAGACTGCAGTTGACTACAGGTAACTGAGACCACAGAAAGTAAAACTGTGAATAAACCATAAATACAGGCAGTGGGCACTGTTGTCTGAGTAACATTTCCTCCAGAATTATTTAGTATGCCGTCCTTCAACTAGATTCTGCTCACAAATGAGTGTTTTGAGGATGTCTTGATTCAACTGATAGATAACATCTGAATGTTTATTTCTCAGGGAGATGCTGCTTCCTAAGTAGCCCCAAGTTGGGGCTGCTAAAAAATGATGAGTTGGCAGTGATCGTATGGAATAAGTTTAAATGATCATGCTGAGGTGTGTGGTATCTGTGGTGAGAGGAGGTTGACTGGTAAGACCCTAACCTGATCAGCCAGTGGGAGAGAGCTGGGCAGCCACCTTCCCCTTGGTCAGGAAGATCGCGGGGGTGGGGGGTGGGAGACCACCATGTAGTAGAGGTGGGCAAGGGTTGTTATAAAATCAAGACTCTTCGTTATAAAAGGAAACCTAAAACATGAGGGTCCTCACCTTGGGGCTAACTTTGGTGGCACTGGAGGAATGTGGGTGAGCTGTTGGTTTCTAGTGGAGTAGTTCTCCCCCTTTGAAGAACAGTACTCTGAAGAGTTAAAGGAAACATCAGAGCAAATAAGGGCATTCTTGTGCCCTGAGAAGGGCCAGGGAATGCCTGTGCACACCCTGAAGTGCAGCAGCAGATTGGAATGCCCCTGTGTGTTCCGAGCCCTGCGGGAACTAGAGGAGCTGGGAAATTCCCGTCCTCTGTGAGCTTTGCCACTGCCCTGATCCCGTCAGACCTGGGGTTTTCATTTAAGCTTGACCCCATCTACCCGCACTTCTCTGGAGTTTGTCTGATAGCCAGCTCCCTTCCCACCTCACCTGTTAGGACATGGCTGACTTTATCTGTCTGCTCTCCTGGGACAAAGGGTTGTTGCCACTATCTGCTTGGTGCCTGTTGGGACAGCCTCCTGCAGGACCCATTCTCCCATGGTGTTGTGATGTGAGCTAGAGGCTTCCCTGCCCCGTGCAGTGTGGGCCTCACCCTGGCAGGAACGGAGGCTCATACCTCTCCTTCTTCCTCCTTTGACTTTGGAGGGACAGGTGAAGTGTACTGCTTCACCCAGGGTCTCTTGCTTTTCAGGAGCATCTTCTGTCTCAAAGCATCCCGGGGAAGGGGAAGATCCCGGGGATAGACACCGAGCCAGGCTCACAGCCCTCGCCGCCCCCCTGCAAGGCCATACCAGCCCCATTTCGCTTCTCCAGTCCTGGCAGGCCTCCCCTCCAGGCGCCTCTCCCAGGCCCAGAGGGTGTGGAACACTAGAGATGAAGCAAAGCACCTGTTTCTACAGGGCCGAAGGTTAGCTATTGAAGACCACTGTGTATTGGAAGCTCCTGTCACTGAAAACTGTTCCAACAAGATCAATTATTGAACTAAGAAGTGTTTCCAAGTTCCTTACTTTTGTTTTCTGGAGCCTCTCTGACATTAATAAGTTTACCCACGCGATTAGCTAGAGAGGGGAACTGGGGGTGGCACCTCTAGGTCCTGGAGTAGCAGTCCCCTCTCCTGGGCCCACACAGTGTGGGGGGTCATGTTGATGCAAAGAAAAGACATGTGTTGAAAGGACTTGTCGAGAATGGCTTTTAGGGCTGGGGTTGTGGCTCAGCTGTAGAGCGCTCGCCTTGCACATGCGAGACCCTGGGTTCGATCCTCAGCACCACATAAAAATAAATAAGTGAAATAAAGGTGTTGTGTCCAACTACAACTAAAAAATAAAATATTAAAAAAAGAATGGCTTTTAAAAGTTTTTGGCCCGTAGTCTCAAAGCAAGGCGCGTGTGGCCCTGTCTCGCTCTGCTCAGAGTGTGGCTGTCTCCTCCACTTCTCCTGCCACCTCCTCACACACCCCTTAGAGCCTCATTCCCTTCCTATGTGCTCCATCTTGTGATATGGAAGTAAACCATTCAAAAACCTAGTTTTCTATTCTTTGTGAAAAAAATCAGGTGCACAACAAAATTTGTCTTTCAAACTCAGCTAAGCTACTACTTGGGTGTTTGTCCACTTCCCTGTAGGTCCTCAGTGGAAATGGATTTCTTGTTTTTGCTACACATCGTCAGTTTAGGGAGTACCATCCAACCAAGTTTTTGCTTGTTTTTTTTTTTTTTGTTGTTGTTGACAATCAGCACTGATACAGAAGAACAGCAAAAATAGAGGAAGACTGACTTTCTCCCTAGTCACCTATTTTTTACACATATGAGCAAAAACCTATTTTCTGTTTCAGTAAGCATGCTGTGTTTGTTAAAGGTGGTATTTCAAAGATTTCTGGAAAAGAGTTTATAAAAAATGTAATGCTCGTGTAATCATTTATTTTATGTCAAGTTTCACTGTGTTGCCCAGGCTGGCCTCAAATTCCTGGGTGTAAGTAATCTTCCCACCTCAGCCCCTCAAGTAGCTGGGACTATAGGAGCACACCTTCTAATGGAATCATTTCTAAAATAATTGATTAATTTATTCTAAATAGGTATATATGACAGCAGAATGCCTTTTGATTCATCGTGCACAATTGGAGCACAACTTTTCATTTATCTGGTTGTACACGATGTAGTGTTGTACCAAAGGTGCAGTCATACATGTACTAGCGTAATGATGTCCATCTCATTCCACCATCTTTCCTTCCCTCATGCTCCCCCCCACCCCGCCCCTTTGCCCAATCAAAGTTCCTCCATTTTCCCCATGTGACACCCCTCACCCCCATTATGGATCAGCATCCACTTATCAGAGAGGACATTCAGCCTTTGGTTTTGGGGGATTGGCTTACTTCACTTAGCATGAGATTCTCCAACTCCATCCATTCATCTGCAAATGCCATAATTTTATTCTCTTTTATTGCTGAGTAATATTCTCTTGTGTATATATACCACAGTTTCTTTATCCATTCATCTATTGAAGGGCATCTAGGTTGCTTCCACAATAAGGAAATCTTTTAAATGTGAAGACAGCCAAAACATTTCCAAATTCTTTTCACCTAAGAACTTTTCCGTGAGCAGCTAACAATCATGTGACCTCATGCTATATGCCAGTGGCCTGTGGGTACTGTGTGACAGTGTGTCTGAGTACAGGAGGTGTCACTTCTGTGCTGCAGGGTTGACTTTGGTGTGCTAGAGTTGTCATTGTTCTGTAGGACACAGTAATAACAACTTAAAACAGCTTTTTCTTGGTTTGAGGACTAGAGATATGAGGTTATCTTAAAATCTTTTTGGTGTAAGTTGACACGTGATGGTAATTCATTGTCAAAGATAAATCTGTTCTTCCATTGTCATCATATTTGGGGTCATTAAGCAGAACCCACTGCGGATATGACTAAAGTAGTGACGTGTTTTCTAATGTTGCTTGTGGAAGGAAGTAGAATAAGCAGACTCAGCTGCTAATTGCCTGGAGTTTCAGAGGCAGCCAGTAGGTTTCCTGTACTCAGCATCATGGAAGTCTTTTGTATGGACCAAAATGTGTGGCTAATGATGGGATAGAAAGTTCATAAGTTTTATGCAAGGTGAAGCAAGTTTGCAAGGTGAATGAACTGAAGGCATCATCATGGATAACATTGTTTGTTTGTTTTTTTGTGGTGCTGGGGTCTGAACCTAGGGCCTTGTGCTTGCAAGGCAAGCACTCTACCAACTGAGCTATATCCCCATCCCAATAGCAGTGTTCGACTGTCATCAAACATTTCAGGTTGAGCAGGTGTCTATAGGGGAAGAACAAAACACTGATGGAAATGAAGAAATCAGAGATTGGATTTGTCCAGGTAGGTCAACTGAAATTTGTTTTTGTCTTTTGATCACTAGCAAAAGCTCACTTTGGAATAGAATTTGAAAATTTCTACAAAATTGATGAAAATAGAAATTATGATCTGACGTATGAGTTTTTATTTTTTTGTAAGAAATAGAATGGAATGTGTTTGGGGAATACATTAAGGAGGGTGACTTGTCCTGTTTAGCAGCAAGCGCTGGCATTCCTAAGAGGCAAGAAAGCACCAGTGTCAAATCAGCATGTGATCTTTGTTACCAATAGCATTGTTCATTTTTTAAATAAGTCCATAGGTCAGATAAATTTAGCTTGTGGAAATCAGGAAGTTTTGAAAGTCAAAGAAGAGCAAAGGGAACAAAACAGATCTGCTAACTGTGGTGGTACATGCCTATAATCCTAGTGGTTTGGAGGCTGAGGCAGGAGGATTACAAGTTCAAAGCCAGCCTCAGCAATTTAGCAAGGCCCTAAACAGCTTAGTGATCCTGTCTCAAAATAAAAAATAAAAAGGGTTGGGTACATGGCTCAGTGGTTAAGCATCCTTTGGTTAAATCCCTGGTACCAACTACCCATAGCCCCCAAAACAAAAACAAAAAGACAGGGGTCTAATCATAGATTTCCTTGTTAGAACACTTTACTGTGTGGGAAACAACTTTTGATTTACAACATATCCCCGGCCTCACTCATTAGACATCTGGTTCTAAATTACTCTAGTTCATTCCACAGTCCATTTCTCCTTTAGTGAGTGAAGACTTGGCACCTCGGAGGATATTGCAAAGATCATGTCAGAGGACAGCACTAAAGGAAGAGAAAGTTCTGGGAAGGTTTTGTGTTGTCCACAGCCTGTTTGAAACAAGAGTTTGGCCTTCTATGTCACTGTGTCATGACCATGCTGTTTAACAAGACAAAATTGATGAGAAGGAGTAGTAGGATTTTACATAAAATTCTTTTTTTTTTTTTTTTTTTTAAGAATTTTAATATTTATTTATTTTTTTTTAGTTATCGGCGGACACAACATCTTTGTTTTGTATGTGGTGCTGAGGATCGAACCCGGGTCGCACGCATGCCAGGCGAGCGCGCTACCGCTTGAGCCACATCCCCAGCCCCATAAAATTCTTTATATATCATTGGCTTGTTTTTCTTATTGATTTGTTGGAATTCTATGTAATGGTTACTAATTTTTGTTATGTTGGAAATGCCTTTTGGTACATGTTGTGCTTTAGATCTTCCATAAAAGTCTTTTAAGTCAGTCGCATGTTTCACCTGTAAAATTGATGAGAGTTTTACGTTTTAATGTGGTCAAATTTTTCCTTTGTTTTCCCATTTAAGAAGTCCTTTTTGCTGGGTGTGTAGAGCATACCTGTAATCCCAGTGATTTGGGAAGCTTAGGTAGGAGGATTGCAAGTTCAAAGTCAGCCTCAGTAATTTAGCAAGGCTCTAAGCAATTTAGCAGGACCCTGTCTTAAAATAAAAAGGGCTGGGGATATGACTTGGTGGTTAAGCACTCTTGAGTTCAATCCTGGTATTTAAAAAAAAAAAAAATCCTTTCTACCCCAGTGTCTTCATCTAAAAGTTTTGCTTTTTATAGCATGAATTTTAATCTGCTTGTATTTGTTTTTAATGTATGATATAAGATAGGGGTCTCGGTTCTTTTTGAAGTGTGGATTATCTGTAGTTTATTTTATTTTATTTTTTATTATTATTTTTTTAAACTTTTTATTGTTGGTTATCTGTAGTTTATCTGTCCCCTACCCATTCGCCACGACTGGTATGAGAAGGTTTTGCATGGGTCAGACCTTCTGTTCAGTTGCTGTCAATGCCACACTGTTCATCTGTGTGGCTTTGCTGTGCATCTTGGAAACCTGCCCTGCCACGTGTCTCTGCCTTGTTCTCTGTGGCGCACTTCTCAGTTCTCCTTGGCGGTGGTTGTGCTCTTTACACACTGGAACCATCTTGATGAGTTTCATGAGAAACCTCGTTGGTGTGGGTTGGATACTGCGTCTCGTCAAGGCCTCCTCTGTGGCTCTGGGGAAGATATGCTCCTGCCCTTGAAGAGCTTTTATTCTGCTAATGGAAGAAAACTAATTGGGATCTGGAGTACTAGTGGTGTGGGGAGGGGATGTTATTTTTATGTAAGACGATCAGTGAAAGCTTTGTTGGAAGGTGATGTTTGAGATGAAGGTCTGAATGCTGGCAGGCCACGGAGGCCAGTGTGTCTGGAGACCTACAGAATGGCTAATGAGGTTGGGGGGGGTGCGTGGAGAACCTTGTGGACATGCTAACTACTGATGGGAAGCCTTGGAGGAATGATGGAGTGAAATTGAAATTTTAAAAGGATGGTTGGATATTATATGGAGATAAGGGGGCACACTAGGAGGAACAGGTGGACCGAATAGCTCGCTAACAGGTAGTTCGGGCAAAGATGGCAGAAGTTTGAGGCAGGATTGAGTAGGACTGGGGAGATGGCGAGGAGGGATTACGTTTCATACATACACGTGTTGAAGGTAGAGCTCAGCAGGGTCCATTTGTGGACTGTACATTGAATGCAAGGGAAGGAGAAGGAGTGGAAAGAACCCAGGGTTTTTAGACATTAAGATTTGAGATTTATTGAGATGGTGTGGGGGGGTGCTGTTTAAGGTGCAGCTTTTGGTTTCATTGCCAGGGAAGACTGGAAGGTGGATTTTAGGAGTTGGGTGAGAGACAGGGCAGGTTGGAGATGCCTGGATTCAGGAGATAGATGTTGAGCTAACAGTAAGGTCCTGTTTAGGGCAGAAGGTAATCTGGGGAGTTGTCATTGTGTATAACATTCCCAGTCCTTTATTTTTATTTTGAGATAAGGTCATGCTGAATTGCCCAGTGTGGTCTTGAACCTGAGATCTTCCTGCATCAGCCTCTGTTGTACTGAATTACAGGCGTGTGCCGCTGCATCCAGCCTGCAAACTTTTACAATTAACTTGTTCTTTGAAAATCTGTACGTTCTTTTAGGTTATGATTATTGGTCCTATTTAGATAGGACGTGTACAAGTAGGGATGGTCATACTTTTTCTTTTCAAGCTTTCATATGTTATTTCTTTTGTATTTTCTGGGACTATCCAATACAGTGTTGATTATAGAATCATTCTATAAAGTTTTATTAAGTAAAAGCTGTGAATATTTGCTAAAAACTATTTTTTAAAAAAAAAAAATCTGGTAAAGTTTCTGTGTCTACCATGTGAAGAGTCTTTAATCATGGAATTGTATATTCTGTGTTTATTGGAGAATTGTCACTTTACCCACCTTTTAATTTTTTTAAAAAATATATTTTTAGTTGTAGATGGACCTTTATTTTCTTTATTTATTTATATGTGATGCTGGAAATCAAACCCAGTGCCTCACACATGCTAAGGCAAGTGCTCTACCACTGAGCCCCAGCCCCAGCCCCAGCCCCACCTTTTCATTTTTTAAAGTAGTATATTGATAGATTTTTCTGGTTGAGCCATCCTTGCATTTCTGGGCTAAATCCTTTCAGTCACATGTGGTATTTTATGCACATTGCTAGATTCTTTTCCTAATCATTGTTTTTATAGCCTTATTAGAAGAGCAGTAATGTTTTTTTCTATTCATAGTTCCCAGAATTTTTGGATTTTCTGCTTTCTAGATTTGGTTTTAATTGCTTATGAAATGATCTTGTAGGAAAAGGGGAGATATTTGGTCACTAGCTCTTGTTGATTTATTAGTACCTTTTATTCCCCACCTCCCTTTTGGTTTTAATTGAATTGCATCATGGTCAGAGAATAGTCTTTAGGAAGGTACCAGGGATTGAACTCAGGGATGCTTAAGCACTGAGCCACATCCCCAATCCTTTATATGTTTTATTTTGAGACAGGTCTTGCTAAGTTACGTAGGGCCTCACTAAGTTGCTGAGACTGGCTTTGAACTTGCTGTCTTCCTATCTCAGCCCCCTAAGCTGCTGGGATTATAGGTGTGTGCCACCACACCTGGAAGTGCTTTTTTTTCTTAAGTCAATTATGGCCGAACGGTTTTTAGATAAGGAGATTCTAAGTATCTTTAAAGTACTGTCCCAGACTTAAAATTCAGTAGGCCTTGTGCTTTTTGTACCTTTCTTCTTACATATATTTTCTCTTACTTGATTTTTTAAAGAACCAGTTTTTGGTTCTATTGTCTTGCTCTTCCTTGTCTTCAACTTTATTATGTCCTCCTCTGTGTTTCCTTCTGCCTTCTCTAAGTTATTTCCCCCTTGTTTATTGAGATGAACACAGCCCATGTTGCTCTTTAGTAAAAGCTATGAAATTACCTATGAGTACAGCTTTAGCTGCATCTTATAAATTTGATGCATTATAAACTCAGTCTTATGGCTCTGAGAATTTTCTTTTCTGTTTGAAATATGTTCATTTGTTTGATTAGTATATTTATTCATATGTTTAAAAAGTATAAAAAAATTTGACAGCCACAGATTGGTTTGTTTTTGAGAACACTTATATTTCTAAGGCATTTTTTTTTTCTTTCACAGTTAGACTTCAGAATTCTACTTGAATCGCATCATGGTCAGAGAATAATCTTTAGGAAGGTTCAAAATTTATGAAATTTTCTTTTTATGACCTTTGGGGATTCAAGTTTGGTATTTGTGGTGTTCAGTATTCAGTATATACATAGGCATTGAACTTATTATAGATTCATTCATCATTACATATTCTGCATCCTTTTTTTAAAAAAAATATTTTTAGTTGTCAGTGGGTATTTATTTATTTATTTATTTACTTGCTTGCTGAGACTAGAACCCAGTGTCTCACACATGCTAGGAAAATGCTCTACCTCTGAATCACAACCCCAGCCCAGGCCCCCTGTTCTGCATGTTTTGAGCCTAAGCTTTAGATGCAGTCAAACTCATGATTGTTCCTTTTATTAATGTATAGTGACCCTCAATGCATTTTCCCTTAAGTTTCTTATATATTGCTATACTTACTGGTTTGTGGTAATATTTTTGAGTCACATCTTTTTCTTTCCTTTTCATTTAAAAATGTGGTTTTATGCCAGGTGTGCTGATGTGTTCCTGTGATCTCAGCTACTCAAGAGGCTGAGGCAGGAGGTTTGCTTGAATCCAGGAGTTGGGTGCAGCATGGCAACACAGTGAGAACCTGTCTCCAAGAAAAGAAAAGAAAAAAGTCTGGTTTTGTTTAGAGCTGTAAGCAACAGCCAGCCATATTTAAAATCTTAAATATGATCTCTCTTCTGAATTTGATGTGTTTGCTTATTATGACCGCTGAAATATTTTGGACTTTTAGTGTTGTTCATCACTCTTGTTTGCTTGCGTTTTTCTTCTGTTTTGAGACTTTTCTATATGAGTTTGCTTTTCCTTTGCCATTTTGGAAGGTACAGATCTTAAGTCTGGCTTTATGGTTGCCATTAGTTTCATTAAGTTCTGCCTAAATAATATTCTGAATAATCAGATAATTCAGTTATAACTTTTGGAACCTGACAAGAATGTCAGCTTTCTTCCCTCTCCATCTTATATTCATCCCGAATTTTGAATTCCTTTTTTTTTGTACTGGTGATTGAACCCAGGGAAGCCTAACCACTGAGCAACATCCCTGCCCCTTTTTTATATTTTATTTAAAGACAGGGTCTTGCTAAGTTTTTCAGGGCCTCTCTAAGTTGATGAGACTGGCTTTGAACTTGGAATCCTCCTGCCTCAGTCTCCCCAGCTGCTGGGATTACAGACATGAGCCACCATGCCAGGCTATATTCTTTTAAATGTACAAAAATGTGGTGCATATGTTACTGAAGCTCTAGTTATCTTCCTAGAAGAAAGATACAAGGAAATTTGCTCATTTTAATTCTTTTTGAAATCTCTAGGCTTCAACTCCAGTTAGCTTAATTCTTCTGTTTGCATTTTATTCTTAAAAGATAGACTGATAGGGGCTGGGGTTGTGACTCATTGGTAGAGTGCTCACCTGGCATGTACAAGGTCCTGGGTTTGATTCTCAGCACCACATAAAAATAATAAAATAAAGGTATTGTGTCGAACTACAACTAAAAAATAAATATTTTAAAAAAAGATAGACTAACAATTTTTTTTCAAATCACAGGTTATTTAAATTTTCCTACATGTGTTTTGAGTGCTAGCTGTTTCTTTTATTTCTTCCATGTGTGCTGATTTTCCTTCATGAATTATCCCCCCCCCCCCAAGGTATAATTCACATGCTATAGAATTTCTCTTAAAATATACAGTTCATGGGGTTTGGGCATATTTATAAAGTTGTGGAGCAATCCACACTGTCTAATTCCAGAACGTCTTCATCATTCAGAAAGAAACTCCAATAGTGTACAAAATGATACCTGTCAGTCCCTGTCCCCAACCCATGGCAACCACTAAACTACTTTTCATCTTATGAATATCTGTGCTGGGTATGTCATGCAAACAGAGTCATGCAACATCCGGTGTTTTTCATCTGGCTTTGTTCACTTAGCGTAATGTTTTTAAGGCATCCACTTTGTAGAAGGGATCAGTGCTGCATTCTTTTTTTTTTATGACTGAATAATCTTATTTTGAGCACACACATTTTATCATTTGTTGGCTATCTGAGTTGTTTCTGTGTTTCATTCTGAATAATGCTGCTCTGTCTTCATGTAGACGTATTTGTGTGAATATATTTATGTTAGGTCGGAGAAGTGGTCATGTTTTAATAGTTTTTTTAATAAGGATTTAGGATTCTGAATTCTTTATTCATATGTTGAAACATAATCTCACTGTCATCACTATTGGTGACTTTTTAGCTGCATATAAGTTTATCATTTGTGATTTTTATTAGTCTTACCATCTCTTTTTTTCTTTCTGGAGGGTTAATATCGCCTTCCCTCAGCTCTGTGGGTGAGTAGATGTGGTGTACTTTTGATCTGAATGATCTGAGGACATTCGGTCCTGTTACTGTATGCTAATGAGGAAGTGTGTGTGTTCAGAAGGTTCATGGATCTATCATTGTTTTGCCTGTTTCATGTCAGAGTTATACTGGCCTCATAAAGGAGTTAGGAAGCATTCGCTCCTCTTATTTTCTGAAGTTGGGTGTGTTAGGTTGGTTTTGATGCTTCCGTAAATGTTTATTAGAATTTATTAGTGAAACCATCTGGGACTGAGATTTTCTTTATGATAAATTTTTAAATTATTGTTGAGGGTCACAGCCAGTCGGAATGACACCTGGCATTTTGTCAGAGGGAATGGTTGAAAGGTGACACCAGGGAGCCATTGAGATGATGATGGTTAGTTAAGTTGTGTATTCAGTTGTATATTAGACCTTTGCGTCCGGCAGTAGGGGTGGCTCTTGCTGCCTCCCCTGCTACTTTGGAGTTCCCATTGAGTTCTTGCCAATTCTGAGAGAGTTGGGGTGGAGCCGGGTGGAGAGCTGGGAGAGTTCCCAGGGAGTGTGCGTGGAGTGCTGGTGGAGTTCGGGCAATAAAGTTTCCTGTTTGAACATACAAGTGCTTTGTGGCAGCTGGGTGATTTGTGCCCAGCCAGACTGCGGCAAATTATAAATTTAATATCTGTAATAGACAATAAGGATATGCAGACTTCAGGGTTTTTTTGAGTTAATTTGGTGTAAGCTACGTCTTTAAAGGAATTAAAATGCTGGATTATTGGCTGATAATTGTTTCTGCTCTTTATTATTTACCTTTCACTTATTTCTAATTTTATTTGCTTTATTTTTTTTTATTAAGGTGAAAGTTTATCAGTCGAAGACTTTCTTGTTGGTTTATTTTCTTATGTGAACGTTCTGTCTAAGCGCCACACCAGTGGATCCTGCAGAGTTTGATATGCTTTCCTTTTAATCCAGTTCAAACTATCTTCTAACTTCCCTTGTGATTTCTTTGACCATAGATTATTTAGAATTAGGTTAATTTTCTTACAGTCAAGTTTCTAGATGTTTTGTTGTTGATTTTAATTCCATTACAGTCAAAGAGCATTTTCTGTAATATTTCAGTCTTTTGGAATCTCTTTAGGCTTGTTTTATGGCCCAGTATAACATCAGCCTTGGTGAGTGCTCTTGGAGAACTTGAAAAGATGATAAATTTGTCAGTTGTTAGAAGAGTGTTTCATAGTTATCAGCTAAATTAAGCTTAATATCGCCACTTAGATGTCTCATATCTGTCCTGTTTCTAGTCCAGTTTTATCAGTCAGTGAAAAGTATGTTAGAATCTCCAACTATGATTGTGGATTTGTTTTCCCTTAGTTTTTGTTTGTTTTGAAGTTATTGAATGCATGCAGTTTTTTTGGTGGGGGGGGCGGACCAGGGATTGAACTCAGGGGCACTTGGCTACTGAGCCACATTCCCAGCCCTGTTTTATATTTTATTTAGAGACAGGGTCTCACAGAGTTGCTTAGTGCCTTGCTGTTGCTGAGGCTGGCTTTGAACTCACAATCCTCCTGTCTCAGCCTCCTGAGCCACTGGGATTATAGGCATGCGCCGCCATGACCGGCTGTGTGCAGATTTTAATATTGATTTATTTTCCTAATCTGGCTTTTAAAAATTGGTATGAAGTTTTTAAAAATATACTTATTTTTAGATGTTGATGGACCTTTATTTTATTCATTTATTTCTTAGTGGTGCTGAGAATTGAACCCAGTGCCTCACATAGGCAAGGCAAGTGCTCTACCATGGAGCTAATAACCCCAGGTCCCCCTCCCCATTTTCTGTTTTAGTAGTACTTTAAAGTCTGCTTTGTTTTACAATAATATCCATTTAATCCTTGATGATTTTAATGTTTTGATGTTACTTTTAGTTTGTTTCTGTCTTTATATTTAAAGCCCTTCTTTAGATATTTGAATGTAGTTGGTTGTTGCTTTTTTTCCTAATCCAACCTGACAGTCTCTGCCCTTTTATAGGGATGTTTATACCATTTATATCTAAAGTAATTATAAATATGATT
The DNA here is from genome assembly GCF_047511675.1 of Marmota flaviventris. Taxonomy (NCBI): domain Eukaryota; kingdom Metazoa; phylum Chordata; class Mammalia; order Rodentia; family Sciuridae; genus Marmota; species Marmota flaviventris. Next base: position 139,299,331 of record NC_092503.1, read on the forward strand.
CTATCTAGGTCTATCATTTTGTACCTTTTTAGAGAGGGGATTTTATTTGCCTTTTCCCTCTTTCGTATTAATCTATTTTAAATTCCATTTTAATTTTCTTAGCTTATAGCTGTATCTTTGCTTATTTTGTGTATAGTTGATCTAAGGGTTACCGTATATATCGGCGATGTCACAGTCTACTTTAACATTAATATTGAATCTCTGTGGTTGTAACATTGAAGTTTTTCGGTAATGTTTTCATTTCTCCTTTTAATCTTCAGTATTGTCATGTGTTATGTTTATATACTTTGCAAAACCGTCACTAATGGTTTTAACATGTTGCTTTAAGCTGTTATCTTTTATAGGGTGTGCTTATTATATATACCCACATAATTACCATTCCTGACTCTGTTTCTGCCTGTAGATCCATCTTACCACCTCCTATATTTTCCATTTGGATTAGAGAATCTTTTTTAGTATTTCTTGTAGCACAGATTGCCCGTGACAGATAGCATATTGGAAATACCTTCATTTAAAGGGTAGCTGTGCTGTGTGCTGGAATTCTGGGTTGAGAGGTTTTTTTCCCTTCTCTTCAGTGGTTGGGATGTGGTGCCAGTGTCTTTGTATGTCCATAGTTTCTAGTGAGCAGTTGGTTTTGTTCTGAGCATGATTGTCATTGTTTTCCTGTCTGTGTCATATCATTGTTTTGTAGCTACTTTTCAAGATTGCCTCTCTTTGGCTTTTAGCAGTTCAGCTAAGATGTGTCTGGGAGTTGTTTTATTTGTTAATTCTCTTTGAGGTTTGTTGAGCTTTTTGGGGGTTTTCAGATTTATGTATCTATATCTATATCTATGTCTATATCTATATCTATTTTTTTTCCTCATCCTTCCCTGGCCCCTGCAACATTCCAAGTAGTACACTACTTCCTATTGTTGCTCATGTCATTGAATTCTCATTTTTTTGTTCCAGTTATTCTGTATTCAAGTTCATTGTAGATGTTAGAAGAAAGCATCAATCTTTTGCTTTGCCAATCTAGTTGGAATTTATTTTAATAAATGTTCAGATCTATAATTTTCACTTTTCAAACTTCATTTTCTTTGAAGTTGAGATTGTCTTATCTGTTCATTTATTGGTACCATATTTTCCTTCAGTTTCTTGAGCAAGTTTTAAAAAATTCTTTGACACACTTATAGCTGCTAGGTCTAATATCCAAGGCCAATGGAATCTATTTTGATTTACTCTCTTTTTGTTTGCATATTGGTCATGCTTTTTTGAAACTTAGACATACTATAATGAGTTGGAACTCTTTTGTGTTCATATGAGGATTATTGGGTTTTTATTGTAGCAGACAGTGAAATTGCTTGGAGTCAAACCCTGTGGTTCGAAGCTGATCATCTCTCTCTCTGCTCAGTTTTTATGTCTTCCGCTGATTCTTCTTCATTTTGCCCTGCTTGCTCTTCTCCCCTGTGCCTGCAAGACTTGGAGGTCGGTGGAGGCTCTGGGCAGAGTGGTCCTGCTCCCTTTGTAGTCTTCTTTCTTGCTGGGTTCCCCTGCCTTCTAGCTACTCTGCCATCCTTGAGCTGGCGCTCATGACACTTCAAGCTTCTGCCCCCCAGCTGAGTGTGGTTGGTAGAAAGCACCCCATTCACAGATCTGGCTCCATGTTCACTCCTTACGAAGACCTCTTCCAGGTCTTGGCTTCTTTTACCTTGCTGGCTTGGAGTCCTCGGTGCACACGTGGTTAAGCTGTCAGTGAGGATTTCAGTGTTTGGTCCTCTGCATTTGGGTGCCACTCCTGCAATTCTAGTGCTGTCAAAATCCTTTAGATTTATGGTTGCTTCCCAACTCTAAATTCTGATTAGTTTATAGCTTGGTATGGCCATAATTGTGCGGATTGGGAAGTGCTTGTTTTAGGCAGGTTTTTTTTTTCTTTTTTTTTAGGGGGGGGTGGGGTCAATGACCACAGTACCTGACAAGAACAACTTAGAGGAGGAAAAGTTTATTTGGGACTCATGGTTTTAGAGGTCCAGTGCATAGATGGCTGACTCCACGCTCTGTGCCCCAGGCGAGGCAGCATGTCCTGGGAGAAGCTCCTCAGCTCATGGCAGGGTCAGAAGCCCACAGAGGAAGGAGCAAAGGGCCTCAGGGAGGGTGCACCCTCCCAGGGCACCCCCAGTGACTCACCTCCTCCAGGCATACATCTCACCCCCCAGCCCCCCAAGTTACCACCCAGTTCATTAGGTCACAGCTCTCACTTGCTCATTTTTCCTCTGAGTGTTTCTGCATTAACAGGAGCATTTGGGGGACACCTTTCATTCAAACCATTGTTTTTAAGTCAAAAGGCCACAAATTTACCATTCTTCTCCCTCAGGTTGTGGTTTTAATTCTTAACCTGGCTCTTTTAACCTCTGTCTTTAGATGGTCTGTTTTTTGTTTGTTCTAGTCCACTTACACATGTCACCTGTGGGTGTTCCTGTGTCCCTCTCACCCTTAGCCATTATAGAAAGTTGACTTGTAGTTTGGGAATATTAGGGCATAGATGACCTGTTTTGTAAGCATATCTTTCTGCTGTGCTTTCATTGCTTTTAGGGTCATTTTTCTGTTCAGTTTTTTTAAATGGAGATGATTTTGTATGAGATTTAACCACCATCCTTTTTCTGTAGTTAATTTTTATTTGAAATTAGTTTCTGTGCACTTTGTAGGGGGATGGGCCAGGAGAGGTTTTCTGAAGCCACAGCTCTAGAGCTCCCTCTTCTGTCATCTCAGTGAGTGTTTGAAAATGTGTGCGGCACTCTCAGGCTCCACCTCCCCTTCCACTCTCTTTCCACTGCCCCTCCCCTCCCCTCCCTTTCCCTCCGCTCCTCTAGGTGCTCTTCCCAGCAGTTCTTGGTGGAGGGGTGCTGGAAGGGTGCTTTGGCTGCTTTCAGGAGCTCCAAGGTTTAAGAACAGCAGTCCCTTCCCCCTGACTGATCCCTGAGCTCACCTGCAATGGAAATGTGTCAGACCCTGTGGTTTAGGCTGCTGCTCTGATGTCGGCTCACTGTTGCAGCCAGGGATGTTGTTCCCATCCACTGACACCCTTTGCCTGTTTCTTCCTCCTGCATGGACTCTGATACATTGGGTCTTTAGCTTTTGCTGATTTGTTCCTGCCCAGAGTATTTGGTAGCTTGTGGGATACTAAAACTTTTTCTTTGGCTGTTCTCTGAAGATTTAGGTTTTTACCAAGGGAGCCAGGGAGATGGAAAGCCGCCTCAGATGCCCAGGTCTCCCTTATTTCCTCCTGTCTTGAGGTGTCAGGTTTTATCCTGCTTCAAAGGCAGGAATGTGGGTAAGCATTCTCTCACGAAGCTGCCCTGCAACTGAGGTTTCCTGATGGTCTCCGTTCCCTAGTCACCATTCTGCTTGAGAGGGTAGCTGGGGATCTAGCCTGCCTGTGTGGTCTCCAGGGTGACCCCCCCACCTCTCACAGCTTTGTGTCCTGACCACTAGATCACAGGCATCAGCACATGTTTTTGGTGTATTATCTTCAGATTTGATTACTTTCTTAACTTTTTTATTTTTTATTTTTTTTTAGGGTCCTGGGGATTGAACTCAGGGCCTCATGGATGTGGGGCAAACACTCTACCACAGAGCTACATTCTCAGCCCTTGATATTAAAAAAAAAAAATTTATCTGTATATTACTCAAGATATCCCTTTTTGCTCACTTGAGTGATGCCTTTTAAAAGTATTTAAAAGATACTTTACTCAACTGTGTGTGTGCAGTTAAGGTCCTAGAAAGGACCTTGTTGACCACATTGGTGAAAATGGAAATTTCATTTTTTTCCCTTTAAGCTTGTCTGATCCTTTTTATCACGACTTCTGTGCCATGGCTCATCATACTTTCTTTTTGTCTTAATCCTTTCTGACTTTGGAAGCCTTTGCTTTCTCTGTGTGTTCTAATGCTTTGCTATCCTCTTCTTAAGAAACCAGTCTAGAGGCTGTAACTTTTGTGCAGTGTTTTGGATGTTCAGTCACGTAAGACCCACCTCCCAGTGTAGATGGTAGGCAGAAGAAAGAGGAACATTCAGTTGTAGACTGCTCCTGCCCGGGCCACACCCACATCTCACAGACCAGAGGCTGTTCCTGTGAGAGAGGTCCAAGGCATAAACTTTGCTTAATCACCCTCTTCCTGTGTTGGGACTGAGACCCAGGGAAGGTAATTATTGAATCATGACCAAGTGCAAGAGTTTAACCCACATATTCCTCTCAGTCACTGTAAGGCAAGTGTTAGTCACCCCTTTTATAGCGAAGGAGCTTCAGGTATGTTGAAATATCTCAAGGACCTCCATCACTCCAGGGCTGTATCTCCTGGCCCGGGAGCCAGAGAGCACACCCCTTTGACACCAGTGCCCTGGCCTCTCCCTGCCTGGAAGTCAAGCGTAAGTGGGTTGGTTTGCTCCCTCCCTAGCCCCACTGCTCCAAGCAGCAGAGCAGCCTCCCACTGTTAGTAGACCTGGTGCCTGTCTCCAGCCTGACTCACACAGACTGCTGTCACCAGTCAGAAGTCTGGTAACGCATCCCTGTGCATTGTCTGTCCTATGGCCAGTGATAGAAATTCCTAGTTCTTTGAGAAGTGCTTTTTTGGTGGCAAGATTACCCTGTAAGAAGAAGCATTAGACTTGATAACTGGACTTTTTAAGGTCATCACTTAAATGAAACAAAATTGGTAAATCGTGTGCATTATTGGCTCATGTATATTTGTCCCATATCTATATCTTCTCCTCTCCCCTCCCCCCCTTTGGTACTGGTGATTGAACCCAGGGTGCTTAACCACTGTGCCACATCCCTAGCGCGACCCCCCCCGCCCCCCCCTTAAATTTACTTTGAGACAGGGTCTTGCTAAGTTACTTAGGGCCTCACTAAGTTGCTGAGTCTGACTTTGAACTTGTGATCCTTCTGCCTCAGCAGGTGTGCACCGCCATGCCCAGCTATACATTTATCTCTGTGTTCCAGATTATATCATTTTTGAATATGATTAAAGTAAGGGAGAAATAGTTCGTAGTAGATCATACTTAGTAATGATTTTAGTTGAAAATAAAGGTTTACATAAAATAAACTATACAAAAAAAAGCCACATTAGACTGGAAAGCACTTTAAATAGCAGTAAGGTATGTCTAAAACTAATGTCTTAGGACTCCAAAAGCTATTGATATGCTAATCAACGAGTTAATTTTCTTTTTCCTTTCAACTTGTGAGTCAAGTTTGTTTTAATTTTTAGAGAATTTTAAAATCAAATTCAAGGGCTGCTGCTGTAGCTGAGCAGCACAGTGCTTGCCTAGCATGAGACACTGAGTTCGATCCTCAGCACCACATAAAAATAAACAAATAAAGCCATTCTGTTCATTTACAACCACAAATAAAATCAAACTTGATAACTCATGTTAGTATAGATACTTTGGCACTGAAGAAATGTTAGAACTTGTATTAGGCAGGGCACAGCCAGTAGTTAGCAGCCACACCAGTAATTTGAATGGGTGGAATTTTCAATAAAGAGTTGGTAGGTGTTAGGATTCTCCAGAGGAATAACCAGCAGGGTATACATAGATATGTAGACTCATTTCTTACAGGAGTTGGTTCATGTGATTATGGATGTTGGAAAAAGTGTCTACCGCATGCCATGTGCAAACTGGAGACTCAGGAAAACCAGTGGGACCCAGACTCGGAGGCTTGAGAACCAGGGGAGCTGTGACGTTGAGTTCTAATCTGAATGCAAAGGCCTGAGAACCAGAAGCACCAGTGTTGGAGAGCAGAGGTGATGTCCCGGCTGAAGCAGAGAGTGAATCAGCCCTTCTTTTGCCATTTTGTGCCCACCCACATTGGGGAGAGCAGTCTTGCTCACAGTTGCCCATTCAGGTGCTGACCTCTTGCAGAGACACCCCTGTAGACACACCAGATGTAGTGCTTCACCAGTGCCGTGGACATAACTTAGGCCAGTCAGGTTGACATGTAAAAAACTGTCACCAGCGGGTGAAAGAAGGCTACTGTGTGCAGAAGTGGCACCCACAGAAAGCAGCTAATGAAGAGGGACAAGGAAGGAATGCAGTGGAGGACAGCCTGCCTGCTGCTAAGCCTCCTACTACCAAGGATGTATGTGTCCCATAAGAACCCAGGACCAGCCAGCACTGAAGTGAACTGTGGGGGCCTGTGTGCAGACCTGCCAGCTGACCGACTGGCTGGTTCCACCTGGAAAACGCTCAGCAGAAGGAAGAAGGAAAAGGGAGGATACCTCCCTACAGTGTCCCTTCAGCACCCTCTGTTGGCAAAGCAGCCGTGTCAAGTCAGCCATCCAGTGTCACACAGCAGGGCAGACAGTTTGGAGTTGAGTGTAAATTCACACCTCCTCTGTTGCTCCCAGAGTGGTCTTTCTAAAACGGTGAAATGATCCTTGCCTTCCACTATCAGAGCATTTTAATGGCTCTTAATATTTAAAAAATTATTTTGGAGTAATTTTAGACTTGCAGAAAAGTTGCAAAAGTAGTACAGGATCCTCAAATACCCTCACCCAACTTCCTGGATTTTAACATCACTCATAGCCATAGCACAGCCATCAAAACCCGGAAACTCATTGGGACATGACTTTATATACACAGCCTTTATTCACATTTCACCAGTTTCTCCATTAATGTCTCTTTTCTGCTCCTGGATCTAGTGTTGCATTTAGTTGTCATTTCTCTTTAGTTCTCTTTCAATCTGTGACAGTTCCTCAGTCTTTCTGTTCATGACCTTGACATTTTTAAAGAATAAGTTATTTCGTAAAAAAAAAATCCCTCAATTCAGTGGTAGTACACTTTTGGCAAGAATTTCACAGAAGCGATGTTGTCTTCTTCTGCATTTTTTCAGGGCCTCTATAACAAAACACAGACTAAGTGGCTTAAAGAGCAGAAGTTGATTTTCTCACAGTCTGGAGGTCAGAGTCTTGTGCAAGGTTTGAACTGGTTTGGTTTCACCTGAGGGCTTTCTTCCCTCAGAGGACCAGAGTTTTGCCATCCTCTAGCCATGTTCCTGCGTGCTCTGTCCTCTGCATGCATGCCACCTGGGGTCTCTGTATACAGATTCCTTGTAAGGGCTCCAGCTCTGTTGGATGGGCCTACCCACAGCTCTCATTTAACATAATTCTACTTCTGAAGGCCTGCCTCCCAAGCAGCCATATTCTGAGGTTGTGAGGATGGGGGCTTCAACTTATAAATGGGGTGGGGGGTGTTCAGCCCTTCTCTCGCGCATCAGTAGGAAGATATGTGATGTCATACTTTTTTTTAAGTTGTAGATGGACACACCATCTTCCTTTATTTATTTTTATGTAGTGTTGGGGATCGAACCCATGCCTCACATGTGTGAGGCGAGTGCTCTTCCACTGAGCGACAGGCCCAGCCTGTGATATTATCTTATAGACTTGATCACTTGGTTTAAGGTGGTATCTGCAAATATACAGCATATTGTTTTAGTCAGCTTTTTCACTGTTGTGACTAAAAGACCTGACCAGAGCAAGTTTAGAGGAGGGAAAGGTTATTTGAGGGCTCACAGTTTCAGAGGTCTTAGTCCATAGACGGCCGGCTCCATTCCTTGGGCCTGGAGATGAGGCAGGACATCATGGTGGAAGACTCAGCTCACAGGATGATCAGGAAGCAGAGAGAGAGGTCTCCACTTGCCAGATACTAATATATACCTCAGACTCATGCCCCCACTGAACCACTTCCTCCAGCCAAACCAAGTCTGCCTCCAGCTGCCACCCAGTTAATCCCATCAGGGATTAATTTACTGATGAGGTTAAGGCTATGACCCAATCTTCAATCCCTGCGTTGTCTCACATGTGAGTTTTTGGGGGACACCTCACATCCAAGCATAACACATACAGAAAGTGTAAGGTTTATAGTAGTTAGTTTTTACTTTGTAGTTAATACATGTTTTGGGGAGATAACTTTGAGACTGTACATAAACCGTTATCTCCTCAAGCTTTTGCCCATTAACCTCAGTGTTCGGTTTGTGAATCTCATCTGCAAAATTTGTTTCCTGATGGTGACTGTTTATTCTCCTGTTTCCTCTACATTTGTTAACTGGAGTTCTTTTATAAGGAGGAGCTGTCCTTTCCCCATGGATGTTCATTCATTCATTTCTTTCTGCACTCAATTCTTAAAAATTCTATGTTACAATCCAACATTATCATTTTGTTACTTAGATTGTTATAATTTTGGTCATTGGACGTTCCTTCAGTTTGGCTGCTTTATCTTTACTTTGTACCCTCCTCCACTTTCCTTTTTCAGCACTTTAGACTATCCTTGCCCCGTTGTGGAGTGAAACACTCTTCAAAGGTGCCCTGTTTAGTTTTTTTGGAGAGTGGCATTTAGAAACCCAGATCTGGGGGCACAGTGTGCTTCTTGCTGCACAGTCTCCTGTAGGACAGAGCTGTGGACACGTGTATGGTATCAGTCCTTACATACCTCCACATCTTTATATGGATCTGTCTGTATATAATTAAAACCACCTATTTGTATTGTAAGTTCCATTTCCAGTCCAACACCATAGTGTCCATTCTGACTTCACTCCTTTAAAAATAACTTATTATTAATTTGTTCCATCACCATTAGGAAATAAAATTCTAGTATGTACATAAAAGTAGTTTCAGACTTGCTAATCCATGTGCCTATGAGGAACAACTTTATCAACTAGAGCAGGGATCAGTGACCTAACTATACCCATGGGCCCTATCTATCCCCCTCCCATTTTATGAATAATATAGCCTGCCTGTTTTTGTTTGTTTTTATATTATTTTATGTGGTTCCGGGAATCACTCGCACATGCTAGGTAAGCACTCCACCACTCTAACCTGGCCCACTAGCCTGTCCTTCCCACTGCCTTCAGTGTGGTTATTTAATTCCTTTATCATGCAGTGGCTGCTTCCTTACAGTTTGTGTTCCCGTTTTAGTTCCCCCACAAACTCATCCTGGCTAACTGTAATTGTGTGTGTGTGTGTGTGTGTGTGTGTGTGTAACATTTTTTTAAGTTGTACATTGATACAGTACCTTTATTTGATTTGTTTGTTTTTATGTGGTGCGCTCTCCCACTGAGCCACACCCCCAGCCTTTTTAATTGTGTATTTTTGGGGTATGTGAAACAGTGGTGCCAATGGGAGGTGTCATCAGAAGGTATTCTCAGAAATGCCACTCCTCGGTCCCACTTCCCCATTGCCATTCCCCCAAGCTCCCGACTCCTTTCCTGCTTGCTCCCTGGGGGGGGGACCAGTCTCCTCCTCCCTCCTTGTCTGTCACGTTTATCTTTGGAGTAGAGCAGCAGAACCTTGTGTACTTTCATGATTTATTTCTTTCTTCTTACAAGAAGAGTGGCACACAATAAGACACTGTTTTGCACTTTGCTTTCTTAGTAGTCATTCTTGGAAATTACTCTAAATCAGCTCTGAGAGATCATCCTTGTTTTAAAAAGTAGCTCAGTAGGACTCCATTGTGTGGCTGCGTCGTAGCCTATTTGACTACTCTCCTAGGTGTGACATTTAGAATTTCTAATATTTTAATGTAATAAACAGTGCTGTAGTCAATAACCTTATATATGAATAGTTTTTTTTTTTTTTTCTTTTACTGTTATTTCTAGAATGGGATTGCAGGGTCAAAAGGCAAAGCACAAATGTCATTTTGTTAATTGTTCCCAAATTCTTCTCAAGAAGGGTGGACCAGTCAGCGCTCTGTCAGGTGTGGGAGGCCTGCTTCCTCAGTGCCACCAGGAGAATATGTCATCACTGTTCCCTAATTCAATAAATAATTTTTATCTACATATATTAAACTTGGAACTTCTCTCACAATGAGTTTGAACACATTTTTTCATGTTTGATATGTTATATTTTTTGGTATTAAAAATTTATTGTAGATGTGAATTGTCTGTTTTTGTGTTTATCCCAGTTACTATCAGAGTTTGGTCTGTGTTCTTCAGTTTTTAAGAGTTCTTTGTATGGTACGGATGTCAGCCTTTGGCGATACTTCTGTGTGTTTTCTCCAGGTGGACTTTGAGTTTGATTTTGTCTGCATGGCTTCATTCCTTGCCTGCAGGCTAGTCCCCTAATCCCTAGTTCTCTGGGTGCTCCATTGCCCACACTCTGCTCTTGACAACTCCTACTCAACAAGTCTCAGCTCAGGGGACAGTTCCTAAATGATTTCTCAACTAGAATGAAAGAAAGAAATGGATGGCCTTGATGCCTTCCCAGGGGGTGCTGCTTAAAAGTTGTTTGATCTTCATGGTACCCTTCAGTGACTCCTTGTGACTACGTGACTAGTGCTGGTTAACTCAAGAGTTTCACATTGCATCAGCCCCAGGGTCTGTTTAGAATGATTCACCATTGGATTAGAGACATTCATCCTGCTTAATATTTTCTGATTTCATCAATTTATTTTCACCAAAACCTTTTCCTTTTTTTGTGCCAGCATATGATAAAATTGATGTGTTCCCAAGTGAACTTGGGTAGCGTCCTAGTCCATTTGGGTTGCAGTAAGAAAATATTATAAATTGGGTGGCTTATAAACAGCAGAAGGTGATTGCTCACAGTTCTGAAGGCTGGAAGTCTGAGATCAAGGCTCCAGCAGATTTGGTGTCCAATTAGGGCTCCTTCTGTGATTCATGGAGGGCTCCTTCTCACTGTGGGGAAGGGCGTCACTGGCTCTCCAGGGCCTCTGTGGTAAGGGCACTAAGCTCACTCCCGAGGGTGAGACCTCCTGACCCAATCGCATCTGGAAGATCCCACTTTCTAATGCCATCATGTTGGGATCAGGTTTCAGGTTGTGAATTTTGGTGAACAGACATTTAGACCAGAGTGAATGGCCATTTATGGACAATAAATTCCAGTTAGCCTTTTCAGTAGTGAAATAGCTAGTGAGTGCACACCATAATAGAGCAGATCAGCCATAGCAAGGCCAGTTCACAGGGAGTGAATGAAGCTCTAGATTTAGGTACCCTCACTCGCAAGGGCCAGCTCTGGAGTCTTTAGTAGTTGGCTATAGAAAAGATATTTATGCAAGCTCATTAATTGGATAGTTAAGAGTGACTTCCTCTGGAAGGATTAATTAACAAGAGTAGGAGATGAATGAAATGTAGTAGGCCACATTAAAAAAAGAAAAATCCTGAATTACAGTTGCATGAATACTACTACTTCAGGTAGAAATAGCAGTTATTTTAAGTAAACTTATTGGACTTAAACAATTTTAAATAAAAGGCGACCACATAATGTAAAATAGTGTTTTAAAAAGTACTTCTGCAGTAGTCATGAGCTGTCACCACCAGCTATTGATTAATTTCTCTTTGCTGCTGTTCTCTTCTGGCCCAATTACTGATTCTTGTTTGAGGAGCAGAGCCAGCCGGCCAACCTTAATTGACTCTCTCTGTGTACTTACCATTATGAGACTCGTAGAATTTAGTAACTATATACTTAGAAGTTTTCTGTCTGGGATTTTAGAATCTAGTTTTTAATTACACAAGTACTCAATTATATGATTCTTGTAAAATAAATTAAAACATTATAAATAAGCCCCAAACCACTTTTGACTCCTGCTTGCGATCTCACTTGTCTCCCTCTCTCTTCCCAACTTCTGTAACTGTTATTGTTCTTCTCTAGAACCTCCCAGAGGAAGGGGAACACTCGTATTCAAGGTCGCCCATGGATGTCACCAAGCTGCAGCACCATCTCATAGGAGTTGGTTGGAATTACAACATCTCAGGCTCTACCCAAATCTACTCTGTTGGAATTTGCATGTTAATAAGATCTTTAGGTGATTGTAGGCATGTAATTATTTATGCATGTATTAGGAAATGTAGAAAGTGTTGCAGATTTATGCTTAAAATTTACCCAAAGTGCATAATGTGGCAACTTTTCCCAACAAGCTGCCCTATGGTCTCTCCATGTTGCTGTGTGTAGACCTCTTTGATTCTGGTTTCTTTCTTTCTGTGGTACTCAATGATTAGCCATTTCTTTTTTGAAGGGCAATTAGGTTGTTTGCAGTTTTATTTTTTGAGACGTCCAGTTGGCAGTGAGCTCCCAAGGTGTGTTTTATGTATATATGCCAGGAAGTAGCTGGATGGAAGGGTATGAACATTTTAAACATAATGATCCCAGCCAAATTGCCCTCCAGAGTGGTGCTATCAATTTGACACTAATTTATTTCTGTGTTCATTTTGCATATTCTTTATTTTTACAACAATATTTTAATTACTGCAGGTTTGTAATATTTTCACATCAAGTCGCTCAATTCCCCCTTTGTTCTAACTGTTCAAAGTTCTATTGCCTTTTTAAGAAATTTCTTATTCTTGTATAATGCAATTGAAACTCAGCCTGTCAAGTTCAATGAAAAATTCTGGTCAGGTTTTCATGGCAGGAGAGATGGCATTGAATTTCCAGGTGAATTTCAGCAGAGAGGTAGTCTTGTTTTAACTGTTGAGCTTTCTGATACTCTTTCCTGACCCTGGATGGTGTTTCTCTCCATTTCTTTTAGTTGTAAGCCCTGTAGTGAAGCTTTGTAGTTGGATGGAAATGTATATTTTATATATATATATATATATATGTGTGTGTGTGTTACGTATCGTAGTTTTCTTTTTTATATGTGGCGGGTGGTTTAATCTTAATTTTTCTAGCTCTTTAAGAATGGGATGGGGCGGGGTGCTACTGGGGATTGAATCCAGGGCCTCACTCATGGTAGGCAAGTGCTGTACCTCCAGCCCTTGTGGGACAGTTTCACTGAGTTGCCAAGACTGGCCTCTGCCTCCCAAGTAGCTGGTATTATAGGCCTGTGTCACCCAGCTATGAATGGGATTTTTGAGAAGTCTTGATTTCTAATTGAATGCCAGTATACAGGAAAACCACCAGGGTTTTGGGGGAATCTTGATCTCCTATTTGGTTCCTTTGCTGGATACTAATTGTCGGATCACTAGAATTTTTCCAGTTGGCAATCAGATGCCTTCTAACTATGGTTTCATATATTTTCCTTGATATTTTGTTCTCATTTTATCTTCTTGTCTAATGTAGGCTGGGGATGTGTAGGCAGGCGGGTGTTCATTAGTAGCATGGTAGATGGCATTGCTGTCGGGCTTTGCTTACTGCAGGGCTTCTCAAGGCTTTCCCACAATGTCTTACATGTACTCTTCCATCCAAACTTCCTGGTGAAGAGGTCTTTGTCACTTTTAAAACTCACAAGTGGGTTTTAATTTGATATATGCTTTTGCAGCATTCATCGATATTTGTAGATTGTTAAGTTATATAATGAGGTAGGATTGAATTTTCCTAGTATTCCTGTGATATATTGTACTGGGTTACCATTTATTTTGGGAGATACTGGGAATTGAACCCAGGGACACTAACTAAGTCATGTCTCCACCCCTTTTTATTTTTTATTTTGAAACAGGGTCTCACTAAGTTGCTTAGGACCTTGCTAAGTTGCTGAGGCTGGTCTCAAACTTGTGATCCTCCTGCCTCAGCCTCCTGAGTTGCCAGGATTACAGGCATGTGCCATTACACTCAGCCATTTATTTATTCTTTAGTTACTGATGAACTCAGTTTGCTACATTATTTGTTTAGGAAGTCTAAATCTCTGCTGTGAGAATAACTCTGTGTGTGTGTGTGTGTGTGTGTGTGTGTGTGTGTGTTCGCGCGCACTATTTTTTTTTTTTTTTTCAAAGTTTTGGTGGAATTTGCCTGAAGTTTCTCAGACTTGTAGGCAGAATTGTTAATGCTTTTTTTTTTTTTTTTAACATTTCAAATAACAATAAGCATTAACTTTGGGTACATCTAATTAGGTATGTGTTTCAGTTATTTTCATTACTACACTTAGTTAAAATTATTCTCAGCATGCTTTTGGGAACAAACCAGTTTTAAAAAATATTCGAGTAAGTTTTTTAAAACTTACTATGAGAAACTCTTTGTATTTATGTATTTATAGTCATTTTAGAGATGAAATTATGAGGGGAAAGAACCCTTACGTCTTGACTTGAACCTAGTAGAAAGTGAAACTGAGCCGAGGTTTTACTGCCCCATTGAGCACATATGCAAAGTTAACCTCAGAGATCACAGCAGTTTAATTCGGGAGGAAGTTCTATTTCCGCTTGCTGTGGGAATTTAATGTTACCAACGCGGGGCTGACAGACGAGTGTAGGACTGAGACCAGCTCCTGCAGATGTGCTCTGGTGTGGAGGACATGGAATTCATGTCCTGTTGTCCTGAGTTTTAGTGGAATCCTTTCAAAGTTAAGGGAAAGGATAAGTAGATCAGCCGGAATGGTGAATAGTGGTAGTGGTGTGCTGTCCAGCTCCTTGGTGACAGATCTCTCAACTCACTTGTCACAGACTTTCCCATTTTTCTTTGTGCCTTCCAGTTGGCTTTCTCTTCTATCCCAAAGTCACATTTTTAAGCCTGTCAGTAGGAACTTGAGTTTTGATGGTAATATGCTTATCTTCTAGTGATAAATATAGGCAGGAAAGAGGAATTTTTTTTTCTGATCCTCCATCTTGACCTTCTAGAACATGCATATGTGTGTGCACGTGTACGTAGTATTATCCCATAGATAGATTTTTAAAATATTCACTGAAAATGTACAAAGATATAGCTATGTGGCTTTTTCCTTTGCAATTTAAGAATAGTTATTTTGCCTATCATTACATTAGCCCATCAGTCATGTCATCCTACCCTCCTTGAGACCTCAAGGTTTCTGTTTCCTAGCATATAAACTGAACTTACTCAGCCATTTCTCTGTTGAGTTTTAAGTGGAAGGCAGGTTTTCAGATGGTTTTACTGAGTCAAAAAGCACACACACCGAACAGTTCCTGTGTTGCCAGGTTGTCCTCCGGTCGTCTGTTTGTACTTACAGGTTGAGCACCGGTTTTCTTGTGCGTATTGATGGTGATCACTGTCTTTTGCTAATTTAATAGACAAAAAGTTGGCATATTATTGTTTTTATAGTGAAGTTGAACATTTTTCTACTTAATCATTTTTAAATTTTATTTTTATTTGCTCACTTTATCATTTGTTTTTCCCTTTTGTAAGACACGCTTACATTAAGGTTCTTCCTCATCAGTACATAGTCATGCTTCATACTAAATATATAGTCTGTGTCACAGCGTTTCCTCCTCCTCTGCTGCCTGTTTTGACTTTTAAAAATATTCTTTGCTCTACAGAATTTTTTATTTTGATAGTCCAGTCTTTTTCTTTATGACCACTAGCTTTTGTGTCTTGGTGAAATTGTTCTTTCCTGTATCAAAATTGTAAACACCCTTTTATATTTTCTTTGAGTATTTTTATAGTTTTAGTTTTGTTTTCTTTTAGATTATTCTGTTTGATTCACCCCCCCCATGAGAATTTAGAAATTGAATTTAAGATTTTTTTCCATATGAAATAGCCAATTGTCTCAATACTTTGAGTTTTCCTCCTTCAAAAATCCTACTGAGCATATACTAAGTTTCCATATATTTCTGAAGTTTCCCTTTAGTTTCATTGAACAGTTGAACTGTTCTGCAACAGTATCACAAAATTTTAATTATTATAGCAGTAGAGTTTATTTTGATAATTCAGTGTGCATGTCTCCCTCACCCTTGTTCTTTTTGGCCAAAATTCTTGTGGCTATTTTTATGTATGTAGGCTGATTTTTTAAAAAAGAGATTAACTTTGGATTTTATGATTAGTAAAGGAAACATTTTATGAAGAAAAAAATGTAATTAATGCTGCCCATATCAATACTATCATGTAGTTGGTATTCTTTTAAGTTCTTTTTAAGTATTGTTGTGGAAGAAGCAGTTATTTCTCAGCAATCATAGAATTAATCTGATTGTGAGATTGAAATGGGGAACAACGGCAAGCCAAGAACTCTGCTGTCATCTAGGCTGTGAGTGGTGTAGCCTGAGGTAGACGGGGCTCCAGCCTCTCCCCCGCATGTACACCAGTTCACACACCTCATGTTTAATGTCACTAACTGTGATTTGTGTCCTGCTTTTTACAAGTTTTCGCACTATCATGAAACACTTTAAGTACAACTCACGAATGTTTTATATCCTATTTGCTGTATTGTTTTAAAATCTGCTTAATCTTTTAGCCATTTCATTTTTTCCATATTTTTTTCTTTTGTAAAGAGTGTCCCTTACAGTTATGGTGCATAACCTGTGGAGCCGCCAGGAACCAGCTAACCTCAGCTAGCCTTTTCAGGGCTCAAGCTTGGAGGGTGTGCTCTCTCCCAGTAGGTATTTGATTACTGGCGTCACAGTAGTACTGTGACGTGCTCTCAGAGCGTTTTAAGAGAGGATTAAAAAATGCAGTGAAATTACTGGATCCGAAGCTGTGAGCATGTGAAGCTTTTGTTGGAGCCAGCTATCACCCGGAGGACCTGAGAGGCCTCCGGAGCATCCCTTTCCTGCACTGGGCATCATGCAGCAAGCAAAATAAAAAACCAGGCTCACTTGATAGAAGAGGGTTTCTTTTAATTTGTATTATTCAGATCAGTAGAAGCTAAGTAAGTGGGTTTCGTTAGCCCTTTTCTATTTACCAACAATTTCACATTATCTCTTCATATTAACACCTTTTTATGGCAGATATATTTCTCAATTTATTTTCTTTATGCTTTGACACTTTTTATTTATCTCTATTTCACTTTTTTAAATGTAGGTAGGTCCATTGGTCTTGCAGTTTGTAATTTGAACTTAAATGCCATTCCCAAGTGTAATTTTAAAATTTTAATCATGTTAAACTTTTAAATTTGTAATTTGCCTGGCAGGATTTATTTTGCCCAAGCTGTGTCTTGAGTGGTCTAAGTTTCATATTCAGCCAGTATTGCCAGTATCACTCACGGCTCATCTTTCCCCTTTACCAAAGGGAAACTTTGTATACTGGGATCTGTTTGGGGCAGGTTTACGAAATCAGAATTAAATAAATTTATCTGTGCAGTTCTGTTTCTTGGGATAAAACATTTCCTTGAAGAAACTTTGAAAGTATATCTTTTACCTATTAAGAATGTTCAAGTATTGGTAATTCTTGTTCTGTGGCTACTGCTAAAATTGTGTTTCCTCAGCTTCTATACCCTTGAATAAGACAGTAGCTGACTACTAAAATTAAAAATAGGAAATAACCAAGAAAGGCAGTGGATAGTAAAAGTGATATGATACTGGTAACCCCGGGAAGGATCACTTGTTCCCAGGGAAGGGAAAGGTTTTGGAAGCCTTTTGAAGAAAACCTTGGTAGTGTCTTCTGTGTAGGGTTTGTACTGTGTACAACTGGATTGGTCTGCATCTTTGCCCTTGTTTGGTTGTCTTGGCAGTGAGTGTGTTCTGAGTTCTTTCTCCATTAAGTCTCAAGACTCTCCATGAGTTCGCCAGACTGGGGACCCATAATTTAATTGTCTTCCATGTTTTCCTGCTCATACTGTGCTCGTCCTGCTTCGTTGGGCAGCTTTTGACACCATTTTAACTCCGTCTTCAGGAGGGAGGCACAGTTGTATTCTGTAGTGAAACGCTAAGTGGAGAAGGCGTGAGAGCCAACTCTGAACCATGCTTTCAGTATTAAAATTGTGGACTGAAAAATCATGTTAGGCTGGGGGTGTGGCTCAGTGGGAGAGTGCTTGCCTAGCATGTTTGAGGCACTGGGTTCGATACTCAGCACCACATATAAACCAATTAATAAATAGAATAAGAGGTCCATTGACAAGTTAAAAAATATTTTAAAAAATCATGTTATGGAGCTGGGGGTGTTAGTGGTAGAGTGCTTGCCTAGTTATGTGTGAAACACTGGGTTCAATCCTCAGCACCACATAAAAATAAATGAATAAAGTAAGGTATTATGTCTAGCTAAAACTAAAAATATATATATATTTTTAAATCATATAATGCTTGCACATGGCCCTAGGTTCAGTCCCCAGCACTGCAAAAAAAAAAAAAAAAAAAAAAAGTTATGACAACTTGGATTCCATTCTTTTAACTAGGTGACTGGAGGACTTCTGTTTTTAGTCGTTTTTCTTTTCCCAGGGGCTGATGTCCTGCTCCTAAGTCTGTTTTGAAAGTTAACCCAAGTGCTATGTAATTGCAGTGCTCTCTGGAGGTCCTATAGTTGGGAATGCCTCCCCGAGACCCCCAGAGATGAACTTGGGCCCACAGTCAAATTTCTGCATATCTTGAAAAGGAAGGTAGAGGTGGCACTCTGTATCCGTGGGTTCTTTATTCATGGATTCAACTAATCCAGACAGTAAAACAGTTGTGTATACTGAACATGTGCATTTTTTTCCTTGTCATTATTCCCTAAACAATTCAGCATTTCAATCATTTACATAGCATTTACAGTGTACCAGATATTATAAGTAATCTACAGGTGATTTAACGTACCCAAGAGGATATGTGTGGGTTCCATACAGATGCCACACCATTTTATATAAGGGACTTGAGCATCCACAGATTGTGTTATCTGAGTGGTCCTGGAACCAATTCCCTGCAGAATTGGAGGGACCACTGTACGACTTGCTTAAACTTTTTTTTTTTCTTTTTTCCTTTTAATGTATAGCTCCTCACTGTTCTTTGTGACTAGGGAATTGCTTTGGATGTAATCTTTTGTGATAAATCTCATTAGTATTTTGAGATTTTGAATGCTCTTTGCTAGTTGATGACTACTCCTGTATGTCGGTCACTGTGTGTAAGCCAAGATGCTCCCAGCCTGGGTGGTGCCAGTGCTCAGGCTGTAGGATGACATGGTCTCTGTGTTGCCCACTGTTGGGCTGGTGGGGGAATCCAAGCCCAGAAGTGGGGGGCTTTGCTCTACTCATCCTGGTTCCAACTCTTCTAACATCCACTTGCAGTGTGGCTGTGACTTCTGCCCTTTCTGTTGCTGGCCTGCTGATAACCCCCTGTTGATGAAGTTTGCTGCTTTGGGGGCCCAGGTTAGTATTACAGGCGTCATCATGACGATGACATGAGGTGTATGGTATCCACAGTTTTCGTTTAAGATCTTGAGGATAAAAGAAGTTAGTTGAGATGCTCTCCACCACCCCCTTTGGTCCCTGCTTATTTTTCCTTTTGCCCCATAGTCTGGAGCAGGTGTTTATGGCAGGGGTTTTCAAGGGGGAATGTGGATTGAATTTGCTTCCCAGGGACATTTGTCAGTGTCTGAAGACACTTTGTCAGGACCAGCTTGGTATGTGTGTGTGTGCGCGGGGGTGCTCCTGGCACCTGTGGGGAGGCTAGGGACGCTACTGATCATCCTGCCATGTACAGGACATCCCTATAGAGACTTAGCTGGCCTCAAATGTCAGTAGTGCTGGAGTGAAGGAACCCTGGTTTATGGGAATGCCCCAGGTGTTAGTGATGGGGTAAAGTCTGGGGGAGACCCTAGCAGGACAAGGGACTGGAGGAAGGTGGATTTAGGCAGTGAGGAGGAGAAGGGGCGGAGCTGAACCAGTGCTGGGATTGCATACTGATTTCTAATCCATCTCCCTCCGCCATTCTCTCTGGTGGTTGGTCCTCATGCCACACAGATATGCTGAGAGCTCTTAGAAACAAATAACCATGGAGAGATCTAGATTTTTCCCTAAGAGAGTGCAGTTGCTCCCAACAGGCAGATAAACAGCCTTGTTTCCTGCAATTGTAGCATTTCTGTTGTTTCAGAGCCCTGAATATACCTGGTGACTCCAAAGTGATTACTAAAAATACCCAACTTACTTTGTGGGGTCAAACAAAAAATTTAGAGATCCAGTTTCACCAGTGGTTGGCTGTGAAGGTGGCCTTTTTACTTCCTCTCACCCTGATTTCTGTGCAGTAGTGAATCAGGCTCAGTGATTAGTTAACAATTCTAAACCCAGTCTGTACCAGGGGAAAGAAAGATGAGTTCCTCTGCTGTTTGGATTCTGCCAATTTCTTCTCTCTTTCTAGCAGCGTCAAGCTTTATTCAGGGTCCTGAGGTTCAGCTCCTGCATCTTGGCTGGTGTCTCTCAGTGAATGGGACAGAGGAATACAATATTCATGCCAGTTGATAGTGTGCATTCTGTTCTCCTGCCTCCTGGTGTACTTAAGAGGCATACAGACAGGAGACTTAGCTCTGTGAAGGAGCACAAGATCAAGTTAAACCAACTCCATGGTGAATGCTTGGGGAAATGATGTATTAGTTAGAAATGATGTCCACAAAATGACTGAGCTACCTTAATTACGTGGATGGAAACAGCCCTTAAAAACTAAAAGAAAAGTACAGTGGTAAGATACACTGGCAGGCCTAGAATATACCAAAATACCAGAATAGTGAAACTTTTAAAATCCATAAAAAAACCTAAAGTTTTTGCCTTATACCTAGATGTGAAATCCTGTCTTGTATCTTTACTGAGTTCTGGGCACAGAAAATATCCAGTGGAAATAGCAGTGAGAGCAGTTTTTGTGTTTTCTAGTCCTGCATTTAATTATATTAATCTTATTAATGATATAATGTAGACTCTTATTTCACCTTTATCATCATTAATCTCTTTTTCACCTATTCATCTTGTGACTGTAATGCTTTTGTAGTCCAAGGTATATAGAATGTTTACAGAGAAGCATTGATCATCACTACCACATGGGAATTCTTTGTGTAAAAGTGTTCCTTGGATTTCCATGTATTATTCTTAGCAATTGTGATTTAAAAAATGAAAAGCTTGTGCCTGTGGGATTATGTAGAGGAAGGTATGCATCTGCATTGTCCATATTATAATTTTGCTCAATTTCATTTGCGCCCAAACCCACATGTTATTTTTGCAACACTGTGTTTACCACCTGTCCTGGTTTGGCTCTTCAGTGTTCCACAAAAGCTCACATGTTGAAGGCTCAGAGGTGGGGCCTAGGTGAGGGAAATAGGTCCCTGGGGGCTTGCCCTTGAAGGGGATATGGGGACTCCAGCACCTTCCTGTTCTCTCTTTGCTTCCTGGCCACCATAAGGTAAGCAGCTTTCCTCCACCACATGCTTGCTCCTTGGTGCACGGCCTCACACAGGTCCAAAAGCAATGGAGCTGAGGGACCTTGGACTGCACCTCTGCAGCCATGAGCCAAAATAAATCTCTTCCCCGTTCACGTTTTTGTCAGGTATTTTGTTGTAGTGATAGAAAACTGAGTAATATACCACCCACAATGTTATTTTTTTATTTAAATAAATCATCGTTTTTAACATTTATGTTTAAAAGCAAACTTTATTTCTACTATAAATGTATCACCCAGTTAAATAGAAGTGTAAAAAGCATAAAACTACCGTGTTAATTTTAGAGTATGTCAATAGAAATGTTTATTGATTGATAGATTTATAGGCTCACATTCATCTAATTGATGTGTGCACAGTTGGAAAGTACAGAAGATAACTAATCATTTTCTTTATTTTGGTTGAATACCAAGAATTTCGAATGCTGGCATTGAAAGTGACTTTGGTTTCAGGGAGCCAGCAGAAGCCGTTCTCAAAATCTGAGAGTGTCAGGTTTTGGGAGTAGTGTACAGACAGCAGGGTAAGGGCTTAGCCACTCATTGCTGATATGTTATTAAATGAAACTTATTTCATGCCTTTCAATTTCTTTATAATGTGGAAAATGTTTTCAGTGACTTTTTCTGGTAAGATCACCAGGGTCCTGCAGACAGTGGAGACAGCCTCCGTACACTGTACAGTTTATGAACCCAAAGCCCTGCATGTGTGCTCACAAGGGAGTTAATCTCTTCCTGAGTGTGGGATACCACCTTGTAAGCACAGGTCTAGATGCCGCGAGCACGCAGATGCCTTGAGTGAGCAGACGCCTTGCAGAACACACCGACTCCTGAAGCCTACACGGTCGTGCCTGTGCCTGACGTGGACCTTCCTCCATTGTGATTCCATGTCCTCCCCTATGTCCCTTCAGAAGTTGGGGAGAAGAGGTGCAGGATTCTACAGTTTTCTTTAACAAGTTGTTACATTTTGAGTTTACTTCTCTATGTAAAAACAGTAAGTAGAATTTAGAATTTCACACTAGTATTCATATTTCCAAGATGACTTTTACCTTTCAGACTTTTTAATCACTTAATTGATCTTAGTCACAGTGGGTCCAACAGAAGGAACAGATATTCAGAAAGCAGCCTCAATCCCATTTCCCAGGTATGTGAGCTTGTACAGCGCACACTATGAACATGCTGCCGGTTTTTAGGAGTGGCTTTTTGATCCGTCACTGATAAGACTACAAGGGGCACGTGGGGTAATTCAGTATTCACACATCTCTGTTAGAGGTCAGGCATGTTATCCATCGCGTCTGTATTTCTAATTTCTTATGATAAACTGAATGTAACATAAAATTTGCCATTTTAACCATTTTAAGTGCATGATTAAGTGACATTAATTACAATGTTGTATCACTATTGCAGAAATGTTACTCAACTTAAACAGAAACGGCAACTACCGTGTAATAATTTCCCATTCTCTTCTTCCCATAGTCCTGCCTCAGTGAATTTGCCTATCCGAGATATTTGGTATAAGGGAAACCATTGCAATATTTCTCCTTTATTTGGCTTTCTTCATTTAGCATAATGTTTTCAAGGTTCATCCATGTTTTATGTATCAGAATCTTATTTCCTTTGAGAGGAAGGGGCTTGAACCCAAGGCCTTGCTCATGCTAAGCAAGTACTACACCAGTTGAGCTACGCCTCCACCCCCTGCCTTTGCCTTTTTATGGCTGAGTAATACTCCATGCTATAGTCATACCACATTGTATTTATCTACCTTAGTGGACATGTGGGCCGTTTTCCTATTTTGTCTATTGTGAATAATGCTGCAAATTGACCTACACATTGTTTGAGCCTCTTGTTTTCAGTTATTTTTGATCCATGTCTAGGAGTAAGTCATATATCGTATTGTGGGTCATTATTGGGTCATATGGTAATTCTGTTTTTAACTTTAAGGGACTGCCAAACTTTCACACTGTGGCTACACCATTTTACATTCTCACCAACAAAACTCCATAGCAATTATTTTTAGGTTTTTTTTTTTTTTTGTAGTCAGCCTAATAGTTGTAAAGGGGTATCTCATTGTGGTTTTGATTTGCATTCAAGGAGAAGCATTTTATTTTTGCCAAAAAGCCTATTTTAATTTTAATAGGGGTTGCATTGAATTTGTGTATCATTTTGGTTTATACTTATTGCTGGTATAGAGAAGTGTATTGATTTGTGTGTGAATCTTGTATCCTATAACTTTACTGAATTTATTAACTGTAGTGGCTTTCCTATGGATTCTTTGGAATTTTCTATATATATTCTCTTCTGTTGTATGTGAGTAAATATAGTTTTACATCTTTTGTAATCTGGGTGTCTTCCCCCTGCCTCCTTGTTTAATTGCTTTGACTACACCTCTCAGTACAGAACTGGTGAAAACAGGCATCCTTGCCTTGTTCCTGAAAGTGCCAATCTCTCATCATTCGGTAAGTTGTTAGCTATGGATTTTTTTGTTTTTTGTTTTTGGTGGTGCTGGGGATTGAACCCAGGACCTTGTGTATACAAGGCAAACACTCCACCAGCTGAGCTATATTCCCAGCCCAGCTATGGATTTTTAACAAATACTCTTTATCATGTTGAGGAAATTCCCTTTTATTCTCAGTTTTTGCTATGGAAGGATGTTGGATTTTTGTCAGTACCTTTTCTACATTGATTGAATTGATTGAGGTGATGTAGTATTCTTTTCTTCTGTTTAAAAAAATTTTTTTTTTGCTGTTGTCATTGTAGATGGACTCAATACCCTTACTTTGTTTTTTTGTTTGTTTGTGTATGTATGTATGTGTGTATGTATGTATGTATGTTATGTGGTGCTGAGGATTGAACCCAGGGGCTCACACATGCAAGGCAAGCACTCTACCACTGAGCCCCAGCCCCAGCCCCCTTTTCCTTCTATTCATGAATGGATTCTTTGTGATGTTGGTTGAACCAACCTTGAATTCCTGGGAATAAATTCCATTTGGTCATGTTTCATAATCCTGTTAATATCCTGGGGGATTCAGTGTATTAGTATAGTCAGTCCTCAATATTCATGGATTCCACATTTGCAAATTTATGTAGTGACTAACCTCCAAATGAATACTGCAGGAGTTTCATGTCATCTGTGGACATGCCTAAAGAAGCACCTGACATTCACCTTCTTGGTTGAGATTGACCATGTCAACACACTGCTTGTTCAGCTTTTCACAGAGAGGTCAGCAGATGGAAGTATAGTGCCCTGGGCCAGTTTATGGGGTTTGCATCCCAACTCTGGTACCTGTCTGAAGGATGACTCAGGCAAGTCACTGACACTTCTGGTTTGTTTTGTTTTTCCTCTTTTGTAAAATAGAATCTACCAGGATCAGTTTATTGTAGGATTCTGTGTGATGAGTGAATGAGTGTGAGCAAGTGAGCATGTGTATTTGGTGTGACAGCGGTGGTTTATCATTTACTAATTCAGTTTTCTTAGTATCTTCATAAAATAAAACTGCTACTAATATAACAATTCACTCTATTTTGTTGAGGATAGTTGCATATATATTAATAAGGGATTTTGGTTTAAATGTTTTCCAATTTAATTAGTTAATTTGTTAATTTAATAAAAATGTTTTCTTTTCTAGTGATATCTTAGGATAATATAGGTATCAGAATGAATTAGGAAATATTCTTTTATTTTTTGGAGGAGTTCAGGAAGCTTGGGTGCTAACTTTGCTTTAAATGGTTGGTAGAATTCAGTGATAACACGTGGTCTTTTACTTTGTTGGGAGGTTTTTGTTGTTGATTCAGTCTTGCAAGTTTGTTGAGGGTTTTAATCTCCTCTTGAGCAGATATTTATATGTTTCCAGGAATTTGTCCATTTTATCTAGGTTTTTCAGTTTATAGGCATACAACTGTTTACAGTATGCCCTTCAAATCTTTTCATTCTGTGAAGTTGGTAATAATGTCCCCACTTTCATTTCTGATTTTAGTTATTTGTATCTTTAATCTTTTTTTTCCTTTGTAAAGATTTGTAGATTCCTATAGAGCTTTTAAAAGAACCAACTTTTTTTTTTTTTTTTTTTGGTAGGGGAGGGCACCAGGGATTGAACTCAGGGGCACTTAACCACTGAGCTAGATTGCCAGCCCTCTTTTGTATTTTATTTAGAGACAGGGTCTCATGGAGTTGTTTAACACCTTGCTCTTCTCTGAGGCTGGCTTTGAACTCATGATTCTCCTGTCTCAGCCTCCCTAGCTGCTGGGATTGCAGGTGTGCACCACTGCGCCCAGCTGAAAGAACCAACTCTTGGTTTCATTGATTTGTCTGTTTTTCTCATAATCTCTATCTTTTAAAATTTCTATCCTTCAGCTAGTTTGGGCTCATATTTGACTTTTTAAAAAAAAGTTTCTTGAGATATATAGTTAGGCTATTGATTCAAGATTTCTTTTTTTCGGTAGGATTTACAGCTATAAATTAACATCTGAGCACTGTCTCCACTGCATTTCATATTTCATCTGTGTTGTGATTTTGTTTTCATTTGTCTCATTATCTTCTTTATTCCTTGGTGATTTCTTTTCATTCCAGCAGATACCAAAGTGTCTTTGATTTCAGTCTTTTAAAATTTGAAACTTTTTTTTTTTTTTTATGGTGCTGGGGATTGAACTCAGAGCCTTGTGCATTGCGAAGCAAGCACTATACCAATTGAGCTATATCCCCAGCCCTGAAACTTTTCTGAGGTCTAATATTTTGTCTGTTCTGGAAAATGATTCATGTGTACTTGAGGAAGGTGTTTTTCCTGTGTGGTGGAATGTTGTACGTATTTCTGTTAGTGTCATGGTTCATGGTTTCAGTCAAGTCTCTGTTTCCTTACAATCTTATGTCTGGTGTTCTGTCCTTTATTGAAAGAGGTGTATTGAAGTCTGCAACTATCATAGTAAAACCGCCTTTCTCTTTTCAGTTTTGTCAGTCTTTGCTTCACATACTTTAGAGCACATAAATGTTTGTAATGTTATATCTTTTTTAATATTTATTTTTTATAGTTGTAGATGGACAGCATGCCTTTATTTTTTTTTTTTTTATTTTTTAATGTGGTGCTGAGGACCGAACCCTGTGCCTCACACATGCTAGGCAAGTGCTCTGCCACTGAGCTACAGCCCCACGTTATGTCTTTTTTAAAAATTTATTTATTTTGTTTATATATAACAGCTGAATGCATCACAATTCTTATTACATATATAGAACTCAATTTTTTCCATGTTATGTCTTTTGATTGATTGATAGATCGACCTTTGAATCAATGCCTTTGGCTCCCATAATAGTTTTTTAAACTTTGTTTAGTCTTTTTATTCATTTATTTTATATGGTGCTTAGGATCAAACCCAGTTCCTCACACATGCTAGGCAAGCCCTCTAGCCCTGACAACCCCAGCCTCCCTGTAATAGTTTTTTTCTTAAAGTCTATTTTGCCTGAACTAATGTACCTACTCCAGGTCTGTTTTCATTATTGTTTGGTCAGGTTTTTGTATCCATTTTGCCAGTTGCTCCCTTTTGTCAGAAAAGTTTATCTTGCATTTAAAGTAATTACTAATAAGGAAGATTTTCTTCCATTTTGCCGTTACCTAGATTTTTACTTCTTTTGTCCGTTATTTCCTCAACTACAGCCTTACGTTATTGGATTTTTTTCATTTTTGATAGTGGATAGTTTTAATTCCCTTCTCATTTTCTTCCTTTTTTTTCACCAGGGATTGAACTCAGGGGCACTCGGTCACTGAACCATATCCCCAGCCCTATTTTGTATTTTATTTAGAAACAGGGTCTCACTGAGTTGCTCACCATTGCTAAGGTTGGCTTTGAACTCATGATCCTCCTGTCTCAGCCTCCTGAGCCCCCCTGGGATTACAGGTGTGCGCCTGGCTCCTTTCTTATTTTTTTTTCCTCTATGTATTTCCTTTGTGGCTATCATTAAGATCACATGTAACAATTTAAATTTATAATAGTGTACTAGTTTGAATGGTACCAACTTAACCATAGTAGCTTACAGATGTCTTTCTCTGCATCCGCCCCCTTTCTGTGTGCCCAGTGACTTGGACTTGTGATTATTTTTCATGCATTCATCTTAAAATCACATATGGAATAATAAATGGGCTTACAGTCCCAAAATACAATAGTGCTTGTGTCTTTACATTACCACCGATCCTTCTTCCTGCTTTGTTTTAGGCTTTGAGTTACTATCCGGCTTGCTCCCACTTGAGGACTACCTGTGGCATTCCTCGTAGGACAGGTGTAGTGGTGGTGGGCTCTTGCAGCTTTGTTTATCTGTGAATGTTTTTCTTTTTAAATATTTTTTAGTTGTAGATGGTCACAATACCTTTACTTATCTTTATGTGGTATTGAGGATCGAACTAAGTGCTCTACCAGTGAGCCCCAGCCCCAGCCCTGTTTTTCTTCATCCCTCATTTTTGAAGATCAGTTTGTGGGATATAGGCTGATTGGCTCTGTGTGTGTGTGTGTGTGTGTGTGTGTGTGTGTGTGTGTGTGTTCCATTCCCCACCCACTTCAGTACTTTAAATGTCATCCCATTGCTTTCCAGCCCCTGTGGTTTCTCCTGAGAAATAATGCTGTTTATCTTATTAAGTTTCCTCATATGTGTTGAGTCACCTTTCTTCCTGTTTTTAGGATTCTCTTTGTGTGGATAGTTTCTGCCAGTTAATTGTAGTATGCTTTTGTGGCATTTTTAAAATTTTAAATGGCTTGGAGATCATTGATTTTCTTGGATTTGTAAAATCATGTCTTTCCTCAAATTTGGACTTTTAGCCATCATTTTATAAAAAATTAGTCCCTCTGCCTCTCATATCTCTTCTCATCGTTAGATCTCTCTTAATTCATTGGTTGTTGTACTTCATGGTATCCCATTAGTCCTTTGGGGTTTGTTTAATTATTCTTATTATTCTTTAAATTGTCCTGTTTTTAAGTGATTGACAATTTTTATTGCGCAAATCTGTTGTTGAACCCCTTTAATTTCAGTTATTAAATTTTTCAGAATGTTTCTTCGGTTCCTTTATGTAATTTCTATTTATTGGTTTTGCCTATAGATCATTTTCCTAAGTTCTTTATTTCTAATAACTTTTTGAATATATTAAGAGGGTCTATTCTTTTCTCAAGTTAAGTTTGATGTCTGGGCTTCCTCGTAGCTGGTTTCTGTCCATTTTTGTTCTTCCGAATAGATTGTACTTTCTAATTTTATGAGCCTTGTGATATTGGAAACTGAAATTTGATTATTACAATATAGGAATTCTGGACATCAGATTCCCCCTTCCTCAAGTTTTGCAGGATTTTTTAATTGTTGAAGGCTATTGCAGTTTGCTTAATGACATCTCCCCCCGCCCCCCTCCTTTTTTTTTTTTTTTTTTAAATAAAGACCATATTCCTTGTTGTGTGTTGTCAACTGAAGTCTCTGATCCTTAGCCTGTGTTTCACTAGTGCCTTGGCAGAAATTTCCTTTGTATGCACAGAGCTAAATAAAGCAATACCTCACTTGGTCCTTGCATGCTGACCCATGATAGGGCATTCCTCCCACAATTAGCCAGGCTTGCACTGAGCCTGGCTGAAAGCTGAGGGTCCTGGGCATGTGCATGGCTTTCTGTCAGCCCCTTTACTCCTGAATGCTTTTTAAATATCCTGGTTTCCCAAAGGCTCTTGCCCAGCTTTTCTGTTCCAATGTCCTTTGAAGTGCATTGTATGCCTCAGTTGTGTGATCTTTTCTCTCACTGTCTGTGGGTGTTTTTTAATGTGCCCTCACTTTTCTTGCCTAAGGGATCATGTAACTGTCCTGAAGGGGTGGCTCCCAGTCAGGTTAGAACATATCTAAACAATTTGTAAATAAAATCTGCTCTGCTTCCTTTGAGTAGTGAGCCAGGGACCCCAATTGGGAATGCTGGCTGCCGGGTGGGGAAGAAGGTGGAGCAAGAGAAAGGTAAAAATAACCACAAAGCTTTTTTACTGTTTTAAAGCTGCCTTGTTGCATGTGTGATTTGAGGTCACTTGTTGGTTGTAAACCTTTGTCCAGAGTTCTGACAAAATTCATTCTAACAGTCGATGCTGGTTTTGATGTTTCTGTTGGGAGTAGGAAGTCAGAGCATCCTGCTCCACAGTTTCTGACCCTGTCTGTGCTTCTGAGTGGTCAAAGGTCAGTAGAGATTTTAAGTGCTCTAGTGTGCAGAAGCATGGCCCCTACAGCTTAGGGTCTGCATAAGAAAAGCCATCATTCCCTTAAACAGCTGGTACTTCTCGAAGACCAGAGGGGTATGGCATCTAACAAGGATGGAGCCCGTGCTTGCTTTATTTATAGCGGTACAGATCAAAGGGGATGGGTAGGTGTCGCCATCAGTGCTATTAATAATTGTCTTTAAATGCAAGTGTATGTTTGACCACTCCAATTGTCAAATATAAACAATGCAAAGTGCTGGGTGTGCTGGAACACCCCAACTACCATTCCGTGCACACTAATTAAACACTATAAGCAAATCACATAATGTTAGGGCAACCACAGGCCCCCAAATACCTCACAGGTCATGAGACTTCTCTTAGCCAAAGAGCAGAGTTGTCCTTGTCTGGACATGAGGGAATGGTGGAGCCGGTCCAGGGGCCTACAGCAAGGCAGGCAGTCTCACGGATGTCATTGGAGCAAAACTCTTCAGTGTGGCAGGACAAGCAATTTAAGCACAGTTCCAAGTTGGTGGTGTCATTTGGTGATTGGTTATACCCAGTGACAGTCAGTGTCCATTGGTTATGTCCAGTGAGGTGATGAATTGCAACTGCGCATGTTCTTTGCACATGTCCGTGGAGCTGTGCTCCCTGTCAGTTGTAACCAGTTGTTGCTAAGCGTGCCTATGGCTAGTGCTGCCTACAGCTCTTTATCAGTTGCAAGCAGACATGACTAAGCAGTTCAATGGCTGCTGTTCCTTATGGCTAGCAACTCAATGAGTCCCAGCATTTCCCAGCATGTCTAAGGCAGATGCTCCATACAGTAGGTCTAAAGCTTCAGTGTGGGAGGAGTCTTGTCTCCTTCAGGAAGTCCTGCTTCTTCAGGGCAGCAGGATGAGAGAGTAAGCAGCCTGTATGGCTCTTAGCAGGTGACGCTCATCTCCACTTGAGATGGAGCAAGGCAGGATGCCACGTGAACCAGGCATTCTCAAACCAGTGAGATTACTACTAGTTCCTAATGTCATGGCTTCAACATCGCTTTTAGTTCACACACAGTTCATGGATGGCTCCCCACGGGTGCTAATGTGCATAAAGTAAATACAGTGTTCATAAATTTTAACATTCATTCTGTGCCACCCAAGCAGTCATCTTGGGTACCCCTGGAGGACAAGCATCATGCCTAATCCCCTATCATAAAGACAGACCTTGGATAGTATTGGCAGTTTGCTTCAGCAGCCCCCACTCTATTCCAGTCCAGGATGCTGTGTTTAATATGTCGTAACAGCCTCATTGACTTGCAGGCACACCACAACTCATGGTTTGTGATCTGAAACTTTCCCCCCCAATTGGTGTTTTTTTTTTTTTTTTTTTGTTTGTTCTTTCTTTTCTGTTTTTTGGTACCAGGATTGAATTTAGAGACACTTGACCACTGAGCCACATCTCCAGTCCTATTTTGTATTTCATTTAGAGATAGGGTCTCACTGAGTTGCTTAGTGCCTTGCTGTTGCTGAGGCTGGTCTTGAATTTGTGGTCCTTCTGCCTCAGCCTCAGGAGCCAAGTACCTGAGATTATAGGCATGCACCCCTGCATCCAGCCCTAATTGGTGCTTTTTGATCTGGGAACTTTTAAATCTGTTATTCACAAGGCTTAGGTTTCTTTGTCAGCTGCAAATGCCATCCATGACTATGTACGTAGAAACAGGTTCTCCAGAACCCAGAGTGGGTTTTATTTATTTATTTTATATATGTGCTTTCAGAATTCCAACACTCTAGAGGAGCTGGAATTTTAACTCAGTGTGGTGAATTCTCT
This sequence comes from Marmota flaviventris, assembly GCF_047511675.1. Taxonomy (NCBI): domain Eukaryota; kingdom Metazoa; phylum Chordata; class Mammalia; order Rodentia; family Sciuridae; genus Marmota; species Marmota flaviventris. The sequence continues at coordinate 139,330,272 of NC_092503.1, forward strand.
TTATCCCCCACCCCCTTCTTTCTTTCCTTCCTTCCTCCAGTTTTTATTTTCTTCCTCCAGGGTCCTGGGAATTTGGACCTTCTACTCTCTTTTCCAGAGATACCACTTGTCTTTGTCCACTGTGGAGCAGGGGCTCTTGCTGTCCTTCCTCCTCTTCTGTTTCTGCAGTAAGTACTTTTCTTGTTAAAATCTTTTAAGAAACTACTCGTTACATTTTTCTTTTTTCTGTAGTGTTGAGGATCAAACCCAGGGCCTCATGCATGCTCTGCAAGTGCTTTACCACAGAGCCATACCTGCTGCCCCTAAAATATTTTTAATTAGGGCAAAGTGAGGATCCTAAATGCTTTTTAATGCATATCACCACACAACAGGTTAAAAATTAATTTGCACGTAAATGTTACACAGAGGAATGAAGCAGCTTAGTGAAATTGTGGGGCTAGCTTGACTCTCGGTGTGCTGGTCTTTAGTGTGGCAGAGGGAAGCCAAAATGCCAGGACTGTGTATGAGGAGTAGGTGGAAAACAGCAGTGGGCAGGTCCCTGTCTGCCTCTGCACCTTGCTAGGGTTGGGCCTGTGACTCAGCTACCTTGTTCTGGGTGTATTGAGAATTGGGAGATAAGGAAGTGGATGGAACAAAAATGGGGTTCATCTGGATTGGCTCCCTGGGATGGAGGGGGGGGGAGAGAATGTGTGTGTGTGTTTTCACTCCCATGTCTGCCTGTGATTTCACTTCCTCAAAGTAAGGCAGGAGCAGTGTCCCATGTCCCCAGTGTCTTATGCAATGCCTTGTACATAATAGTCACTCCTGTGCTAAATGAATGAGGGTCCAGATAAGCTAGAGCAGCCATTCTCAGAGGCCTGGGCCCCAGTGGTAGGCATCCCGAGTTCAGTGATACAAATGGCCATTGGTTTTAGTTCACTAATTTGTCTCAGCATACATTCCTCACCTAATGTTTTACCTATAGATGGTCCCCAATTTATGACAGACAGTTCAGCTTAATAATTTTTCAACCTTATGATGGTACAAAGACAATACACATCCAGTAGACACTGTACTTGGAATTTCTAATTTCCCTCTCCTCCCAGTCTAGCGATACATGTAACTTCCAGCCAGTTGCACTGTTACCAGAGGAAAGAGCCGATACCGTACTCTGCAATGTACTGTGCTTAGTAAATCACACGAGATAGTCAATGTTTTACCATAAAATAGTTCTTTTTCTTTTTTTTCTTTTGGTATCAGGGATTGAACTCAAGGGGGGTGCTTTACCACTAAGCCACATCCTCAGCCCTACAGGGTTTTTGTTAGATGATTGTTGCCCAATTCTAGGCTATAGTACGTGTTCTGAGCACATTTAAAGTAGGCAGGGCCAAGCTGCGATGCTCCGTAGGTTATGTGTATTAAATGCATCCTCAGCTTAACAGTATTTTCAACTTAAAACAGGCCTATCAGGACTTAATCCTTTTGTAAGTCAAGGACCATCTTAGAGTGACCATATACAGATACTCCTCCTTGGCTTACAACAGGCTTACATCTTGACAAACCCAACGTAAATGGAAAATCTAAGTCAAAATGTATTGAACCCCAATAAAACCATCTTGTAGTGGAAAAATCCCAAGTTAAAAAAGTTACAGCATTCAAATGGAGACATGTGAAGAGCAAAAGGGGCTTACAGATTGTTGTATGATTTTTGAAATATTTTTGACCAATGTGTTTGCTTTATTCATTCACAAGTAATCTAAAGTGAACTTCTACGGTCATTGGAACATTACAGAAATTAATAATCATTCTTGCTGCATTTTTTGTAGTTTTATCATTTCTGTTGCAACATGGTGTTATTAATGTCATTCTGAAGAATGTTTCTTTCTCCATTGTGGGTTTATTTGTGAAATTCTTACAATTGCCTGCACACCTCTTTAAAAATGTTTTCAAGTTAATATGCTTGAGATAGTTGACATTTTTAGTTTATTCTTCTCTGTACACCATCATATTTTTCTATTGAAAAAAATACTCTCTTGGTGGTAAGGGAGCTTATTAGTAAGTTCAGAGTAACTTCTGAAGGGAAAATAGTTTTAGTTGTTGTTTTGTTAAATTGAAATATGAAGTATTGCTGCTTAAATATTTTCACAAGAACTGTCTTTTATTTTTTTAACTTCCATTCAGAATGCCTTTGTTCAACAAATAATCTTACCAGACAAAACACTGTCAAGTAAATTGCTTCTTTCATTCTTTTGAATATTTGGCTAAATTTAGATGTTGTGAAATTTAATGTCTTTATTCAAGTAAAAATAGGAGCTCTATAAAATAATTTCCACAAATTGAATACTCTAAAACATACAGTGAATTTCAAAATTATTCTACATTTTAAACCTGTTTTTTAAGTTAGCTTCTTGATTTATGAGGATTAACTTTATCATGTTTTCTTATAAGTTTTAACTAATAATTGTACTTTACTAAGGGCTTAAAAATTGACCCCCCCAAAAAAAATTGTTGAAAATTTTGATCTGATTTTGAACAAAATAAAGCTCAGATTTAAATATCTTACTAGAATAGAGTCCAGATCATATTGTGATACTTGGATTGATTTTCACAGTACTCTCCTGAAGGCTTAACTTGGTGAACAGCAAAAAGAATCCACACTTCGATTATGCTGGAGTTATTTTTAACTTTGGTTTAATTTGTTCCTTGTTACTATGTATGTATGAAAATCTGCACTTGTGTTAAAATCATAAAAACAAGTCATGTTCTATATTGAACTTTTTACAGCATTATTTACAGTAATACTGGATTTTAACCTTCTGAGGTGTCAGAGTCAGTGAAGTGTTCCTGTGAAGGGCCAGGGCATTAATGGACTATTTTGTGCTTTGTGGGCAAGACTGAAAGTAGCCGTGGATGTTATGCAAATGAATGAAGACGGAGTACCAGTAAAACTTCATTTATGGGCACTGAAATGTATTACAAATGGTTATTCCTCTTCCATTCTTTTTCCAACCACTGAAAACTGTGTACATCATTCTCACCTGGTAAGCCATGCCAGAACAGGTTGCAAGTGGATTTTACCTGCAGGACATAGTTTGCAGACTCTGATCCCATGAGTTGGATTGAAAAAAAATAGATCACTTTCTGCTTAAAAACTGGAACCATCCCATCTCTTATGTTACTTTTATATGTACAGGAGAACATTTAGAGGAGAAACTGGGTACAATTAATTAAAACAGCTGTTTGATCTAAATGAAAAGTTATATTTCAGAAGGAAATGTAAATGCTGCAGTTGTGTAAATGCCAATTCTATTTCTGCACTTGATAATTAGTTTGGTAACTGCCTTCTTTTAAAAACAACTATTAGGGCTGGGGCTAGGGCTGAAGCTCAGCAGTAGTGCACTTGCCTGGCATGTGTGAGGCACTGAGTTCGATTCTCATCACCGCATATAAGTAAATAAAAACTAAAGGTCTGTCAACAACTAAAAAAAATTTATTAAAAAAAACCCCAACTATTAAAGTGCATATTGACACTAGTTCAGAGTTCTTCTGGCCTTCCTGGGTCCACTGATAATGGCCCCCATGGCAAATGTGAACAGAATGTGGAAATTACAGTCCATTAACTTTCTTAAACAATTTCCGTACTTATTAAGCCCACATTTTAATTTTTTAGTTCAATGCCACTGAGTGACATATTGCAAAATAATAGTAATCAAAAAGACAAACAAACCAATCAAAGTGTGGATTTATACCTTTTAGTCAATAGCAGACTTGTGAGACTGGTCTTGGGTTGATTCCCATGCATTCGTGCCCAGGAATCTGCTGAGGCTAGCACACTTCATTCCGTCAGCGAGTGTGCCCTGTGTGCCTGAGGAACTGCTGGTTATTGTGGAGCTGGAAAAGGTCCAGAAAACAGGTGGCTTGTTTCTGGTTGACTTTAATAACATGGTGAAGTAAGGAGACTGGGTGCACGCCTTGCATACCACCAGAGGAGACTGGGGCAGAAGCAAGATACACAAAGTGGAGGCTGCTAAACTCAGTCTGGCATATGTTAATGCTGTGGTGAATCATAATACACAATTAAAAATGGAAGAATGCAAAGGCCAAACTACTTAGGATATTGAGACAGCAGGTGTTAGACAAGACTGTTCTCCATAAGCCAGGACATATGGTTATCCTGTTTAAATCCATAAAATTGAGCTTTGCTGTAGTTTGGGTAGTTTTCTCTTTCCTTGTCTCAATTTAGTTGGCAAAGTAACCACCTAGGTGCCTCCAGGGGTCTGTTCCACTCAGCTTGCTCTCCCTGTTCTTACCCTGCATGCCACCTTTGTGCAGACCTGTTGTGTGAGCTGTGAAAACCTGACACTGGCTCTCTGTACTTCAAACCCAGAACGAGCTCCCCATAAATGTCACCTGTGGTCCTGCAGTTATGGTATGCCACCAACATTACCTGTATGTGAGGCTTGCTGCAAATTTCTGGTTCCTGTCCCAGAGATTTGGGGTTCAGTAAGTCTTGAGGAAATGCTGGCACATGGGAAATTAGGGTCCTGTCTGTCTTGTTACTTCATTACTATCACATCCCTCCAGTACCACGGCTGATCCCAACTGCTGTGTGTCCCGAGTGCCCTGTTAAGTGGAATTTCCCCCATCAACTAAGGGCTGTTATCACACATCTCCCTGTTGGAAATATATTTATCGCTTTTTAAAATTCCCTTTCTCTCTAAACTGGGTATCTTGCGGGGTCTAGGTTAGATCATTGCTGAATTCTTAACCTGACACCTAAACCTCATGGTGACTCTTGAGTGATGATTATCCATATAAAATCCAAGGTATGATCTTCCCATTGTTGTGTTTGTCATGAACTGAAAGTTGAGTGAATTGAAGTGGAATTTATGTAGCCACTTCATTGAGTTCATTGTTGATCTCAAGTTCTGCGGCCGAAGGTTCCGTTTTCTCCAGGATCAGTCGGTGTGGTGATTTTTAATTTCAGACTTTGAAAATCATGTTTTAGAGCAGAGGAACACCTGTTAAACACTAACAGCTTCTGCTGTATTTTAAAATAAATAGTAACTGCATCTCTCTCCAGCCACAGTAGAGCTCAGCCAACGAAAGCTGGAAGATGCTGGAAGCCTCCCGCTCCCCAGGCTCTCAGCTGGAGTCCTGCGGTTGATTTTATGTGTTGATTGCCACAAAGTTGGTTCCAAAAAGACCTTCTGAAGCTTTTCTGTGGGTTCATGCCAGTGGGACATGCCCTGCACTTAGTGAAGACCTGGTGGAAATCTAATGACCAGAGGTGAAACTGGGAACTTCTTTTTCTTCTTAATGCTTTTGCTTATAAATATTGACATTTGATAAAAATTTAACCATCGTTACCTCTTACTCTATGAAACCAGGTAGGCCTTTTCCAGAAATTTGTGAGCCTCATGAGGCAGGGGTTTTATTATTGTTGGGAGTCTGTGTATTTGGTCCCAAGCTCAGCGTCTGACACCGTCTGTCACATCATCAAATGAACAAGCTTAAGGTAAGGCTCCAAATATGGCAAATTGATTCTTTGGTGTTTTAATTTTTTTTCTATGATATTTTTTTCCTTCCCTGGAAGACTTTTAAAAAAATAGCTTGTGATATCCTCTCCCAAATAGTCAATTTGAAAACAGTTGCTGGTACCTAGAGCCAGAGTTACTGTGCTTCCTGTCCCAGAGTTCAGAATGTTCTCTGTGTGATTCGTGCATGAAGGACCAAGACCATAGCAGTCGTGCACAACTTCTTGTTCAGTGTCAGCAAGGAGTCTTCAGGGCAGGATCTGCATTGAGTCTGGGCACCTGGCCTGAAAGTCCAAGTCAGTGCCGGGGCAAACATCTTGAGGAGAGTAGTTCTTCCTGGAAACTGGGTAATTTTAGTTGTGAGGCTATTTCTGCTGCCTGATGGCTTGTGTGGGGTTTAGGACATGTTGAGTGTTCAGGGTCTTTGCCTCAAAGACAGAGTGGTGGTGTGCTCCTGTGAGGCTGGGTGGGACATCTGGGGCCAGTTTGGCCTTGATGGTGACACCAGCAAGGGATGGAAATCACTGTGTGTATAGGATAGTTGAAGCTTATCTTGTCAACTCGTTGATAATATTTGACATTTCCTTTGGGTAACAGCAAAATAAAGATAGTACAGTAATAGAATGATCGTCATCAACTCCATAGAGCTAATGCCATTTTTTTTAATTGATCAAATTTAGTTTTAATTATGTCTGATTATTTTGGGACAGCTAGATGAAACTCTTTTGCCTTAATGCTTGATCTCTCCATTAAGTTACCAAAGGCATGATTTATAAATTGGTAAGACTCTTTTAAAGACATGGGGGCTTCATAATGAAATTGAAGCCTTTAAAATGTGGAGAGAGAAACCAGTTACAAAACAGATAATAGTGACTTTTGGCAAAACAAGTCTTTATGGAAGCATACATTAGTGATTATCTGCCAAATGCAATTGCTTTCTGAGGTTAACAGAATTATAAACAGGAAGCTACAGACACAACGATCAATACTGAGCAGCATGATATTTACATAGAAAGTTCTTTAAAATATTCTTAACAATCTTAAGTATTGGGTGTGGAATGTTACTAATTAATTTGGTTACTTAATTTGGGTATTTAAATAAATGTTCTTTTTTTTCTTCATTGCTTTTGTATGTAAACTTCAGTGTTCAGAGGATATTTATATATAATTATATTTTTATCCCTTTATTCATTCTTTTTGTTTGTTTTAATGTGGTGCTGAGGGTCAAACCCAGTGCATCACATGTGCCAGGCAGGTGCTCTACCCCTGAGCCACAACCCCAGTCCCATAATATATTTTTAATAAAAAATTTTCCCAAATTATAAAATTAGTCCAGCCAAGGGGTAAAAAACCCTTCCCTGGTTTGAGCATGTTAGATAATTCCTGTTTGTTCTGCACCTGTCATCATGTGCTGAATACTTAGAAATTCAAGTGAGTCAGCAGGAAACAAAACTGATGAACTCTTCATGAAACTCACATGTAGACCATAAGGAAATGAGTCGGTGAGATGGCATTAAGTGCTCAGGACAAAACAGAAGGCAGAGAAAGGGAATAGGACTGCGGCTGGGGGCAGAAGAAACCAGTTCACACTGCCACTAAGGGGTGTTAAATAAGGGGTGTTAGCTGGGTGACTTCAGGTCAGTCATTTAACACTGCAGTCTGTTTTCTCATAAATAAATCGGAAAAAAAGGCGTTCAACCTGTTCAGTGGGTAAGAGGAATATTGTTAGTAAAAAGGCAGCGCAGGTGTATATAGTGATAATTTCCGCCTTTATTCAGTACCAGCTTATTGAATCTTAACAGTGACGCTCCACAGCATCACAGCTCATTCCTTCACTAACCAGCAGATACTCCTTGAGTGTCTCTGCTCAGCACCTGGGACCTAACTGGGTTTTAGATAGTGTGAGATTTCTGTCTTCATTCTGGTAGAGTCTAGTTGAAGACACTTAGTGTCATGTCATATACATCTTATGTTGCTTTACAGAAAAAGTTGTTTGGTGACCTTTTGTCATTTAACTGCAAAAGTTTATATTTTAGTAGAACTTGTGATCAGATACTTAGTGTTTTATTTTCCCTTGTCATCATTTAGCATAGTAATTTGTTTCATTCCATAAGTATCTTGATTTTAAGATGGAAATGAAATGTGCCATTTGATCATCAGAAGCATTTAGTCCAAAACCACACGCTGGAATTTAGCCGAGTTCCTGAATGCTGACTGGTGAAGGAGGTAAATCGTTCTCCATTTGGGATGGAGGAGGAAGAGGAGCAGGAGGAGCAGGAGGAGGAGGAGCAGGAGGAGGAGGAGGGATGGAAATAATTTGGATACTTAAGAGAAGTTTTCAGGAGTTAAAATACTGTTTGAAAAAATGTATGATTGAGGCAGTGTGATCATGACCAGTTAAGGCTGAGCACTGAAGTCGGACTGGTTGTGATTGATTCGGGTTTGTGATTTTATCTGTGGCTGTAAAGGTCTGAGGCAGCCAGGGTACTGTACTGTACCCTCACCAATTCCAAATCCTGACATTGATGTTTGGGGCCATGACTGGGTTTCGATGACAGCACTCGGTGTGGAGGCAGATTCTTCCAGGTGGACTTAGTTGCGCCCTTTCAAAGCCAGAGCATATCTCATCAGAAAGTAATCAGAGCCACTCGGTTGCTTACTCTGTAACCTCGAGACAGTATCTGTTGCTTTGCCATCTGTGAATGGATGGTAACAGGATGATGAGAACCGAAATGAGTTGTTGGTGCACGTTATGGGATTAGCCTGCAGCAGGGTACAGACTCTAGAAAGTGCTTCCCAGTGTTGATGAAGGAAAGGTTTTCCCTACAGTCCTGAACACTCTACCATGTTCCAGTCTCTGCTTGGAAATGTCAGTACTCTCCCAATTAGGAGTGAACCTTTGATGTCTACAGTGGCAAGTTGCATCTGTGACACCTTCTGTCATGTGATCATAGGAAGCTGGAGTCGGGAGGTTGTTAAGGGGTCTTTGGGAAGGTAGAAACAGGTGACTTGCCTGCCCCTACCTTCCTTTGTGAGGGAGCTTTCAAACGGGGACCTGGAAACAAATTTCTGCTGAACTCTTCACTGTTCCTTTGCACATGCAAACATCTGCCCTTGGTAAAATTCTCCTACCAAGAATCACGGATAGTGATGTGTCACTGCTGTGCGTGCATTCAGCCTTATGCCCATAGAAATGAGTGGCTGCCATTCTTCCTACCACATTTGGGGAATGACCCAGGGGGTGGGTGTGTTGAAACTACCAGCCTGCAGTGGAAGTGATGATGATGATACTAACTGAAAGTAGGCGGGCATCTGTACCCTCTGCTTCAACAGTCCCTGCTTTTATTTATTGTATTTGTTGAGTTTTTGAGATGATGGGGCCAGTTTCTTGTTGAGAGTCTCACATTCTGGATTCGTTGGACTGTTTCCCGGCAGTGATGCAACTTATTTCCATATCCCTTGTACTCTTCTCCACTGGGGAGGTTCTAAAGGCTTTGTGAGACTTGGGCTGCTCCATTCGACGCGAGGCAGCCTCTGCTGTGCTGTTGGAGGTCCCACTGCCAGGCCCAGCGGCAGCTTGTCCCAGCGGTTGGCTCTGGGTTGATGGCTTAGTAAGTGGTCTGTCTTGTGAAGGGATGTGTGCCCCTTGCCTGTTGGTGACACTTGGCACCAGGTGGAACTCCCGTTTCCCACTGGTGATTCCTGCTGGGACTTGCTGTGTGTCGCAGTGGGATTTTCTAGGTTTGCCGTTGCTGCTGTGTTTCGTGGGTAGAATATTATGTAAAGGGGTTTTCTCTCAGCACCTGGGGTTCTTCCTAAGAAGACGGGCTACTTTTTATTTTTAAACCAATTTTTAAAGTTTAGATTCAGTCTAATAATTACCTTCATTGATGATGATAAGTGAGGATTTAAATTTTATCATGTTTTACTGTGGGCTTATGATTTTTATTCAGTGGTGCAAATAGTCAATTTTTTTGACCATCAAACTTCTATCCAGTGGGAACCATTTCTTGTGCATGTCTCATTTTTTTTTCCCCCTCTGACATCCATCCTCACTGCCTCATTGGTCTTTAAGTTCTTTATTGCTTTTTGGCACAGAAAGATGGCCCAGGCCTACCTTCTCTGCATAGTTGACCACAATAGTAATTACAGTAGCCATCACTGGACACTGACTGGTAATTCATGAGAAGTGAATGTACCACATTCAGTCCTTACCACAACCTTGAGGATATGGGTACTTTTATTTTTCCATGTAAAATGAAGACACCAAAGCTCAGTGAGCTTAAGAAGTGGTAACAGAACTTCTCCAAAGCTAGGTGCTAATGGTACAGCCTGCATCCGATCCAGTAGTTGCCCTGTTACTGTCAGTCAGCTCCCGCAGACCTGCCCCCACCCCACCCTGCCCTTTTGCACTAAGGATAGCCTTGCAGCATCTCCTGGCTCTTCTCGGCTTCCTCTCCTTGCTTTAGGTGCCCATTCCTCTTCTAGGTTATTGCATCGGGTCTCTGCCTCCTGCCTTCCACCTCCTCATGTGATCAGTCCTGCCAGCATGATTTTGTTGTTGTTGTTTTTAGCTAAACATGACATTAGAGTGTATTCTGACATGGGGTATAACTTGGTATTCTTGCAGTTGTGCACGATGTGGAGTTACGCTGGCTGTGTATTCAGTATGCACATAGGGAAGTTATGCCCGACTCATCCTACTGTCTTTCCTATTCCCACGCCTCCCCCTTCCCTTCATTCCCTTCTGTCTAATCCAGTGAACCCCCACCCCCCACCCCGTGTGTTAGCACCCACATATCAGAGAGAACATTTGGCCTTTGGTTCTTTGGGATTGGCTTATTTCATTTGGCATGATAGTCCCCCGTTCCATCCATTTACTGGCAAATGCCATAATTTCATTCCAAAAGGGTTTTCTGTTAAAGGGCAGCTCCACTTGGTGGACGGTGCAGAGCCAGCCTTCTCCATGACACGCAGGCTTCTCCCACCATACCTGCAGGGCAGGCCAGCTTGTCTTCTCCTCTCACTGATACTTGCTCTTACACCTTGCACATTTTGTTTCTTCTTGGAATCCTTCCACTCTTAAATTTTCATTTTATTTATTTATTTTTCAAAATTCAGCCCAGAGGGGCTTCTCCTGGGAATGTGTTTTCCCATTTCTCTCTGCAGAGGTATCCCTGCATCTGGCCAGTTCCCCTGAAGCACAGTACTTTCTACATGTGTCCTCAAGGGTACGGCCATCTCCTCTAGCAGGCCACACCAGGACAAAGCTCCACAGACCCATCTTGTGCAGCTTTCAGTCAGCGTGTAAGTACCAGTTGTGAACGCTCAGCACACACCTGAACAGGCTCAAGCTTGGTTCTCCTCATGGGAGTCGCCCCTTGGACTCTTTATTCAGTTGATGCTGTCTTGTGGTAGGGTTCAGCTTGTCCTCAGGACGTTTTTTTCTCATGCCAGTTTTCTTAAAAACTCAACATTCACAGTTCTCAGCACTCTGTTTATGGGTTGTAGTACAGTCCAATGCTTAGTTATATGTTTAGTCCAGCAGATCACAACATTTGAACTTGATTCTTCTCAGTACAAAGAACTGTGCACTCTGTAGGTTCCTAGTGAACAATTTGGTGTATTAAATGACACAGACTTTAGTCACCAGGAGCCAAATGTGTACCCTCCTTTTAGAAGTGTTCCTATGCCAAGACTCTGCTACAGCAAGAATTTTCAAGTGTGGAAATGCCAAGCCACCTGGGATGAAGTACCAGACAATCTCATGACCCCAGTTGGGGGAGATATGTGGTCAAGACTGGCAGGTGCAAGTTTGTCCCATTTAGGATAAATATTGCCTCAAGGTTAAGTCCCTACCTATTTATGGCAGCACAAGCGAGACCCAGATGATCCCCCCGCCCCCGCGCCCCCGCCCCCCGCCATGTGTGCAACCAGTGACATAGAGACCAGAACTGCAGAGCACACCCCTGAAACACTCCACACTGCGTTAGATGTGGCTGGCATCCTTGACTACTTGCCTTTAAAAAAGTAAAAAGAGTGATTAAGGTTAAGGCCAGTCTACTGCGACCCCTGAGGATCACCAGCCAAGACCGCATTGAGTCGGGGCTAAAGTTGGAATTCGACGGAGTCCAGTTACAGTTTTATAAAACATATGGAAAAGAAGCTTCTTTACTAAGCACTGGAATTCTAGATCTAGTCTGTGTTTAGGCAAAGTTGTTTTAGGATAAAATGAAAGGATTATTTCACAGGTAGTAAGCTTGGTATTTTAGGTGGACTGTATAGCTAGATTGAAAATTATTTGCATAAATGAATGGATCCATAATGGATTCTCAACAGTGAAAGCCTCAAATCTGATTCTTTGAAATAGAGTGAGAGAGACTCAGCCCTCTTTTCTATTAATACTCTCTTACCAGCAGTCTTCAGCCTGCACACACAGTAGTTCCCTTCTGGGGTCTGCTCAAAAGCCATGCATCCTCAATCTGGAAAGCTACCCGTGTGCCCCCAGGTTTCCCTTGTGAGGAGGGCCAGCAAAGTTATTTGTGGACTCTTTCTCTCTAAAAGTTGACCTCAGGGTATAGTGGGAAATATTTTAGTACATCACCATCTACTGCACACACTTGTTAAACATAAAAAGCACTGGCCTTGCTATGTGCTCTGTCATGGTGTAGTTCATTTTATGAAGGGCCATCAGTTAAAGCAACTTCATGGCTAGTGGGTCTGCACCTGCAGTTGGACAAATGTGACTCTCAGCGGGCCAGGGGGCCAGGTGTTAGAACCCTTGCTTTATCACAGTCAGGCTCTGTGTCAGAGTATCTCATGTTTGCACATAGTTCTTATAGTCATTATCTCTTTGTTGCTTAGGATGACAGATCAGGTCTGATATGTGCTTACCTCAAGCACTCAGAAAGAATTACAGGTTGGTCTCTGGCATATCAACAGTATCGAGATCTGACCCACACTAGTCCTATAAATTGTAGAGCTCTTACCTTCTCGGCTGGCATCCTTGACTACTTGCCTTTAAAAAAGTAAAAAGAGTGATTAAGGTTAAGGCCAGTCTACTGCCTCCTTGTGGTCAGAGCACAGATGTGTAAAGAGCTGCAGGGTATAGCAGTGAACAGATGAGACAGGTGGAGTTGGAGACAAAATATGTCGTATGGCAGATTGTGGTGGGTGCTAAGGAGGCAAAGCAGGGAAGGGGACACGAAGGGCTGGGATAAGGTTTGGGATTTTAGGCAGGGTCACTGAAGTGTTAGCATTGTGTGTGTGTGTGTGTGTGAGAGAGAGAGAGAGAGAGAGAGAGAGAACATGTACCCCCGCAGTGGGGGTTAACCCAGAGGCTCTCCTACTGAGGTACATCCCAGCCCTTTTAATTTTTTTATTTTGAGGTAGGAATTTGCCAACTTGCCCTGAGTGGGAGGGTCCCATGGTTTCTGGAGAGGAGGGAGGGGGCTGAGGGGACAGAGGGCAGCCTGTTGTTGATCAGGCTTGGGGAGCACGGGGTATCAGAGGAGCTGCATGCAAGGTGCGCAGGACCTGGTGGGATGGTGGCGGCAGGAACAGCCAGAGTGCCCCCATTCCAGAAAGACTGGATCTGGGCAGGAGAGGAGAGGAGAGGAGGGCCGAGCTTGATGCCGCCTGGACAGACTGGGAAGACTGAGGCGGGGGCTGGGGCATCAGGCGCCCAGCCTGGGCCCGCAGGAACTTGGGATGCGACTCAGTCTGATCGGAAAAGCCAAGAGGGTGTCAGGATCCTTCATTTATAGTTTTGCACAGTTCTTCATTTGTTTGAAAAAGAAGCCCAAAACAGCTTCTGGTGAGAGTGGCCATGACATTTTTGTGCTTGGCTACTATGTTTTTGTGTGTGGCTGTCCCCACTCTGTCTTTCCTGTGGGGCTGAGTTCTTGGTAGTTTCTTTCTCAACCAGCCAGGGGAAGGAAGTCTGTTGAGCAGAAAGAGAAAACCAGCTGTGAAGAGGAGAAGGGTGCCTTTCCTCCATCTTTTGGCACCCATATGGTTCAGTGGTATAATTTGTGGCCTTTTCCAATTAGAGAAATGTGGGTTTAAAAATAAAATGGTAAAATACACCTAATGCAAACTTTAACCTGGGAGCCATTTTTAAGTGTGCAGTTCAGTGGTATTGAGCACATTCCCGCTGATGTGCAGTCACCACCTCAGAACATCTCCAGAACTATTAAAAAATGAAATTCTGCACTTAGATCTCCTTCTCAAATGTACCTCAGAGTTACCCAAATTTACCATGAAAAATTACTATACAGACATAAAAATGTTTTCATATAGATTAAATATTTGATTCTAAAAATGTCATGGAAGCCTCTCTAGAGGACAACTTCTCCACTTGGGGTCTAAACAGAATTCTTGTGAAGTCCAGGGGACTCTTGCCGGACTCCACCTTTTCTGGCCAATTCCCCCTTCAGCAAATGTCCTCTTGTGTCTTCTGGATGGCTTTGTTGGCCCTTAAAGTCCCTTCCAAATTGGGCTAGTTATGTAGACCCCTTGTGGCCTTCAGATACGTGTGAATGCTTTTCAAAGTCTCCTGCCGCGAAATCCCAGGGGATTCTTGTGCTCACAGTTGCACCTGTGTGCTGAGCGTCCCTCTCTGTGTCCCTGAACTCTGTTACTGGACTCAAGAATCCTCTTCCTTGCCATTTGCTTCTCCCAAAACAAAACAAAACAACAAAACAAAACAAAATAGAAAACACCTGTTGAATTAAAGCCTGTCCCAAGTCCTTCAGGTGTCTTTGCAGGGTCTTGCCTGATGTTTGCTGCTTCACCTTGAACTCTCTGCAGAATTAAAGTCAGCTTTATTCATCCTTATTTCCCATTGCACCTGTTTAGAAGAACCACCGCCCCGCTTTGCTGAAGTAGCATGATTTAGAGACCTGGCTTTGCTGCGTCTGATTGTGCCCAGCCAGTCTGAAGATTTTCCACCTCACCAGTCAGCTTGTCCCGTTTACTGGTTCTTACGTGTGGCACTAGCTCCAGGCTCTTGGCTCCCTTCACCGGCTTTGCTCGCCCTTCAAAGTCATACTTGTTTCGGATTATGAGAGTTTCAACTGGGAGCCTTCCGCGTTCACTTTCTTTTATCTCCTTTTATTTCACAGTGTGCTTGTTGTTCACATCAGGCTTTTATTTCGTTCTCCTTCAAATAAAAATAGTTTGTATTTTTAAAACAAACTTATGTAGGGGTTATGGCTCAGTGGCAGAGCGCTTGCCTGGCATGTGTGAGGCTCTGGGTTCGATTCTCAGCACCACATATAAATGAATAGATCAAGGTCTGCCAACAACTTTAAAAAAAAACTTATCTAGGGGGGGAAAAAACAAGCAGTGAAGGGAATAATGCCAGAATGTGGAAACTCACATAAAATTTAAGCATCAGAACTAAATCACTGTTACATTAATCACATCATCATCTTGTTCATATGCAGTAATGGCAACATGAATGCTGCCTTAGTTACCAACTTCCAAAATGCTTCACACCCAGACACATGAGTTGCTTTCACACCAACCCTCTAGGGGTGGGTACAGGTTGAACATCTCTAATCTAAAATCTTAAATACCCCCAAATCCGAAACTGTTGGAATACAGTCAAAATGCACATAACATTTTTGGGTTTTGGGAGCATTTCATACTTGGGGTTTTTTAGATTAGGGTGCTCAGCTGGTCAGGTCTGTGCAAATATGCTCAAATCCGAAAAACTCAGAAATGTGAGACACTTCTGGTGCCCAAGCCTTTTGAATAAGGGATACTCTGACAACTGCTGCGTATCTATGCCGATGAGTGAACCGGAGCCGCTGGAGCCTGTGGAAGCTGCTCAGAGCCACTGGGCCAGAGCCGGGCAGGTGTGCACTTGGGACCCAGCCAACCTGTCTGTGACTTCCTCTCCTCCTTGCTGTGCATAGCTAGAGCAAATGTATTTTTCTGTGTCCTGCCTTTTTTTTTTTTTTAAACTGAAGTATATATTAGAAATAGTTTCATATCTTTGTACAGATTAAAATTTAAGGCCGTCATGAAGGTAGAGAGGGGAGACTTCTGCATTAGGCTACCTCTGTTCCCTTGATGAAGTTACCTAATCCTCTTTGTGCCTCAGTCCCTTCTCTGTAGAGAGGGGAGGACAGATTAGGGTTCTGCAAGAATTAATGAGTTAATATAGATAAAGAGCTTAAAGCAGTGGTTGCAAAATAAGCACCTGCAAATGTTAATTACCCATGTTAAATGTCAGGTACCCGCCGCGTCCTTTGTTCATTCTGGGCTTATTCATGACGGATTCACTTGGGAGGGTGCTTTGATAGTAGTGCTGGAGCCAGTCATGTGCACTTTTTTTTAAACTGATTTGTTATCTAAGTGTCATTCTCAGTAAGGTTCTCTGTTGGTTTGGTGGCTGGCGAGTCTCTTTGAAGCTTTCATTAGTGGTGTGTTGTTTTCAGTGAGTCACATTGTAGGTGTGTTCTGTGGAACAAACCTGTCCTTGGATTATGACAACAGGGAAATTTTATTTCAAGGAAGCTCCGTTCTGGGAGACGGGTGCCTCTGCCTGAGGTCTTTTCTCTCTCTGCCAGTTAGCACCAGCTACTTGCTGCCCACTGTTGCTGTTGCAGATCAGCCATGCCTCAGTGAATTGCTTAACGCAGAATTCATTTAATTCAGCCCAAATCAGTTGTCCTGGCCAAGCAGATGGGGAACAAGCAGGGTTATGTCCCTGCCACACCCCACCTGGCCTCCAGGGCTTCACCACGTTCATACAAGGCAAGCTTCATTTCTTTTCTATGATTGACAATTGCATAAAAGAACATTTTTACTGTGATTTTGTTGTGAGAAATTGAGACTGTTTGGCTGGTACTAGTTTTGCACACTTTTGCATATTAGGGATTATGCCTTATTTAGGAGGTATGTTATCTTTTGGGAGCCCCCATCTACAAGCACTTTTAAAGTTCAGGTTCAGTGTTTGGTGAACAAGTAGTGTCTTGTTTGCAGGAACCACCTCTTCTGTCTCCTCCATTTTCCCTCAACCTGACCACTGACTACAGGTCCTCCAAGTTCTGAATAGCTGTGTCCTGGCTGGACCAACAGGATGAGTTTAATAAATACACAGTTTATAAGGATCATAAGAACAAGCTTGTACTTAATGGTTTTATTTTTTGAAGTTTGATTTGCATATTTCATGACATGTGCATGATGTATATAATTATCGCCACTACTTCTTGCCAGTCATACTCTCTCCTCACTTCCTTTCCACCCCGCCGGCTGCTGTGTTGGGGCTTTACATTAGTGACTTGAGATCCTGTCGTGTGCAGACATTAGCATATAGGTGATGAGGCTCCAGTTATGAGCTTGTTACCAGTGATCAGAATAGTATAGAAGGTGACATTAATTCATTAGCAGCAGTTATTTATTTCTCTGACGCAGAAGACCTAAAAATACAGACCAGTTAAATGTCAGTGAAAAACACAACATTATGAGCAAAATATTAGGGAGGCATACCCATGTTCTTTCTGGTCATATCTATTTTGGGCTCACACAGGGAGGCCTACATTAATTAATTAATTCTCTAGGCTGGTCACCCAGGCCTGCACCTAGGCGCAGAGGGCTTGGCTAGCTAGAGTTGTCTGGGGGCCAGGCTGGCTGCTGGGGAGGAGGTGGCCCCAGTTCTCCTTCTTGAAGGTTGCTGACAGTTGTGTCACCCATCCGTCCCTAAGTAGCTCTTCAAAGTCACCTGAGTGACATGCTGGAGATGTTGCCCAGGCCTTGGCCATGTTTGAGCCCCGTTCCCAGCACCAGATTCCTGTGAGGGCCAAGCGGGCCAGGAAATGATGGTCCAGACTTCCAGGAGAAGAAAGGGAAACCCACTTCTTAAGGTGCATACTGTGATGTTTAAGGAGGTCCTTAGAAGTAAAGCTGTCGCTGCACTGTGCACCCCATGAAGGAGTTTTAATTTTATGGGGTTGCTTTTTAGGGAGAACAGTTAGAAAAGATTTGCTTCTAAGGGCCTCCGGAAACTGCCCCAGGAGTTGAGCCTGGTGCCCTTGTGCTGCTGTGTGGCTCCCTGTGTAGTTCACCTCCTGTGCCTCGTGTCCGTGCAGTTCTACTTCTGTCCTCAATAAGCTGTGAGCAACTTGGCTGCCAGAGGCACGAGAGTGGTCAGGTTATGAACACCGGTGACCATGTCCTTCAAATCAGCACCCGGCCCAAGGGTCTATTCCCTGTTAAATCATAAGCCAGTCATATGAATGCATAACCCTGGTCATGAACCAGGAAGAGACCCCTCTGCTCCTGCCAGCCCCCCTCCAGGAACTGGAAACAGGGTGCTAACTAAGCAGCCTTTCCCTGGGCGCCTGGTGGTGGTGTTCTAACAGCTCCTGCGAACAAACAAAATGCTTTAGGATGAGAAGCAAAAGGTCCCTCCTCCCTGGGGCTGTGCCTGATCCTGGAGACCATGTGTGCTTTAGCTCCAAAAGAAAGGTTTAAGTGCTGCTGTGCCTGCTGTTTGGTTGGAGGCATTTTGTTCTTTTTCAAGGGAGTAGGGTGAATTTACACTGACTTTGGTGGAGCCTTTAAAGAAGACTTAAGCTCACAGCCGAAATCTCAGCTCCACCTGGTGACAGCCTACCCGAACTACTCCCTTTCTTTTGAAAAGAAAGTAATTTTTGCCAGAGCCGTAAAACTTAAAACCATAGTAAATAGCGCTCATTGTGATTTCTATTAAAACAGTATTCTTTATAACTAACCTGTGAAAGACCTCTAAACATGACCTAATGGATCAACAAAGTTCTTTGCCTCTTGGGGGCAGTTCAGTTAATAAAGTTGGAAGCCTGCTGCAGCCGTCAATGTGGGCTAAGTCAGACGCATGAAATGCTTCAGGACAATTATTTGATTTGTTCGTCTTTATTTTGCAGATCCTAGGCCTCTTACTCCTGAGTAGCTTCAAAGGGAATTTGCCTGGTAGTGACTCTTTGGCTTGTCTATGGCGAGGCCTTTCTAGTCTACCTTGGTGCTAAGGGCCTGGTATGGCTTCCCAGCTAGTCAGTGTCTGCTGATTAGAGCAAGAAACGTCTTTTCAGATGGGTGCTTCCTGAAGAACATTTCTAGTTCCACTTCATGCCAGAAATGGGGGGAGGGGGCCGTTTGGTTCCTTAATCCTTTGGAATTAATTTATACTCACAAAGAATAACCCTCCAAGAGTTTCGACTAGCCAGGTGTTGCTCGAAGTTTGCATTTGTTGGCATCCTGCCTAAGCGATCCTGGCTTTGACACAGCTGATTCCTATTGCAAAATGGTATTTCCCATGGGGGTGAGTCTGAAAAGATGCTCCAAGAAAGCCACTTTCTCCTACAAGCATCTAAATTAATCAGGGAAATAAATAGCCATTTGAAGCTTTTCATAGGAATGCAAAACAAATATTTAATGCAGAGCTGATCTCAAAAGCGGCTTAGTTGTAAATGCCTTCATTGAAATAAACTTACAGTTCTGATCTTTGCTTCTTGTGGGACCTATGGCTGTGACTGAGGCACAAGAAGGTCCAACTGTGTAAGTCAGTTATGTGTTTCTGAGTAGAGAAAGGAGGGTCTGATGAAAGAATTTTGGAAAAGATAATGGTTAGGAAGATACCATTGTAGATTTAAAAAAAAACCAGTTCTCAGCCGGGCATGGTGGTACACACCCATCATCCTAACAACTCAGGAGGCTGAGGCAGGAGGATCATAAGTCTGAGGCCAGCCTCTGAAACTTAGCAAGACCCTCAGCAACTTAGTGAGAACCTGTCTCAAAGTTTGGAAAAAAAAAAAAAAAGTGGCTGGGGCTTTAGCTCAGTGGTAGAGTACTTACCTCACATGTGTGAGGCCCTGGGTTTGATTCTGGCACCACATAAAAATAAATACATAAAAGATAATGTGTCAATTTGCAGCTATATATGTGTATGTATGTATATACACATATATATTATATATATTTAAAGGGCTGGGGACATAGCTTGAAAGTACAGTACATGCCTAGCATGTACAGTATTGGAAAACAAAAATAAATGTCACAGTTCTTCATGAAGATAAAATAATCTTAAATTTCTTTATCTTTGGAAGCATAGCTTCAAAATATATAAGGCAAAGCTGATATAACCTCAAATCTGTAGTTAGTGGAAATTGTTGAATGACTTCTCCATAAGTGACTAGTAGGTTGATCAGAGAGAAACTGTTGAGATAGATTTGAATAGCTGCAGTTTTGTCTGAGCTAGTGGACAGGAAAACCCCTTCTTTAATAAGTAGTTAAACTTTTAAAATGTGAGACATAATCTTAATTTTTCCGTGTACTAAGCTACAAAACAGTAAACATCAACAAATACCAAATTTATACTATGGTCTCTGATCACAGCTTATTAAATTAGAAACTGAATTTCTAAGCACATACATTTTGGGAATTTGAATTCAAAATAGCTTTGAAATACCACTAGGAGTGTACAGGTATTACCACACTGCACTTAAAAGACACCAGACGATTGAGAGGCGGCTGAGAGCAGTCGGATTGCTCAGAAAGCAGACAACTCCTACAGACACCTGCGGGGACGCAGGTCGAGCAGGGAGCCTTGAAGGAATCAGCGGTCTGACCTACTCATCCACACCGTGCCCCCACACCAGACCCAGAGAGTTCCCAGTGCACCCCAAGAAAAAGTCGAAGGAAGCCAGCAATAGTTTAGTGTTAGGGAGTTTGTTTGTGGGTTACTGTGACGCAAGTTCAAGAGATGTCATTTCTTCCAGTGATAACTCCAGTGTACAGACGTTCCTCAAGTTACAGTGGGGTTGTGTCTTGTTAAGCCCATCCAGGGTTGGAAGTACAAGTATAAAATGCATCGAGTGCCCCCAACCGCGGCACATCAGAGCTTAGCAACACCTGCCCCGTAGGGCAGGTGTACCACCCCCTACCCCCACTGCCCCACAGGGCAGGCGTACCACACCCCCCTCCCCTTACTCGGCTGCTTGGAGCTTTGGCTGCTTCTGCTGCTCTGCCTTGATTGGAGCGCATGTTGCCAGCCAAGAAAAGACACACACTTGAAGTGCAGGTTTTTTTTTTTCCCCTGAATGCATATTGATTCAACATCATCCTAAATATTTCTAACCTAATAGGACTGTAAGAATACTATAATACCATTATATTTTAATAATAACCACCATTACATAAAATGATATTGATTCAAAATGCCACTTTTACAATTGGCTTATTTTAGTTGGGCTCTAAACTATGACTCCACATTTGGCTGGCCTGACTCTTTCCCTCTATTTTATTGTCCTCTTTCCAATCATTCCTTGAAAGAACCAGGGCATTTGTGGTGTGGATTGTCCCAAGTCTGTAATAGCTGACTGCATCCTAGTTGTATTTGTTTTTCTGTCCCCATGTAAGTTGCGAATTTTACATAAATTGATAGTTACTGGATCTAGGGGCTTGTTAAATTCAGGTCAGTCTCTTTGTCAAGAACCCTTAGAGACAGTGCTGCAGCCTTCCGGTGGCATCTAACCAGGAAGCACATGATATCTGGTTGTCCCACTTTTAGTGAGGTTAAGATTCATCGGTGAATTCAGGTGTTTTTATGTCTATGAACATAGGCATAAAATTTCCTAAAGAGAGTGTGAGCAAGAATTCAGCAGTGTATTAAAAAAATGACCAAATTAACATACAAAAATGGCATGTAATATATGTCATTATCATAAAATCATCTCAACTAAGAGATTGGGTCTTTTTTATAATTTATTGCCTTTAATTAAAAACTCTTAGCAAATTAGCAATAGAACCTGCTCTGACATAGGGTATCTACTCAGACTTGCTTTAAACATGGTGAATGATGAAATGTTACAAGTATTCTATTTAAAATACAGAGCAGTGGGCTTGAGACCTGGAAACCAAGAAACAAGGCTGTCCATGTAACAGGCAGGTGTGGATGTCAGTAAGGGGGGACACAAGGTAGACCATGAACTGTTTTTCCATCAGAGCACCAATTTAAATACTTAAGAAAACATTTATAGTAGCAACAAAATCATAACCACAAATCTATAAATCCAAATGTGCAAAATCTTTATGAAAATAATTAGAATGTTACTGAAGACAATTAAAGAGAACCAAATAAATAGACTAGTGTTCCATGCTGGTGGATGGGAAGGCTTGTTACTTTTAATTCTTACCCCTCCCCATTTATAGATGCAGAATAATTTCACTAAAAATCCCAAAGTGAGAAGGGTTTTGCTTTCCTAGTTTTTGTTGCCTCTCCGTGTTGGTCACTGTTGTGTGACACAAGATGACAACTTGTATGCGAGAACACTGTTCCCGGAATGGCCAGATAGTTTTCACATAGAGGAGGTGGGTGGCTCACCCTGTCAGACCCCCTCACCTGCCCTGGCGTGGTGGGGCTGTCTGCTGTCTTCCTTGGAGCCCCAGACCTCCTTTGGTGTTCAGCAGGCAACAGCTTTTCTCAGCATTGGTTTTTGGGAATGCCTTTCTTTTGCCTTCATTTTTGAAGGAGCATTTTGTGCAGCATAGAATCTTGATTTTAATTTGGTGCTTCGAGGATGTCTTCCCCTGCCCTCTGGCCTTGCTCCTTGCTGATGGACAGTCAACCCCCCGGGCATGGTGGCATTTTGCTTTCCTGGCTGATTTCAGGCTTTTCTCTTTGCCTGTATTTCCAGATATTTAATGGACGCACTTATGCATATATTTTTGTGTTTTATGTTATTTGCATTTTGCCGAGTTTCTTGGGTCCATTAATTTGTTTAGTTTTGTCTTTGTTGTTGGGGTGCTGCACATGGAGCCCAGGGTCTCCTGTGTGCTAGGTACATGTTCTACCATGAGCACATTCTCACCCCTCTTCATTTTCTTACATCTTTTTTGTGTGTAGCTTGCATAAATTCTGTTGCTCTCTAAATAATTCACTGATTCTTTCTCCTGCCATCTCAAAATCTGGTGAAATTTTTAAAAATTTAGATTGTATTTTTTAAGCTTAATTAAAAAAAATCTTGTTTCTTTGTGGATGTTTCCTACTTGAGTTATTGTCATGTTTTCCTTTAGTTCTTCAAATATTCTTTAAACATCTGTGTGTCGGGGGCAGGTACTGGGGACTGAACCCAGGGGCACTCTCCTGCTGAGCTGCAGCTCCAGTTCTTTATACTCATCATCATCATCATCATCATTATTTATTATCATGTAAAGTTTGGAATAGGTTGGCGGGCCTCAAACTTGGGTTTCTCTTGCCTCCGACTCTTGAGTTTCTGTGATTTCATGTGCCACTGCTCCTGGTTTAAAATATCTTGAATGTTTTTATTAGCCTAGTTTGAAATCTTTTCTCAGCTAAATCCAATTTCTGGAAAAACTGGAGAAAATTTCCATCAAATGTTTCTATTCAAGCTGGGCTCATGCTTTTCCTTTTTTTTTTTCTTTTCCCTCCCTTTCCTACTCTGTTCGCTTGCTTGCTTTCAGGATATAAAAAATTGTTTTGCCCAAAGCATTTTGGGGTATGTGTTTATATGTGTGCTTTAAAGTTACTTGTTTGATGTAGCCCAAGAAATGTTGTCACACCGACTTTTCTGTTCAGCTCCCCACCATCACCCCACTTCTGAGCCTCACTCTCTAGGAGTCACTCTTGGATATCTGGAGGGTTTACTTGTGAGCCAGGTTTGGTGGGAGGCCATGTGTGAACCTCAGGAACCCACAAGCTCCCGTCCTGCTTGGGCTGGGAATGCAGTGGAGGCCCGGGCCACTGTCTGGGCTGCCCCAGGTCTTTCTGGGCTGCTCGGGTGTGCGCAGAGGCTCGCAGAGGGTGGGGCCGTGCAGTGCTCATTGGGAGCTTTAGAGGCCCAGGACCCTCGTGGTGTCTGCCTGCCCTGCCAGCCAGTCACTGCCAATGTCACTGTGCTGTTCTGGGGAGACCCTTTCCCCCAGCCTTATCACTTGCCTGTTTTGGCTTTCTAGAGCCTGGAATGATTATTTTTGCTAATTTTCTCAAGTTAAAGTTCTTTTCCTCCCCGGTAGAAAGGATCAGTCAGACTCTGTAGCGGAAGTCCCCCTGCCAGGCCTAGAACCTATATAAAAACATCTGACTCGTTGATTGTCCCCTCTTCGGAAGCCTGGCTTTGGGGACACCACTTCACTGGTTCCCTGCCACTGCTGTGCCCCTCTCTCAGGTCTCTGCGGCCTGCCTCCTGCTCTCTGGGTTCTCAGCTGGGTGAGTGCCCCGGGCATCGGCCCTCGGGCTCCTCTCTCTTTCCCTGGTCCATACTCACTCCTGGGGTCTCGGGAATCTGATGACCCTTTAGTGCCCTCTGATGCCAGCTCTCTGTCTAGCCTGAGTTCTGGATCTGTGAGTCGAAAGGCTGCTCTCCCTCTCCTCTCAGCTTGTTAAAACTAGACCCTTGGGTCAGTCACGTTTCAGTCAGCATAGCTCCATCCTTGGAGTGGTCGCTCGGGTCAGATTCCTTGGTCAACCTTCACCCTCCATGTCTCTTCTGTCCATGCCCAGGGCGTCAGGAAGTCCTGTGAGCACCGGTACTGGTGATCTCCAGAGAGAACCCGCAGGACACGGATGCCTGGAAGGGTGGATGATGGGGTGTGTGTGCATGGGGGGCATTGATTAGGGAAATTGGCTCATGTAATCGTGGAGCCTGAGAAGTCCCCAGGTTGGCACTGCCCACTCCTCGGAATATTCTTCCTCGGGCATCCACATGACTCACGGCCTCCTGGACAACTTCTCTGCCGTTACCCTGTCCTCTTCCTGTGGGCTTTCTCCCAACAGTTGTGTACATGACTGTGCTAAACTTATTTGTTTTGTCTTACTCCCTCACTTGAACATAGCTTTGAGAATAAGAGGGAGAAGTGATGTCTGTGTTTTCTTCTGTGTTATAGTCTCAGCAACAGCAGGAAGCCTGACGTGTTGTGGAGTCCCAGCAAATATCGGAGGAGTGAGGACTGACTGGTTAGGGAGTCCACCTGGTTCAGGGGCTTCCACCCAACTGTCAGCACCTCTTACTTGGCGGATCTCCGAGCTAGTTTGTCAGACTTGAAGTCTACAGACGTTGAGCATCACTCCCAAAGATTCTCTCTAGCTTGTTGCAGTGCTGTTTAAAATTTATATTTGGCCAAGTCCTCTTCACCCTATACAGTCTCCCTTACTTAGCTGGACTTGGAGAAAGTACACTTTTCACAAAAGCCACCCCGCACCCTGGTCTGGCTCATGCCCGTTTCTAATATTGTTGAATACCAGAGGTCCCATTAATCTTCTGCAGCGAGCCTCATGCTCTTCCTTGGCACTGTGGCTGTGTTGCTTTGTGATGTTGAAGATGCTATGGCTTCTATAACATGGTGCCAGACCTCTGCAAAAGTTGAGATTTTGATTTCTGGCCAAAGCAATTGTGTTACGGTTTGTTTGTTTGTGGAACATAAAGTGCTTTATTTGCCTAAAGTGCTTTATTTGCCTATCATTGGTTGTGAGTGAGTGAGTGTGTGTGTGTGTAGGTGTGCCTTTGCGTAGTTTGAATAGTCTTTTGTGGGCTGCATTACACACTGGAGTGAGTTTTATTCCTGGGTGGATAGATTCATTTCTTTCAGCAGAGGCTTTGGGAGTTTTTCAATACCAGTCAACTACCTCAGTGAAATCTATCATAAATGTTGCTTTTACCAAGAGTCTACCAGGTGCCTGATATATTCTGTACCTGAATGTTTTGGCATCTCTTGGCATTTTGGCTTGGGTTGTTTGTTTGTGGAACATTAAGTTTAAAAGTGAATATTTGGACAAGTGTTTCAAAATTTAAGGTGTGTGGAGGCTTGCGTATAGCACTGTAATTTCTAACTTCACTGTGCTGTTATGAAAATAGAATTAGATTGAAAATTCCCCACCTCAGACATCCTAGTTTATCTATTTTTAGTTACCCAACAATATCATCTTTGTCTCTATCCATTTAAGAACAGCAGTCTTGGAAGCACAGTAGCATCATTCAGCTTCAGAACAGGAATTTCTTTATGATTTCTTCGATCTCTCTATTTAGTAATTTTAGTTTGTGTTGCCAGTGAGAAATAGCCAATGTCTTATCCTGCTTTGAGGCATCTGAAGAGTAATGCAGTTGTTGTGAAATTAGTTCTTATAGTTATTTTTCAGTTGTAGCAGCTGTGTGGGAGAAGTTCTGATGCGCCCTGTTTATACAGTACACACATATAGATTTGATTCAATTTGTGATTTGTTTGTCAAGTAGAAAAGAAGCAAGCAGATTTATTCGTACCAGATACCACTCTACACTATTCAAACGAAACACCAGAAATGTGACCTATTGGTAAAATCTTTCAATGGCTTCTCCTTTGCAAAATATTTATTCCGGTTTTTTGAGGCGTGGGTAAGCCCTATTTAAAAAAAAATGGATAAATCAGATACTGAATTTTATGGCCCCTAGCCAAAAGGATCTTTTTGATCTCTCAGTCTCATTGGTGAGGAGAGGGCCACAGCCTGCAATTCCTTGTATCATGAGAGGCGTTTTTCATCCCTGGTCTCTAGTGTCCTCACGGGAGGGGAGGGAGAAGGGCAGTGTTGATGGTGTCCTGAGTGTTTTTCATGGGGTGGATGGAAATTCACATTTGCTAATAACCTAAGCCATTGAATTTCCCCTTTATTTTTGTTCTAAAAGTTAACTTACCATTTCACTCTTTGGAAACAGGGCTATTGAAAATTCCTGCACTTTAATTCTACCAGTGTGCTCCAAGAGTGAGTTAATTAATTGGCAGATGTAAAAATATAGAATTTCGTTATTATTGAAGGAACTAAATAATGAAATGTTGTGTATCTGGTTTCGTGCTGTGCTACGGAGCAGGCTCTGAGATCCTGCTTTGAAACGGCCCGAGAGACCTCCTGTGGGGAACACTCATGGGTACTGTGCCTGCGGATCCTGCCTCCTCGCACCTGCTTGCTCCTTCTTTCGAGCACCCATTGAATTATTTTGGGGGATTATTCCTTACTAAATTCCCATGTGAGATTGTCTTGAAACCCTTGGATGCTCCTGTTCACTTGCCCTTTGTAAGATTGTCCTGCTAGCCCCAGCAGTTGAGGAAGTGGCTTCTTCATACCCAGGAAGCCTTTTAGACAGAACATGTCTCTCACATGGGTAAAGTTAAATGCTATTCCAGGTTGATTGGTAGTTTATGTTCTTTTATGAATGGCTTAGGCAGAATTTGGTCTACTCTCAATTTCGAGTGTTGGCCTTACTGATTTGAAAGAGCTTTTTATGCATTAAGATTTAGCTTCTTAGTCACAGTCGGTCAGTCTTATTTTATGATCATTTTTTATGTATATTACACACATTTTAAATGTTTCTGTTCAGTGTTGGCATTAGGGTTGGCAAAGCCGCCTTCTCCCCATCGTGTGGTAGAAACTAGTGTGCTGTGCTCCTCACAGGAATCTGAGAGGACCGGGGGGTCTCTACAAGACCAGGAGGAGTCTTAAATATTTTTGGCCAGAAACATCTTTTTGCGCCACGATTAATTCCAGACCACGGGCTGCCTAGGTGACTTTCTGCTAAACTTGTTACATGAGGTGTGGTTCACATACAGTAAGTGTCTATGGATCTTAAGTGCACAGGTAGGTGAATTCTGACAGACATATACACCTGTGTAACTACCACCTGACAGGGATGCCTGCATTTTTATCACCTCCAGACCCCCCCACCCAGCCCGTTCCTCCCCCCACCCCCACCACTTCAGCCACTGTCCATTCCTCTTTCCTCACGCCAGTTTGCCATCTCCATGACGTCATACAGATGCAGTCACACAGTGTGTGTCCTTTAGTGTCTCCTTCCATTTGCTGAGCATGGTGACATTGCACGATCAGTAGCAGTCCTTTTATTGTGAACATCATCCTAGTGTCCCATTACTCTAACAAATCCCCGAGATGAGTCCGCTTTCAAGGAAGAAGGCTTATTTTTGCTCACAGTACAAAAATCTCACAGAGGTTTCTGTCCATGGTCACTTGTAAGCTCCCCTCTTGGGGGCCTTCAGTGAGGCAGCACCTCAGGGTGGGACCACGCAGCAGAGAAGCTGCTCACTCCTGGCAACCAGGAAGTAGAGAGTGACAGAGGCTGGTGCCCCAGAACCCCCTGCAGGGGCACACCCCCGCGATCCTGCCTAATGAGGCACCACCACCTGAAGGTTCACCACCTCTGAATAGTGTGACAAGCTGGTGTAGGCCTTTGGGGGACCCTCACCCAACTGTAGCCATCATATGAGCACCTCAGCCTGCTCACGCACTTTCCCGTTAGTGGATCCTGGGCTGGTTCCATCTGTCTCTCGGGGAAGAAGGCGGCTCGAGCAGTCTTGTAAGGTCTGCTTGTGGACTGGGCAGCATTCCTAGAGTAGACTTGCTGGGGTAGCTGTGTGTTGAAGGAACTGCCAGAACATTTTCCAGAGTGGTTGTGTCACTTTACTCTAAAGCAAGACATTGGGAGTCGCTCTTGTCTTACATCTTCAGCAACATTTCCTGTCATCAATTTTAGCCAGTAGAATAATTCTTGAACTTAGGTGTTGTACGACCTGAAGAACTTTATTCTTTTAAGATTGTTTTGGCTCTTTTATGCTCTTTGCGGTTTATTTATTTTAGAGTTGATCAAATTCTTCGAAAAAGCCTTTAGGAATCGGTGATTGGGATTATGTTGCATGGGGTTATGTTGCCTTTGTATGTCAGTGTGGGGAAAACTGACAACGAAATAATACTGTTTGCCAGTTTATAAACATGGTCTGTCTCTCGGTTTTCTCTCAGCCATGTTTTGTCATTTTCATTGTAAATGTCTTATTTTTTGTGGTTAAATTTATTCTGAATATTTTGTTCTGTGATTATTTTGTGAATTGTTGTTAAAGTTTCATTTTCTGAATGGTTACTACTAATATATAAAAAATCTTGTGATTTTTTTTCTTGTCCCCCAATGACTAAATTCACACATTTTCCCCAGTCAATTGTGAAGTCTTTTCTATTTTCTGAGTTTCAAAATTAATAATAATATATTGTTTGCCTGCAACATCTTAAAATTTTGAAATATACAGCTAAGTTGAGGATTTTGTTGAGCATTCATAAACTCATGACACAGAATCTCATTTTACCATTCATTCATCTCTTCCTCTGTTGGTCCATCTTTTTGGATAATAAGGATTAGGATTGCCGAGTTGTAGGGTAGGATTTGTTTAGTTGTGTAAAATGCTGTCAGATCTTTTGCCAAAGTGGCTGAACCATTTTAAAATCCTACCAACAATGCATGAATGTCCACGCTCCTCAACACTGAATTAACTTATATCATGTAACAAGGTTTGTGGTTCACTTTATTCATATATAGATATCCAGTCTTCTAGCACCATTTATTAAAAAGACTTGACCAGATGGATTGCTCAGGGAACTTTTGTAACCAAACTCCATCATGTGGCCATTCTTTTCCACTTTGGCCATTCTCAGGGGTATATAGTTAGTAGCTCGTTATGTTTTTAATTTGTAGTCTCTTCATTGATAGCAGGTTTCATCACTTTCTAAAATTTTTTAATTGACAAAATGTCTATCACTTTTTAATGAGCTTACTGGCCATTCATGTATCATTTTCTGAGAAGTGTCTCTTCAGATCCTTTGTGTACTTGTGCTGTCTGCCTCTTATCTTTTCGTTATGAAATTCTAGAAATTTTATTTCTTAGGTACTGGAACTATTGGGATGGGATGCATGTATTTTGTATTTGAGAAGAATATGAATTTTGGAGACTAGGGTGGAAGGAATGTTTGTGCACCTGTGGGGGCTCCTTTCCCCGATGATGGAGGTTAATCCCCAGTGGGAGGTAGTGAGGTCATGAGGGTCTGCCACGGGCTTGGCATCTTACAGAGGTCCACAGGAGCTTTTTTGCACCTTTCCCACATCAAAGACGACACATAAGGCACCATCTCACCAGACACTGCTGGTTCCTTGACCCTGGTCTTCCCAAGCCTCTAGGACTGTGAGCAGTAAATTTGTCGCAGCCCCAACAGGTAAAGACAGAGATCAGCACTGAGAGCAGAATGTGTCATGTCTGTTATCTCCTAGTCTATGGTTTGATGGGGAAGGATTTGAAATTTTGAGCATCTGTTGTTATCAGTTTTCTAATTTTTCATGGTTATTGTTTTTTGTGACCTAAGTAACCTTATCCTTTCCCCCAGGTCACAGAAATGACGGTCCTATGTTTTATCCTAAAATCCTCATAGTTTTAGATTTGGTATTTAGGTCTATAATAGATCTTGAATTGACTTCTGCATGTGATATGATAAGGTTTGCAATTTGCTCTTTTTATATATGGGTAGCCAGTCTTTCAGTGCCATTTATTTAACCAAGTTGATTACTTTGTGACCCAGTACCAACCAACCAACCATCCATATAGACCAGGAGTCTTTCTATCTATTTTCTCATGTGTCATTGATTTCTTTGTAGATCTTACGCACGAATTACACTGCCTTGAAATTTGCTTTATGATGATAACTCCTTAATTGAGGTTGTGTGAGCCTTCAAGTTCTTTTTTAGGATTGCTTTGGTTCATTTCCTTTCCATGTAAGCGTTAAAATTATCTTATGAATTTCCACACAAAACGTTGTTGGGATTATTATTGGGACTGTGTTGCATTTGGGAAAATTTATACCTCAACTGTACTTGCTCTTTTTTCATGAACATGGAATATATCTGTATTTATTTAAGGTTTTAATTCTCAGTGATATGCCTCCCACTCCTTTTTTTTTTTTTAAAGAGAGTGTGAGAGAGACAGTGAGAGAGAGAATTTTTTTAATATTTATTTATTTATTTTTAGTTTTCGGCAGGCACAACATCTTTGTTTGTATGTGGTGCTGAGGATCGAACCCGGG
This sequence comes from Marmota flaviventris, assembly GCF_047511675.1. NCBI lineage: Eukaryota > Metazoa > Chordata > Mammalia > Rodentia > Sciuridae > Marmota > Marmota flaviventris. Next base: position 139,360,668 of record NC_092503.1, read on the forward strand.
CTGCACACACGCCAGGCGAGCATGCTACCGCTTGAGCCACATCCCCAGCCCTTTTTTTAAAAATAGATTTGTTTTCAAAGGGCAGTGCACTTAGAGACTTTAGGTACAAGTCCAGGAGAACTGCTCTGTCCCCGAACTAGGTCCCCAGTCAGTGATGATTTCAGAATGGGTTCTCACTTCCACACACTCGCCAATATCATCTGAGTCCTCTCTCCGTGAGGAAAGGGGTCTGATATTTTTATTCATGTACATCCTTCTTATCTGCAATGTAATCAACAATTGCTTGTGGACACATTACCTTTTTTGCCTCTGTATCAGGAATTTCAAACCCAAATTCGCCTTCTATGGCCATGGTAATCTCCCCTTGGTCCAAACCGTCTAAGCCCAGGTCTTTCATAAAATGAGAATTTACCGAAAGCTTTTCTGGGTCAGTCTTGTCATGGAGTTTCAGGACGTATAAAACATGGTCCTTAATTTTCTCTAACGTCAAAAGGGTTGTGTCATTATACTGATGGCACAACCGTGTGACTGTCCATGGAATCTTCATGAGCAGTAAGGCTGGCTGCTTAGTCCCGGGTCTTGTCTAGTTCCCCTGGACACCCAGCGGGGGGACCTGGGACAGCGGCAGGAAGTCCCCGGCAAGAGGCCTGCATCTCTTGAAAAACATGATACCCCCAACCCCGTTTCTGTTTCTTTTTCAGTTGCAGTTCTAGGCTTAAACCTAGGGCCTGTGAATACCGGGCAGACTACTCCCCAGCCTGGCTTCCCTCTCTTATTTTTCATGATACAGTTTCTTTATTTCTTTTTTCTTCCTTATATGTTTGATGGAATTCAGTAGTTGAACATCTGGGGCTTAGGGAGGGAGGTTTCTGAGAATTTTTTATCAGGTGCTATAGCTTTATATTTTTGTTTCATGTTGGTGTCCGTTTTAGTTAAGTTCTATTTCTTAAGGAGTATGTCTATGTCATCTCAGTTGATGAAAATATTGGCAGACTGGTGTTCAGTATTTTGTACTTTAACGTCTATAGGGTCTGTAGTGTTGTCTCTTCATTTCAATATTGATAACGTATGTATTCTCATATTTCCTGACCACCCTGACTATATTATAATATCATAATTATATTACAAATTTATATATATTTATAAATTTTTATTATATATATTATAAATTTTAATAATATTTAAATGGAGCATCTTTTGACTTTTTGCTTTTTATTGTTGTTCCAGTTTATTTCTCTTGCTAAGTATTTCCTTACTTTTACTACTTTTTTATTTTTATGTTTTTTATTTGTAAGATGGACATAATACCTTTATTTATTTATTTTTATATAATGCTGAGGATTGAACCCAGTGCCTCAAATGTGCTAGGCACTACTGTGCTACAACCCCAGCCCTATTTTTACTACTTTGGGTTAAACTTCTTTTTGTGTTTTTTAAAGTGGAAACTTAGATTGCATTTTTTTAAAGAAAAACTTATAAATAACTGGGCTATTTTTAGATCTGATGTTATTATTGCTGTCTACTTTAATTTCCCTGCAGTCAAAGAACATAAAAGTCAATCATTTAAATTTTTACTGAGATATACTTATCTTGTGGCTGAACAAGTGGTCTCCAATTGTGACTATTTTAAGTATATTTTAATATATAGTTTTTAGTCATTGGCTGTAGTATTATAAATATCACCAGGTTAAGGTGTAAGAGTGCTGTTAAACACTTCAATGGATCATTGATCTTCTATTCAATGAAAGAGGGATGTTAACATTTCCAGCTGAGTTTGGGGATTACTCTTTGTCCCTGGATGGTTTTCCTTCATGTATTTTGAAGGCTTTTACTAAATGAGTAAATATTGAGGATTGGCATAGTGTCTTGATAAACCAGCCCAGTTGTTAAAGCCATTCTTTCTTTCTCTCTGCTCATCCTGCCTGTCTTAAAGTTCACTTTGATAAATACCAGCTTTTAAAAAAATAATTTCATGATGTCTCCTGACATATAAGAATAGTTATATTTCCATTTCCCTTTGCTTGTTTGGTTTAATGGACTTTATTTTTTTTAAGAGCAGTTTTATATTCACAGCAAAATTGAGAGGAAGGTGCGGAAATGTCTAGCGTACTTCTTGTCCCCACATACCACAGCCTCCCTCGGCATCGGCATCCCACCGGGGCGGAGAATTAGGTAGAAGTGATGAACCTGCACCCCCGCATCGTTCCCACCCAGAGCCCATGGTTCACGTCAGCGTTTACTCGCAGGGTTGTACGTTCTCAGGATTTCGCAAACGTTTAATGACCCGCATCCATCATTACGGGATCATGCAGAACAGTTTCACTGCCCTGCAGGCCTCTGTGTTGCTCCTGTTCTCCCCTCTCACCCTGGCGACTTCTATCTTATTGTCACTGCAGTGTCACCTTGCCTTCCCAGAGTGACCTATAGTTGGAATCCCACAGCGTGCAGCCTTTTTGCACTGGCTGCTTTCACTTGGCAATAGGCTGGTAAGGCTGGTCCCTGTCATTTTGTGTTTTGGCCGTCCACTGAAGAGCATTTCTCTGTCTAGATGTACCACAGCTTACTTACCCATTCACCTCCTAAGCTGTCTGCTGGCTGTTATAACTGAAGGTGTACAACTGTCTGTTGTAGGTTTTGTTTGAATAAACACCAAGGAGCATGATGGCAGGCAGAATCATATGGTAGGAGCATGTTTAGTTTTGTCAGAAACAGCCAAAGGGTCTCCCATGGTGGCTGTACTATTTCGCATGCTCACCAGCAGCAAGCAAGAGTTCCTGTCTCTCTGTCTTGCCCACACTCAGTGTCATCAGTGTTTTGGATGTGGCCGCTCTCATAGTGATGTGCCTCAGCCTTGTTTGAATTTGCATTTCCCTGGTGATGTGTGCCCTGGAGCATCTTTTCATGTCTATTTGCCATCTAGACCTCTTTGATGAGTTTTGCTCTTTTTAAATTGAGTTATTCATTTTCTTATTGTTCAGTTTTAAGAGACCTTTGTATCTTTTTGATGAGTCTTTTTAAAAATATTTTTTTGTTGTAGATGGACACAATATCTTTATTTTATTTATTTTTATGCAGTGCTGAGGCTTGAACCCAGTGCCTCCCATATGCTAGGCAAGCACTCTACCACTGAGTCACAATCCCAGCCCCTGGATAACAGTCTTTTGTCAGATAATACCTTTTGCAAATATTTCCTCCCAGTGTGTGGCCTATCTTCTTATTCCCTCAATCACCATATATATATACATATATAATTTTTTTTTAGGGGATAACATTGTTGAAATTTGACATTTTACTCTAATTGTCTAATGGCTTTTGGTCATATTAGTTTCTATTACTGTGTTTTTTTTGCGTTAGTTCTTAGTGACTGTTGTAGAATGATGGTTCTGCCTAGGCCCCAGGCTCAGCATCACATGAGAGCTCATTAGGAACATAAATTATTGGGCTGTGTCTAGGCCTCAGACTCTTGGGTGAAGCCTTGGGCATAGTTAACAGTTGAAATGTGTGGAGATGTGATGTACCACTTTATGCAAAACACATACTTTAACAAACAGTAGAATCCAATTGATTTATCTTATTTGTGCTATTGTGAATTTTATATCTGGAAATGGTAAGTCTCACAATACTATATTTCAAATTTTTCATTTAACACTACAGTGTTTTACAAAATTAAAAGAGAAATAAGAAGTCATTTATGTTTATTCACTTATTTATTGTTTTGGTCCTTTTTGTTCCTGTAGATCTGAGGTTCCACTTGATAATCATTTTTGCTTCAACCCAAATCATATTCTTTAGCATTTTTAATAATGGATATTGCTGGGAGACAGTTTCCACAAGTCTCTTGCATTTCTGCACATTTTGCTAGCAGAACACTAGCTGCTATTCTGCTAGACTGTGTTAGTCAGCATTTTGTTAGTGTAATCAAGATACCAAACAAGAACAATTTAGAAGAGGAAGAGTTTCTTTGGTATCATGGCTTCAGAGGTTCAGTCCGTAGTTAGTCGACTCCATTGCTCCTGGCCTGAGCTGAGGCAGAACACGATGGTGGAAAGGCTGCTCAGCTCATGGCAGCCAGGAACCAGAAGAGTGGGGGAGAATGACCAGGGCCAGACATAGACCAAGGCCATGCCTCCAGTGACCTCTCCTTCCTCTAGCCACACCCAACCTGCTACAGTTACCCCAGTGGTCCTTTCCGATTACTAATCAGATGAATCAATCCACCAATGAGGTTACAGCTTTCAAAATTTAATCATCTCACCTCTGAACATTTCTGCATTGTCCCCTGAGCTTTTGGGGGGACTCTTCATATCCAAACCATAACACTTCTTTTCAGGGGTGTTTGTAGAGAAGAATCTGTCATTGTGACAATTCCAAGTCACTGTTTGAAAAGGATTGGAACCCCCTTTCTTCTACCAAAGGTCGGGGCAGGCATGCTTCCATCCGAGCTCAGGCTCCTCTGGTGCAGCATAGCCCATTGTATGCAGAGGAGTCGTGCGGCTCTGTGGCACTGGAGGCTTACTAAGCTGGAGTAAGAAAGCTCGGGCACTCTGGTTACAGCAGTAACCTCTTCTGTCTGTGGCTCCAGAGTCCCTTGTCTTCTTCCAGCATCCATAAAACAGTGGCAGGCTCACTAACCAGTTTGTGGGAGAGGTGAAATCGCAGACTTGTCACGGTTTTCGACAGTGTAGGTTATGAGGATGGGGAGCTAACAGAGGACGTAGTTTCCTCAGATAAGAGCATGAGAGCTTCTTGGATTGGTTGATGAAATTTTAGGGAAATCCATCGGATCGTTATTCTGACATGTTGACCAAACTGTCAACCTACTAGGACGATCCTCCACTTCATTGCCTGCTGATGAGGAGAGACTGAGGGGATGGCTGTGACTGGCTGCCAGGAAAGAGGTTTTTCAACAGATGTGAACCAGTCCTCTGGTTGTGGCCAGTTCTTCTCTGGGTGGGAGGATCTCCTGGACCCTTCTTACAGGCCAGTGGTTTCTGGCCCTTTTCAGACAGTTAAGGGAAGGGAATTCACAGCCACAAGGGGCAGCTCTCTTGGGACATGAGGGGCAGGGGACTGGTTAAGCAGATGGTAACAGCTGGACTGCCTCACACTCACTCCTGTAGCCCTGTCCAGTTCGCCAACCTCAGGTCCCCTGGGAGATGACAACAAAAGGCTTAGCATTTATTTTTGGTGCTGGATCCTGGCTGCTGTTGGGGAGGTAACCTGACACAGAGAGACACCTGCGGGAAAACAGCGACAGGCCATCAAATAGAGGCATTAATGCGTCTTCAGGCTCTTCCTACCCAGGTCTGGTGTCTAGTGCTGAGGAAGGTGCCCATCCCATACAAGGTGAGATAGATCCTTGCAGTCTGTTCTGCTGCTCAAATACTTTCCTACCCTTCCCTAAAACATGGTGAAAACTAAGAGGCAATGTCAGGACGGCAGGACAGCAGATGCTCCTAATTAGGGCCTGTGCCTTTAAAAGTCGCTGCCAAGCACTTCAGGCCTGAGTCAGCCAAAATGTGCAAGCTCTGTGGCCCCCGCTGGAAAACTAGCTGAGACTGCTGAGGCAAGGAGTCCCCAACACTGAGACAGATGGCGCACTAGCGACCTTGTCCCCTGAGAAGAGGGGTGAGTGAGGGTGTTGGGCAGAGCACCAGGGCAGCACCGTCCCATTGCTGTGCCCTGGCCCTCTTCCCACTCTGCCTTGACCCCACTGCACTAGGAAGAGATGCTTGGGGGTCAGGTGAGGTCCCCAAGAGGGATGGCAGCTCCTGCCCACTTCTCCAGGGAGCCTAGGGAATTCTGGGCCGGGGAGGAGCTCACACGTACTCGGCTCTGTTGGATAAACTCGCCCAAGTCACTGGCCTTCCCAGTCTTGTGGGAAGAGGTGGCATCTGAATCCCACAGATGGGGTTTGGCCCAGCTGTGTCCAGGTAAGGTGGCCCTTGTGGGCGGGGCCTCCTGGATTAACTTAGTGTCCTGTGTGTGTGGTGCATTTCTACCGGCGGGTTCCATGCTTGCATTTCCCTCTCATCAGTGGTGGGAAGAGCTGGGTGTGAGCTGGGGCCTTGAGGCATGGACGAGCTCCTCCCCCATCTGCCCCTGATGAGAGGTCTGGGCTCACAGGAGTGCCTCTACCCTCTGTTCCCAGAGCTGTCGCTCTGTAGGTGATGCCCTGATGTGTGGCACATTGAAATGTCCTCTGAGACTCATGTGCAAGGCCTGTCTCCTAATGAAGCCGTGTTCGGGGTGGGGGTGATTGGATCGTGAGGACTCCGACCTCCTCAGTGGATGATCCATTGACGGGTTAATAATCTGTCGGTGTGGGGGGTTGGTTGAAGTTTTAGGAGGTGGAGCATAGCTGGAGGAAGTAGGTCACTGGGGCATGCCGTGGAGAGGGTCTCCTGCCCTGGCCCCTTCTCCTGTCTCTTTCCGCTTCCCGGCGGCCACAGGCTCTGAGCAGTTTTCTCCCATCGTGCCTTCTGCCTCCTGTCAGGCCCAGAGCAATGGAGCGAGTTGACTGCCGACTGAAACTGCTGAAATCTTGAGCCAAAATGAACTTTTCTAACTCCAAGTTGTTTGTCAGGTATTTTGGTCACAGCATCGAAAAGCTGACTAACACAACATGTTAGAAGCCTCAGTCTCAAGTGCCCTGAGTGGCTGATACGCATACCAGCAGATGGCCCACTTGCCACATAAAGGTTTCTAGGACTGTGCGGGCAGAGGCACAGTGCTCAGGGGGTTTCTTTTAGAACTCAGTAGTAACTGCTGTCTGGCCCCTGCATAGAAAAGGAGCCGTCCCCTAATTGGACTCTGGGTATTGGAGACAGCATGGTCCTCACTGGGGCATTCTGCTTGTCCCTTCGTGTAGACCAAGCTGAAAGTCAGCAACCTTTGCTGGGGGTCAGTGTGACAGGTTGTGTGGAAGCCACCCAGCACTCTGACTGGGCTGGAGGCACACCCCTTTGGAAAAGAAGCAAGCTATTATTAGCTGGGTGTTTCCTTGATACTGGGCTCTCGGAGAAACCAAATGCATGTCCCATGGAGGTCTTGTGATTCTCGAGCCTGCTATTCCCTCTTTGGAGTGGTCAGTGTGGAATCCATGACTCAGATGAGACGGGCGCAGCAAGCCTCAATTGCTAAGTGGGACTGTCCTATTGAACTAGATGGCCTGGTCCTGGTAGCTTCTTGATTTTATTTAGAAAAGTGGCAGCTGTCCCTGGGGTGAATCTTTAGCCTCTTCTCTTCACCCTAAGCAAAGCCCCTGGCTCACTGGGGCCTGGATTCACAGAGTTCCCCTGAAGTGTCTGGACATGTTCTGCTCATGGTTCAGCTAAGCCGAGACTGCTGCTGTTCATCCTGTTGGCAGCTGTTCAGAACCCAGTGTGGCGGCTCTGCTCATTGGGCAGAAAGAAAGGTTTGATTCTTGGGTGGTTTGCTGTCTTTTGGTCTGCCCCTTGGAAAACCAAGCAGGCTGCTGAACTGTTTGGGGTCATTCTTGTGGGTGCCTCTGGTAAGGGGCCTATTCTTTGATGAGACCAACAGGAACCAAGCCGCTCATGGATGCAGTGTGTTCCTCTGCCTCATACTGAGAAGACTAACCTAGGCAGCAGAGGATGGCTCCAGCTCCTGCACCTGTCACACAGAACACCTGTTAACACTTCTCCATGTCCGTCCCATCCCCTTTCACGGCCGTCCTTCAGTTACTCCCATGACATGGATAATGCCACCTGGCTGGTCGGATGATACGGGACAGATTGGACTGACTGCTCTACATGGCCCTCCAAAAATAAGGATGAGACTAAATAATTTGTACTGAGCTGAAGACTGTAACATCTGTAACCAGACTGTAACCAACCACACCTATGTTGGAGGCACTGTCAACTGTGTCCCCATAATGTAAGACCCCTTGGGGGAGCCCCAATAATTATAAACAGCACTTTTTAGGACTAGTATGTACCATTGGGACTGTATTTCTTGTGGAGGCCAGGTATCAATTTGTTTCCCTCCCTAAAACACAGTTTTACTTACACCTTAGGAGGGACATAAAGACCCTCAAGTTCAAGGAGAAACTATCAAAAGATCATCTAGGTGTTGTAAGACTGTGAAGTTCTTTCCAAAGTGAGGCTACCCTTCCGCAGCTCTTCAGAGGCATAATTGATTCACTGTACACAGCTTCCATCAGCAACAGACAAGGTGGTAGGAAATTTGTCCTGGAAACACATTGGTTCTAGAAGATACCTGGACAGTCTTAACCCACTGGCGAGGATTTTATGGGTGATATAAACGTTCCACATTTCCTCCTTTGGGCCAAGACAAAGTTCACACAATTGCTAATGTGTCCTATCATACCCGTGTCAATGGCCCCAGCCAACAGCAAATATCAGTTCATACATTGAAAGAGAGTCATGGGGCCTTCTGAGGTGAGCGAGCCCTGATGTTTGGTGTTTGACCCCTGATATACTGTTGCAAGTAAGTGCTGATCTGCTAACAATTGCTAATTGTTTTTTCTCTGATGAGGAATCTTCTGCTATCATCTATGAACATATCAAAAACTAACCTAGCAGATAGTAAAATCTCAGATTCTTCTTGGTTCATCAGGTAGGTTCATTGCAAAATGATTCTTTTAGCTCTCGTTCATCTGAAAATGCCTTTATTTCTGCCTTTGTTGGGCAGGCTGGGTCCAGTTCACTGGTAGGCATGAGTAAGGTCAGCAGTGTGGTTGGCTCATCCTGAGACAGAGTCCTTTTGTGGTAGCTTTCATTAAATGTTGTGAGACACAATGAGCAGATTTGGTTCCAGCCTCTATTGGTCAGATTGATCCGATCGACTGATGGAGTGGGTGCTCTGAGGGAATGTTGCCTGAAGCCAGTACAATGTCAAAACAAGGGTATCCTTGCAAGACAGTTCTCCAGGGGTCTCTTACATTTCTGTCTTTGGAGGAAAAAAGTTGCATTTATTCTGGACTGTGATTTTCAATAGTGTTGATGGAGCAAACAGCCTTGGAAACAGAAATAGTGTCTCCCTTCAAACTTTAGGATGGGTTTTGCTCATAGTTTGTGTGGTAGGGATGGAACAGGCAGGTCGCTGCCTGTCATAGAGATGTTGGTCTCCAGAGCTCAGTTCCTCTCTGCTAATGCTGCCTGCTGGGCGAGCAGTTGTTACCTGGCCCTGTTTTTATTGCTCTGTAGGATCTGGGGCTCAGATGCTGGTTCAGGTAAGTGCTCACAAGCTGACAGTAGCTAATGCTGTGCTCTGATGAGGAATCTTTAGCCACAATATATGAAAATATCAGAAACTAACCTGATAGATAGTAAAATCTCAGATCCTTCGTGGTTCTTCAGATTGGTCCATTGCAAAAAATCCCTTTAGCTTTCATTCATCTGAAATTTCTTTGTTTTTGTCTTTGTATAAAATAGCTTTTGTTAAGATGAATTCACATACCAAGCAGTCCACCCATTTAAATTGTATGGCTTAATACAAAACAGCACAGGGTTTTGTATCCATCACCAAAGTCAGTTTTAGATCATTTTTATATCACCTCAAAAAAAAAAAAGCCCATATCTATTAGCAGTCATCCCTCTATTCGCCCTACTACCTCTTCCCAAGCCCCAAACAACCAACCACTGATCTGTTTCTGTCTGTATAAAATTGCCTGTTATAGACATTTATACTCTCTTTTCCCTTTTGGGGGCGGTGCTAGAGCTAGAACCCAGGGTTTTTGTGGGTACTCAGTCCATGTGCTACCACTGAGCTACATCCCCAGCCCTACGCATTTTCTTAAAAATTCAGTTATACAACATTTAGCTTTTTGTGACTGGCTTATTAGCATATTGGTTTGTTTTTTTTTTTTTACACTGCTCATTCATGTTATAACATGGGTGAGTAGTATTCCATTGTATAGATATATCATGTTCATTCATCAGTTAGAGGGTATTTGAGTGTTTCCCAGCTTTTGACCATTATGAATTATGCTGCTATAAATATTCATTGGACAAGATTTGATGGGAGACAAGTTCTCCTCCTCTTGGGTAGATACCTAGGAGAATTGCTGGGTCATATGGTAAGTGTGTATTTACTTGTTGAAGGAGCACCCATCCTGTCTTCCAGGATGTTGGAGCCATTCAGCATTTCCCAGGTAGAGTATGAGGGTTTCCAATCCTCCATATCCTTGCCAACACCCATTACCTTTGTATGGTAGCTGTCCTGGTGGTCGTGAGTGGTGTCTCATTGCAGTTGTGAGACACATTTTTAAAGTAGCTAATGATGCTGAGCATCTTATCTTACAAGTACAGGTTATTTGTAAGCAAAAGAAATGTTCATTCAGATCCTCTGCCATTGTTAAAATGGGTTGTCTCTTTAAAATACAGTTATAAGACTTTATATATTCTTGATACGAGTCCTTTAAAGAAAAAACGATTTTTCCCATTCTGTGGCTTGTCTTTGCAGTTTCTTGGTGGTTGTCTTTGAAGCATACAAGTTCTTAATTTTGATTTCTTTTTTACATTTTTTTTTATCTTGCTGCCGTCACTTTTGTCATATCTAGGAAACCATTGCCTGATCCAGGGTCACAGTGCACACTTATGCATTTGTACATCTGAGAGTTTATGGTAAGTGTGTACTAACTTGTTGAAGGAGCACCCCTCCTGTCTTCCAGGACGTAGGTTTAAACCCTTATGCTGGGCTTTGATCCACTGGAGTTGAATTTTGTGCAAGGAGTGAGGTAAAGGGCAGCCTGAGTCTTGCCCCAGCACTCTTTAGGGAAAATAGAAGAATATTCTCCCTGTCTTGGTGCCCCTGTCAGACACCACTTGACCCTGTATGTGAGGGTTTATTCTGGACCCTCTCTTCTGTTCATTGGTCTCTGTAACTGTGCCAGGTCCACACTGTTTGGACTTGCTGAAGCTTTGTAGTGTTCTGAAATCAGGGAGTGTGAGTCTTCCAGTTTCGTTCTTTCTGAAGATTGTTTCCGTTCTTTTGAGACCTTCAAGTCTATACAATTTTTAGGATTAGCACACCATTTTATAGAAAGAAAACAGCTGGAATTACAGGGATTGAATTGAATTTTTTTAACCAGTTTGAGGTGTATTACAATATTAACTCCTGATCTCTGAACACAGTATGTGTTTTCACTTAGTTAGATATTTCTTTGAATAATGTTTTGTAGTTTTCAGTGTATTATATTAGAATTATTTCTAAGTATGTTTCTTTTCAATGCTGTTGTAAATTAAATTGTTTTCTTAATTTTGTATTTGATTTTATCATTGCTACTCTTAAAGAAACACAACTGATTTTTATATATTGATCTTGTATCCTGAAATCTTGCTGCCCTTATTAGTTCTAATGGTTTTTAATGGGCTGAGGATGGGGACTAATTTACTTCTTTCCAATCTGCATACCTTCTCAAAATTTTCTTTATCTTGCTCTGGTAAGCCTCTGGCACACTTTTGCACAAAGTGGCAATAGCAGGCATCCTTGTCTTATTTTTGATGTTAGGGAGAAAACTTAGTCTTTCACTTTTGAGTGGGAAGTTATTTGGTCTAGATCTTTTTATATCAGGTTGAGGAAGTTCCCGTGTTTCTAATTTATTGAATGTTTATTTGACTTGTTTGCTTAATCAAGAAAAGGTATCATATCTTCTTTATCTATTGAAACAACCTGATTTCTGCTCCCTTTTCAATATTTGATGTGGCATATTACATTAATGGATATGGGGATATTAAACCAACTTCGCCTTTCTGGAATAAATCCTTGGTCATGGTCATTTTTATGTGTTGCTGGATTTGTTAGTATTTCATTGAGAATTTTTGTGTCTGTTCATTATAGACATTGGTGTATAGTTTTCTTTAAATGTCTTTGGTTTTGACATCAAGATATATTATTGGTCTCATATGATCAGTGCTGAGGTATTCTTTCTTCTGATTATTGGAAGACTTTTTTGAAGAATTGGTGTTAATTCTTTGAAGCCATTGAGTTCTGTACTTTGTGTGTGTGTTTTTTTAAATTGCGAATTCAGTCTTTTTGTTTCTTATAGATTTATTCAGAGAGAGAGAGAGTGTGAGAGTGTGTGTGTGTTTAATTCTGGGGATTCTACTCAGGGGCAATCGACCACTGAGCTACATCCTCAGCCTATTTTATACTTTTTATTTAGAGACAGGGTATCACTGAGTTGCTTAGTGCCTTGCCATTCTTGAGGCTGGCTTTGAACTTGCAATCCTCCTGCATCAGCCTTTTGAGCCTCTGAGTAGCTAAGGGTTTATTACTTTTTATTACATATTGATCAGTGCAGCTAAGGTTTATTACTTTTGTTGAGTTTTTGCAAGGGAACTTTAGGTTTTATCACTTTTAGTGTCGCTTTTCTAGTTTTTATTTCCTGACATTGCTCTCTGCTTTTTGTTGCCACCCTTCTCTGTGCTCTGGGTTTAGTTTGCCTTGGCCCTGAACTCACCCCATCCGCCCGGCTTCCACTTCTCACTTCCGGTCTGTCTTCTTTTTAAGGCAGGCACCTACAGGCATACCTTTCCCCCTCTTCACTGCACCTTCCCGTAAGTTTTCATATGTGGATTTTTGTTTTCTTTTACCTCAAGGTATTTTCTAGTTTATTTTGTGATTTCCTCCCATACCCTTGGCCCATTGCTAATGTTGTATATGTTGATTTCTACATTAAAAAAAAAAATTCCCAATTTCCTGTTATTTATGATAATACTTTGTGTGACATGGGAAATGTCCCATGTGTGCTTGAAAAGGATGTGTCTTCTGCAGATGTTGGGTAGAGGTCCCCATAGGTGTCATTTAGGTCTAGTTGTGTATTGTGTTGTTCGGGTCTTATTTTTGTGTGTGTGTGTGTGTGTGTGCGCGTGGGTGCGTTCTGTTCGCAATACTGGGGATGGAGTCCAGGGCCACATGCATGCTACGCAAGTGCACTATCGCTAAGCTACACCCCCAGCCTGATTATGTCTCCTTCTGTTTTATTCTGTCCCTTAATAGACATTGGGGTTGATTTAAAAAAAATTTTTTTTAAGTTGTAGTTGGACCTGGCACCTTTATTTCACTTATTTATTTTTCTGTGGTGCTGAGAATCAAACCCAGGGTCTTGCCCATGCCAGGCAAGTGCTCTATCGCTGAGCCACAACCCCAGCCCAGGTTGAGCCAGGTATTATTTATAGTCATTTCCCCCTTCATTTTTGTTCAGTGTGGGCTTCATATATTTTGTTGCTGTTTTAGATTCCCCAGTATCAACATCTTGTAACAAAGTGGCACAGCGATACCACCCCAATCCACAGTTTACCTTGGAGTTCTCTCATGAGGTTCATTCTATGGGTTGGCAAACGTGTAACGGCATGTGTCCACCATTGTGTAGTCACCTCTTTGTGCTCCTTTGTCTATTACTCTTTTCTCCTCTTGCCAACCCCTAGTGACCGCTGACCTTGCTTCTTACAGACTCTCCCATGGTTGGAAGCATACAGCACGGATCCTTTTCTGTTTTCAGTTTTGAAAGACACATTCGCTGACTCGAAGATTGACATGTTTGAAACAAACTTTTGACCCTGGACTATGTCTCCCACTGCTTTCTGCTCTCATTCTCTCATGAGAAGTCAGCTGTGCATCTTCTTAATTTTCTTCCACCTGAGAAGTTGTCTTGCTCCGGCTCAGTGTTCTCTTGCCTTTGAGTATTTTAACTATGACGAGTCTGTTCATAGATCTCTTCACTTATCCTCCTTGTCGTCTGTAGTGTTTCCTGGATATATATATGTTGTGGTTTTAAAATAAACTTGGAGTTTCTAGCCATTATTTTTTCTTGCTCCTTTCTTTTCTTGCCATTACATGTATATTGGTGTGCCTAAATATGTTGTTTCCTTATGACTCTTCATTTTCTTCATTCCATTCTCTTCTCTTCATACGTGTAATCTCGGTCTTTTTTCAAGTTCACCGATTGTGAACTTGAAAAGAGCCTGTGGTGATTTTTTCTTTTCAGTTGTACCTTTCAACTCCAGACTTTCCGTTTGTTTGTTATTTTACGTCTTCTGTTCATTGGTATTCTTTAAGATGGCAATGTCTTCATACCTTCCTTCTTCAGGTGTGATGTCCTTTAGTTCTTTGAACATATTTATTTTGGCTTATTGACATCTTGTTATATCTCGCATCCCTCCCTTTCACAAGTAGTCATGGGTTTGTTTTGTTTTTATTAGTTTGTTTTTATTTGTTTTACATGTTTGAGTCACTTATTCCTGGTTTCTTTGCAGGCAAAAATATATACTATATTATGTAATATTTAAATATGCATACTTAAACTGGGTGTTTTATATCTCTAGCAATTAGAGAAATGCAAATTAAAACTACGCTGAGATTTCACCTTACTCCAAGTAGAATGGCAATTATCAAGAACACAAGTAACAATAAACATTGGCGAGGATGTGGGAAAAGAGTACTCTCAGACATTGTTGTTGGGACTGCAAATTAGTGCAACCACTCTGGAAAGCAGTATGAAGATTCCTCAAAAAAACTAGGAATGGAACCACCATGTGACTCAGTTGTCCCAATTCTTGGTATATATCCAAAGGAGTTAAAATCAGCATACTATAGTGACACTGCCACATCAATGTTTATAGCAGCACAATTCACGATACCTAAGCTCTGGAACCAACCTAGGTGCCCATTAACAGAATAATGGGTAAAGAAATATATATATATATATATAATATATATGATATAAATACACAATGGAATATTACTCAGCAACAAAGAAGAATTACTTTATGACATTCTCTGGTAAATGGATGGATATGGAGACTACCATGCTAAGTAAAATAATCCAATACCCCAAAACTAAAGGTCAAGTGTTTTCTCTGATATGTGGAAACTAACCCACAGTAGGGGAGGGGATAGAAGTTCATTGGATTAGACAAAGGGAAATGAAGGGAAGGGAGGAGGGATAGGAATAGGAAAGAAAATGGAATAAATTAGACATAACTAGGAATACACCACAACAAATCTCACCATTGTGTGCGTCTACAAGACTAGGATCCTAATTAGAGTAAGATATACTCCATTTTAGTATAAATGGATTCTTCTGTCATGTATAACTATAAAGAACAAATTAAAAAAAAAAAAAAACTGGGTATTTAGGTTGCACGTCAGAGCAACTCCGTACCCTGGCTCCCCTTCCCCTCCCCAGGAGTTGTTTGGTATTTGCTTGGTGTCTTTGTTTTGTGACTTGGCTAGACCATTTTTGTGAAGCCTGTGTCCCTCCTGTGTGCTGCCTTTCATGTGGCTCCTCCGAGGGCACAGGTCTGGGGAGCACACAGTCACTCTGGGTTGACTGTAGTGTTTGGGCTCTTTGTCTTTTTCCCCGACCTTGCTGCCAAGCTGTGGTTTCAGTTGCTGTGCTACTCAGCTCATTAAATTCTGCTTATTCCTGGTGGCTGCTGCTACACTGTTTCTGAGTGTCTGGTGCATTCAACTGCTGATCAATCTGATCCTGTGAAATCTGGTCAGGGGCTAGATTGAAGCCAGGTGTGTTCTGACCCAGCAGGACTGTTCCTGGCTCTTCCCGGGTTCCCTTGGGTGGACTGGGTGCCTGCTGCTCTTAATCTTAACTGTCATTTCAGGAGTGCCCTTAGGCTTGAACCTGTCTTAGAGTCAGTTGTTTTGGGTACTGGTTCTCTTTTTCTTCTGGACTGCCTGTCCCCTGGGCAAAATCTCTGAACCACCACTTTGGGTGGTAGGCAGTGGTGGCCTTGATTGGGAGCTGAAGATGACATGGGGAGCCTGAGATTTTGGGTCCATCCCCTGGAGTAAGCAGCTGTGCCCTGAATTGGGGATTGGGCAGAAGACCGGAAGGTGATGGAGTATGGTTCAAATGTCACACGCTTTCTCTGTTCTGAGTAGTAACATTTCTCTTAAAGAAATGTTCCTTCATGCTTTCTGTGTCCTTAGGGCAATTTGCAGGACTGGTTTTCTCCAACTTTGCGTGTGTTTGGGAGCATGTCTGTAGGGCTCACTGTGTCTCCACTGCAGAAGTGGGGCTCAGCCTTTGCTTTGGCCGCATTTCTTTTCCAGATGCAGTTCTGAGCTGATGGGCCTTCCCTTCAGCATGTGGTGGGTGTGCCCTTGTCTTCCGGCCTCTGCTTTGTGGCCTTACTTCTCCGCCCCCACCCACTGGTTCCTGCTTTCCTGAGTTTTGTTTGTTGTTGTTTGTTTGCTGGTCCTTGTTGTCTATTTTCAAGTTTCTCTGTGAGGTTCGTTGGTCTGGAGTATGCTGCACGCCTTTTGAGAGTCTGGAACTTTGGTACCTACCAGGCAGTGGGTGCTGATATGACCATCCTCCATAAAAGCCCTGGCACCTGGTCTGGTTTCCTTAGCCACAGCATTTCACGTGTGTGGCCGCAGCTTGCTGGTGGAGGAGTGAAATGTGTCCTGTGTGACGGCACTAGGAGAGGACTCTTGGATTTGTGCCTCGTACCCCAGATGTCAACCCATGTACCTTTTCTCTTGCTGGTTTTTTAGTTTCCTTCTACTGTAGTAAAGTCATAAAGTTGAGTGAGATGGTATGCAGGACCTGAGCCCACGCAGTGAGTCCCAGGTGGTCTAGGGACTTCGGGCACACCAGCCGTTGCGTTTTTACTGGCCTGGTGTCATTCAGCAGTGTGCCCAGGATCTGAAGGTGTTGATATGTTGGTTTAGGGGCTCACTTCTCGGTAATGCATCCTGTCTTTATCTCCTCCCTAGATTTCAGGCCACCTTGTCAACTCCCAACTCTGTCCTCCAGCTGGTAAGACTCGGCCCCACTCTGTCAGCACCGTGCGCCAGCCAGCGGGGGGCTCCCCGAGGAGCCGAAGCCCTGTGTGGTTCCTTTTTAAGACTCCAGTCCCCTCTGGCTTCTGCCTGGATTGGATTTCTTTCCACTTTCTACAGATAGTTGTACTTAAATGACTCCATTTCCAGCCATGGAACCATCTGTCTGTTTTTATAATAGAGAATGCTGTTTGAGTCATGATGGGGCTCTTGGCAGTAAGTCCATCATAGGTTGAAAATCTCAGCAATGCGTGTAGACTCCTACCACACCAGCACCACAGCCTGGCATTAGGGCACACAGGGGAGTGCCTGTGGTTTCCCTTGTGATCACGAGGTCGACCCGGAGCTGTGGCTCGCTTCCCCTGCCCAGCATCACCAGAGGGGATCGGGTCCCATAGTGCTAGCGTGGGAAAAGGTCAGAAGTCCAGTTCTACTGAGTGTCTATTGCTTTCACACCATGATAAACCTGAAAGGGAACTGGTGTCTGTACATAAAAAACTATTCTTAAAAGTCAAGGCAACGTTTCTTCTTCTTAATAGCTGAGACAGCTTTCAAAAGGGCTGGTGCAAAGCCTACCTTACTCATCCAAGGGACTGTTGAATTTTAAAGGTCACCAGGAGTCTTTGCTACAAGCAGTTTAAATAAAGGCATTATCTTTCTCAGGAGTGAAGCTTTGTGATTTAAAACTATCCAAACCCAAGAGAAGTTTTCAGATGGCTTCAGGTTTCACTTTGTCCTGGCAGCCTGCTCACACAGTTCTGATGGCACGCGCTGCGCAGAGCCCGCATGGCTGCTGCTGACGAGGTGATTGGCAGTGGTGCGGAGCGCAGGCTTTTCCTACCATGATGGTTCTGCAGCTCCGTCTTTTTCTCGTAGGTCAGTGTATCTGCGTGCCTTGCCTTGGCTTGTTTTCTGCTGCAGTAGTGGCACAGGTGCCTTCTTCCTTCTCAGCCTGGGCAGAACCAGTTTCTTCTGTGCATTTCTGCTCACGTGGTCTTGGGCCTTGCTTCCATCCTTTCCTTTCTGACTCCTCCAGCTCTGAGTGCAGCGCTGGGCCCAGGGCTCTCAGAGTGCTCCAGGGAGGCAGAGCGAGCAGGCGGGTAGGTGTTTGGACAGTGGTCAGCAGCCTTTTTGGATGGGGGTTGCTCTGCAAACCATCACAGGGCTTTGCAGTGTTAAGGAAAGCCAGGTTTTTACTTGTTTAGCATTTTTAATTTTTTTTTTTTTTAGATTGGGTTTTAGATGAAATATCCTAACAAAAAAGTATTTTGGCCAGCTTACTGTACAGGCAACTAAGGCTATTATGATTTGGATTTTCCACTTAAATTTTTACTCCATGTGTGATTGAGGATAACAACATTATTGCAGAACAGTGTCTGTGTGATTTGGGTGAGATTTTTCTGCCTTTCTTTCTTCATTGTGTCTTAACTTTGAAAACAAATTTAGAATTTTACTGCAATTCTGTATATCCTTCCTCAAAGAGTTCATTTTGTGTAAAATTCTTTGCATTGAAATTCTATAAAACTAGAGTGACAACTGCTTAGACTTTGAGAAAGACAGTAGTACATTGATACCGTTTAGGAACAGTCACACGGGGTGGGAGACCGAGAGAAAGGAACTATGAAACCTGAAAGATTTATTTACGTGCTTGGATTAAAATTCCTCACTGACCATCCTAAAAGAAATAGGTTTTAATATTATATAACAATTTACTGAATCTAGGTGATGTCTGTTTGTAGGAGATTAACTCAAATGAAAGGGATCATACAGGACTTTGACTTTTCAGATCTGACCTTCGGATACCTCATGTCCCCAGTTGAATCTAAAGTTGGATTTGGCACTGTACCTTAAGGTGTGAGTTGGTACCTCCTACCCTGTGCTTGGCGCCACTTCACAGTCTCATGTATTGTTTCCTTGTCCCTGTGTGTGTTCCATTGATTCACACCCAGTGTCTACCACAAGAACCTAGTGGTGCACCCTGTCTGCAACTGAAGGTCTTCCTGTGCCATCATGGTCTAATGCAGGATTAGCAAACTACAGCCCACAGCTGACTCCAAGTGGTTTTTATGTTTAAATAAAGAAATTAACAGATAATATTAAAGAATAATATTTTGTGACACATGAAAATGAACAAAATTCAAAGTTCAGTGTCCATAAGTAGGGTTTTCTTGTTTAATGCCTCCCTAATTGTTTAAGTATAACCTGTGCCTGAGTCCTTGCTCCAGGGGCTGAGCTGAGTGTTTGGGAGATGGTGTGGCCCACAAACGTAAAACGTTGACTAAAACACTGGCACTTTCCATAAAGAGCCAATTCGTGATCTACCATTGCTCTCTTTCTACATCTGTAAAAACTCTGACCACTGAGCATACATATATACGTGTGCATGCCCGTGCACGCGCGTGCATGCACACACACACACACACACACACACCCTGCCAAAGCTAGTGCTGTTGTACTACCTGTCAGTTGCAGAAGGAAGCAGTATAGTACAGTACCTAGTGGGGCCTGACCCTTTAAGGAGGTAATCCCGGGAGACTAGGGTAAGGAGGAGGAGGAAGAGAGACTCACCCAATACCTCACCCCCCAGACCCTCGCTTCACAGCTTTAAGGAAATAGAGGACAGGGAAAGGGGATACCCTGATTTAATGTGCATGCTTCTGGAATGGAAATTGATTTAGGGGGAACAAAAAAGCATTAAACATAGTTTTCCCACAGAGATAATCTCTTTACCCCTTGCATTTAAAACTTTTAAACTGTTGCTGCCATGAAATTAATTTGTGTGAAATTTTCCAGAAATACATCTTTTACTTAAATGCTTGTACCTTTATGCAAAACTATTCACAAGTGAAGGAGCAGGGGGAGAAAAAACATTTTAAAGTTCTACTTGCTATGTTATGGACTGTGTGGACTTGCTCATGCTGATCTGACATTAATTTTTGACTCGGGAGATCTGTTAGGCATGAAATCTGCCTCCCGATGAAACAAGGCCTTTCTATTCTTAATCCTTTTTGCACGGAAGTAATGTGCATTGAATTGTAGGCTTTTCTGCAATTCATGGCTTTAATTCTCTGTATCTTAAGTGGATGTACTGGGTAGTTTGTCTTGACATATTAAGAATAGGGGAATGGTGGGGGTGGGTATTTTCCCATTCTGCAAAAGTTATCTACACTGTATTCAATCAGCCAGCGTCATTAGGCAGTATCAAAGTCAGGTACACTGTCGTGTCATCTGATATAACCTTCAAATTTGCCAGAAACATTGATATTTTTGATCACTGAAGGGCTCAGACCTTTGTTAAAGAGCTGCTTTCTGGCTGTGGGCCTCCGCCTCAAGATGTGAGCCACATGCTGTCCCTGATGGAGAAGGCTGATTGGAGAGAAGTTTGCATTAACTGCAGATATAACCACAGATTCTAAATTTCTGCAATAACATGAGGGCATCGTGTCAAATGTTTTTTCTTCATGTAAGCTGTAGAAGATCTCCCATTTACCTTTAGAATGTTAAGGTAGTAGAACATGTCAGGGTAATAACATACTTACAAAGCAAGGGTGTGTGACTTTACACAGTTTGACACAGAACATATTGATCATTAAATTCAGAGATTAATAGCATCTTTCTTTAAAGATACTTTCATAAAATTAAAACCAAGATTTGAAGATAAATAACCTGGCTATCCTGGACCATTTTATTATCATAAACTACCTTTTTAGTTTTGGGGGAGTGCTTCAGAATGATATTTATAATCCCAATTACATTTGCTCAGTGAGCCAACCCCACACCATGGGAAGTCCACAGTGTTTCATTGCTTGTTGCCCACTGCTGGTCACCTGAGGAGGACCAGGCCCAAGGCTGCAGA